>NC_020496.1:15686232-15732202 GCF_000184155.1 Fragaria vesca subsp. vesca
ATCATTAAGACTTTCAAAAGTTTGATTTAGTTTTTAATGATTTTGAACGGTCCAGCTTATGTCAAACTAAAACCGTTGAAGGTCATTAAAACTAAATTGAACTTTTGAAAGCCTTAACGATCACCAAATCATATGAAATTTTGTAGAGGTGATCTACTCATATAGACCTAAGATATGAACGGTGGAGATGTAAAATTATAATCGGGAAGTTGGTGTAATGCCCTATCACTATAAATGGCTTAAAATAGGGATCCCTCATTGGAAGGGCCCTGTTTACATCAATGGTTTGGAGATGCAAAATTTATATGAATAATTATAGGTTTGGTTTGGGTGACCTTAAATTTAAATATAAGTTTGGATTTTAAACCAATTGTTGGAGATGCCCTTACGTCTTAGGTTCCATAAGAAGCCGCCAGCATTGCTTAGCAAGAAGAGCAAGATTGAAGTGATTTAGGTCTCTCAAACCTTTCGGACCAAAAAAAAAGTCTCTAAAACCTATCTAGAAGGCAGAAGCAAGGCATGCCAAGAGTAAAAGAGTTGATTCTGATTATACACATGCATAACATAATGTTTTGGCTCTGCTATAATTATAACATTTGATTAGGGATATATTGGTGCTTGCAAACTTGCAATTATTCTTTGGTTACATTAATGGTAAGAATATTATCATATCGTATGGAGCTAAGTTCCATCTAATGCAGCTTCAGATTAATCCTTGGTAAGATCTGAGGTCCTGAATCCAGTAGTTTGTATGTCCTGTTTGGTTGGACCTGAAGAACCCCAGGTTGTTCTGCCAGTAGAAATAAAGGCCAAGGTATTATTATTGTGAATTACGAATAATCACCATTAATCAACAGAAGACCAATAAGAAACCGATCCATTATATTTTTGCATACAACGCTATCACCATTTGGTCACAACCCCAAATTCACAAATTCAACAGAATCTAAACTGCATTAGGGGATAAAGTATCACGAAGATGAACGGGCAAAGAGAAAGAAGGGCGTACTCTGGATTTCGGTGACCTGTTCTGGAGTGAGCTTAGCAGAGAATCCAGGGATAATCTTGTAACTGTAAACTAGAGCCTTCTCGGCAGCCTCCTCACTGTGTGCATGTTTCAAAATCAAAATTTCAACAAAATGATTTAGCAGCAGTGAGAGAGATATTTGTAGCAGACCTGCCAAGGACCGCGGTTAGGATTCGGATGTGATAGGCCTTAGGCTCCTCATTTTCCGGCTTCAAAGTGTAAACGATGTAAGCAGGAGGTTCCGGAGGAGGAGCAGAAGAGGGTGAAGGAGCACAAGCGTCGGCCATGACGATTGCAAATATGAGAACAAGAATAAGAAGCGAGATTGATGAAGCTGTCTTCTTCATATTTTGATACACTGATCTTGTAAACAGCTGACAGGATGAAGATTTTGGAAAAGGAAGTTCCCGCTTGTTATGAACAGCTAAAGCCATCTTTTGTAAATATGTTACAGACATAAGTAACTCTGCATGTGTCATTCTTACTTATGCCATTCTTTCTTGTCACTTGGCAGCCTGCACCACACATGCAAGATGGTGCATCTACTTTTTTTTTTTTTCCTCTATGAGGACTACCAAGTGTTAAATGTCTTGGAAATTAATTTCCAGACAATTATTGATGACAGTTCTTTAAGTAAGGCCTGTTTCTTGTTGGAGTGATTGTTTCAGTTCCATAATGCATATATTTAGGAGCTGTGTTATGCACTATATTTTTTTGTTGAATGAAGAACTTGACCTGATCAATGACTCATTATCTTTCTCTCTTGTTGATGAGTTACCACATGGAAGAAGGAGTTAATTGTATTTAGGATTGATTATGAATACATTTCCATTATGTTATTATTGTATACTAAAAACAGGTTTCAGTTTCAGACTTTCAGCCGTTTTAGTATTGTTGTACCTCTTGGCCTTCTCTTATGAGGCCAGATTCCAGAAGCACAGCAGTACTTGAAACAATCTCTTTGGAAATACAACAGAACCATTACCCGCCAGCGCTGATGGATTCAGTCACTGCTTGTGGCAATAGTCTCTGAAAAACCCCTAGTAGTCTTGGCACTATGTCACCACAACCAATTTATGTCTTAGAATTCAGATATTGACTACTTAAACAATCTATCTCCCCCATAACAAAAGAACTAAGAGCTAGAAAGGTATTTCACTTCAGGGAATCACAAATCAGTTCAGTGCCTGCAATAGAATTTCTAAATTGGTTCTTCTTCATACTGTTGTAACTTTAAATATCAATTCTAAGAAGCAATTATTTCGGGGTAAAAACAATGACTTAATTAGTACAGGTCTCATGACTATGAAGCAGCAGGCCTAAGCACTGCTACCTCTGTCTGACCTATTATTGAACTCATCCAATGAATCTTTGTATTGTTGACATAATCCTATATGAAAAGACTATGGCTCAGTACACTTTTGGCCATGCAATCAAGAAAATATGTGATGGAATGACAAATGGGAGTATGGGACAGAAAGTGAAGCAGAGAGAAAAGCATCCAGTCTTGTTCAGTACAAGATATATACTGATAAAAGAAACTCAAATTATAGGGCTCCAGTCTGAAGTAGCATTAGCTCAATAATTAATGATAACAGAAACCGCAGTATAATTTACATAGCGATTGTCTCTTTTAATAATATGCAATTTTTTTTTTTTTCCTTCAGAGAAGAACATAACTTTTGTAGAAAGAATAGCTTGATAATTCAACTAGCATGCTGGTTCTTCATTTTTGTATTAATATAACTTGCTGTTTTTTCATACAGGTATTGCAGCTTTACATGTTACAAGCATAAGTTCATGTACATATCATAATGGATCCCATTAAAGGATAGTAGGTATTGATTTCATTTCATGGTGTGTTAGGCAGTTGGGTAAGAGGCTGCCATAGCAATGCCACAGAGACCTTCCTGTGCATCAACATCTCTTTGCATTCTTATGTAACCTCCTTCACCCCATTCTGCCCCCCATGAGTTCTTTACCAACCAATACTTAGTCCCATTATCGCTGACGCCATAACCAACAGCAGTAACACCATGGTCTAGGCTTGTTCCGCAGGTTCCTGTGAATACACCACTTGAATAGAATTGGAAATCGGATCCACTAGCATCAATGGCAACAGAAATAGGTTGATTGGCAACAGCCTTAAGCAGTGCACTTTCACTATTTGCAGGCACATCTTCGTGGCCAGTGATTGAGGCTGCATGGCTTGCTTCCTTCTGCGCATTGCATGTACCATCAACACCAGTATAGGGGTAATTAGCCTCAGTACTAAGTCCATGATTTTGATTGATGAACTGAAATGCATCATCCATCAAGCCTCCCTCACACCCTTGGTCTTCACCATTGACATCACAGTCAACTAACTCTTGTTCGGACAAAGAAATCAATTTACCAGTTGTTAGTTGAGTGATTCCTTCCATGGCTGCTACTGCTGAAAATGCCCAACAGCATCCTGTAAAAACAGATAAAAAATTATTAGCATGTAGAGTAGAATCAATCCAAACTCCAAAAGGGGAAGCAGAGCCTCATCTATAAAAATATTGTTAGCTAGATGATTAATTGCATACCACATTGGCCTTGGTCCTTGATGGGAGTCACAGCTCCTTTCTGTCTCCAGTCCATTGTAGCTGGCACAGTAACGTTTTCATATTTGTAAGAAGTGGTCTCTGTGGAACACTCATGCCCCTTGAACCGATTTCTTGAGGCTGTAAACTCTTCATTTGTAAGGTCTGCAAATCTATTGACGCTTAATTTGTAAGGTTTGTTTGCTTCGCCATTGGAAGATTCTACAAAAGCAACATTTTCCTTGAATATCTGGAAGCGCTTCTCCTTCTCGTCAAAGTCACTGTATACACGTTCATAACGAGCCATCCATTGCTCGTATCTGCCATACATTATTACATCTTGGAGACTGCGGGAAGTAGCTTCAGAAGACCAGGCCCCCAACATGATGATCAAGGCCAAATAGATACATTTGCAGTGGTTGATGAACTCCATTTTAGGATAGGTTGATGAAATAGATGAAATAATGAGCAGGTGTACAATGAAATGGTAGAGCGCTCAGTTTATATAGAGGAAACAATGGCCTTTTTTAAGTTATCTCCGTGCCCCAAAAGTTGCTCTGCAAAATTTGCGCCCCATAAAAATGTTCTGATATGACACAATGTCTTCTAATAGAATTTCATGTCAGGACAAGTTACTAGCCAACTTAAATAAAATAATGTTTACTACCATTTGAGATGTTTATTGGCTTTACCTTTACTCATGCTAATAGTCTTATAGACCAGATTAATCTTTTGGCATATCTGAGCAAACCAATTTTTCGTTATGTTATGCTGATCTAAAAACTAAACATACGAAGTACTACAACTCATCATTTCTGGGTCAGTGAAAATTGGTTGCTCTAGTTCTTTCAAGTTAACAAACCAATTACAGATGAATGAAAGAATTAGAACTTTTGTGACTAGTAAGAATTTAAACCCAGGATACCAAAGGTATAATTAGACTAAATATTATGTTCTATTTAAGCTCAGTTTGATATCGAGTTTTAGGGATTAAAATCACTTATAATTACCATTTTAGATAGATTTTCTGTTTAGTAAAATCTTAAAACGTGTTTATCTAAAACTTTTTAGTTTAAATAACCACGATTTTAAGAAGTAAAAGGAGTTCTGAGACATCCGTGGAATATGTTGACTAATCTGCATTTCCATGATCAAGAGTTTAATCAAGCCAGGCTTGAGTTTATATATTGATCAGTTTGTAAGCCAAGTACATCATAATTAACAAGATTAACACGTCGTCAAGATTAACAATTAACTTCTATCACCTGACCCTTTCGGAGGGCGGTGGCGACTCCATCTCGGCTGGGGTGTGAGGGCCTAATCGCAACGGCGGCTTGGGTGGACTCTCCAGCGGCTTCGGAGACGCGGTGGGAAGCCCCTGATCGCAAGTTTCTGAGGTCGACGACGACGTTGGTGGAGCGGTGCTTTGCTAGGTGGAACCAGTGGATCTCTGCGGGTAATCTTGGCGACCGGGGCTTAACCTTGTTGGCGTGGAACCTGATTCCAAATTGGTTTTGTATGGTTTTCTAGTTTTTGGTTTTGAGGGAACGGAAAGGAGGCGGTTTTCCGATTTCCTTCTGTCGAGCTTCAAGGTCGCCTGATCGAGTTGAGTTTTTGTTTGGCGGTGGGGACAGAGGCTTGGGTTGTGTTGTTTGGCCGGTAGTGGTGATCGATGTTTTGCTTTTCAGAGACCGAGCGGGTCGGACTAGGAGGATCACCATGGTGGAGGTGCGTGGGCGGCCACCGGAATGGCGTTGAACGGGGTTCTCTCCGGCTAGTCTTGCTGGTCCTCGTTGGGTAGGGGAGAAGGACTTGGTGGGTTTGGGTCCATTGAGTTGGGTTGGATTTTCAGCCCACAACTGGCAGTGGCGGACGCAGAAAGTCACGTAAGTGGGGGCAAAAAATTTGAGGCTAAGCAACATATAGAAACAGCTCACTATTCATTTCCTCTTCCTCTCCAATCTCCATTTTTGTAGCTCTTCAACTAGTTAATCAATATACTATTCTGGAATATATTGAAGTTTTTTTTTCACTAATCATATGAAATCCTAATTAGACATTATAAAATTACAGGTTTTCCACATCAAACATCTAATATGAACACATCTAAACAGACTTATTGTTTCTTTTATAGAGAATAAAGGGATTCCAAATTCACCGTTCATTAATCTTTCATTAAAATGAAAACCCAGATAAGTAAAAAAAAAAACAATGAAAATTGATCACCCAATTATGCTAGAATTTAGGGTTTAGGGTTCGAAGTGGGACTCTACTGATTAATTTTGGGCTCTTTTGATGTGATCTACTGATCCCATATATAATATATTATATATATATATATATATATATGTAGTAGTGGGATACGGAACGTAGGGGAAAAGCAAATAAAAAAATTTAAAAAAGACTTCAAGCGCCAGACGTCAAAAGCTGAGTGGGGGCAGTGGCCCCCGCTGGCCCCCACCTGCGTCCGCCATTGACAACTGGGCTTTGATCCAGTTGGCTTTTCCTTTTTAACTGGGGCCTAGTTTGGACTTTGTTGGAGGGGCTTTTTTGCATCTTTAGCCTGAATTTTCTCAAGAGTGATGCCACAAGCTGTTTGGTAGGTCGAAACGTACACCAATGGAAGTCTTAGGCGTCTAGAGCTTCAAACGGTGGTGGAATTTTTGGGGCTTTGTAGGGCTTGGGATGCTTTCTTTGTTTTGTTGTTTTCGCAGCGATTTTTGGTTGCAACTTGTAGGCAAGGCAATAGTACAATTGCACTCGGCAGTTGTTGGTCGTTTGTCTTTTCAATTTGTAGTTGATAGCTGCTTGTATAGTCCTCGGACTGTTCATGCTTGACCGTTTTGGTCGTCATGATCTTTGATCAATGAAATTTTCCTACCTTAAAAAATAACCACGATTTTAGAAAGCAGGTTAGGGGTAGCTTATTTAAAACTGAGTTTTTAAAAAATTGACTTTTTAAACCACAATACCAAACTAAGCCTTAATATGGACTGATATACTGTGGTAACTGGTAGGATTTACAGACACTGACAAATGTTGATTTCTTTTGCAGAGGATGGACAAGAAATGTTTTCAATTGTGTAACATATAGAAGCTGAAAGTGGGCATGTCTATATTGGTCTGAAAATAAGATGGCAAACATTTCACTTCCACAAATGAATCACTGCATATTTATTATCGAAGCTGTAATAGAGTACATAATTTTTTTTTTTTTTTTTCTTGTCACTGTAGTAAAAGAAAAGGTCTGCATATCAGTAGTGTCCTAGCTCATCAGTGGCAACCATATCTTCGACAGAAAAAGTATCTGGGTACAGAGGAACATAAGCATGCTGACTGAATATTGGCAGATCCAGTGCAGCACTTGCTATGGACTTACATTCCTCGAGTGACTCTGCATCCAGAGATGTAACTTCCTGCACACATGCATAATATTGCTTAAATTACAGCTTTACAGGTTTCTTGAAAAGCGATGCTAATTTAGAAGATTTAACCGCCAAGATGTGTTTCACTGAACTAAACTGGAGGCACTATCTCTAAAGACCAGAACATCTGCAATGTCTTCTAATCAAATAGTATTTATCCTTACAATTACGTTGTTACTTGTTACCTTGCTATTTAGTCCACGGATGTAGCCAACAAGCAGCAATTTCACTTTCTTGTTGGATATACAGCAATTGCCTCCGTTAGCTAGATGTATTTGCTGCATCAAAGAACCAAGTAGTTTTAAGCAGACAAAGATGGAGCATATCAAACGGAACAAAGAGCCACAATGAGAATTGAGTATTCTTCTTTAATTACTTTATGAATTGCCTAATGATTAGTTAATTAGTTTCAATAAACCCGGTTGCAAAAATATTGAATGGTTTAAACAACTAACAACGTAGGCTGATCACTCACAATCTTTTTCTTAGGAGAGCAGGTAATTGGATCCATACCAATGCCAACCACTACCCTGTAGCTCTTCTTCATATCCACTACAGCCCATCCAAAGAAGACTCCCCAAACTTGGTCAGGCAGAGCCGATTTTCCATCCTCTGATCAGTTTATCGTGCTCAGTAAATTGAATGCAAACTTCCACAAATTTTAACCATAACACCACAGTGCATCCAAACAAGTAATATTCCTAGTCAATCTTAACACTGAGGAATAAACATCCCATTCTAATTAGAAGCATTAAAGCTAAGTTCCAAGAAAAAGTGAAATGAATCTATAAATTATGAAGAATAAGGGTTGATGTCACGGTAACTATATGTAGGAGCATTTTTTGTCTACCAAATGGCACATTGTGACCCAGAACCTAATTTATGAACCTTCTGAAAAAAAGAAAAAAAGAAAAAAAGAACACAAACCTGTGTCTTCATTGACAAACCCATTATCATACAGACCACTCAAATAAATTGCTTCAATTGGCAATGCATTATCTACCCCTGCAACCAAATGACAAGCAAAGTGTTGGACAGGGACGGCACAGGGACAAATAAATGCAAACAGTATGAAGACTGAAGAGAGATGTACAATCTTCAAAAGGAGGAAGACCCCAATGCTCGGGTCGAAACTCCAAAAGTGAATGAAGCACAGTCTTTGCAAGCGCAGAACAACCAGCAGCTTCACCATGGGGTGGAACAGCGACTACCTCCATTCTGGCAGCATTGGCAGCTTTAACGCCAACCCTGTTGAAATGCATTGATAGAAAACAAACACTTGTGACTACTATGAACTAAAATGGAAGGAAAATGAGATGCTGGCAGCATTAGCTGCATGAATGCATCAGTAACTACCAAAAGACAACTTAAGTTCACAAATAATCGGCAATGTACACTTCACATACTTCTATGCTCTGCATGGTTTATAGATTTATAGAGTATTCATAAGAATGAAACAAATTTCAGTCCACAGATGCATGTTTTTCAATGTTCTTACATCGAGTCTTCGATCACAAGGCAGTTAGCTGCATCTACATCCATCTGTCTTGCTGCCTCTTCAAATCTGTAAACAATTTGGTGAGTTCACTACTATCTATTAAGAGGAAACTGAAATGCTTTATGAAATTACTGCCTTACAAATCTGGAGAGGGCTTGCCCGCTTTAACCTGGTCGCTGCCAAGGATTACTGAAAACCATCCCTGCCAACCTATTTAAAGGAAGAAATAAATCACAACACATGAGAAATCACAGGTCAACTCACATGTGCTTTACGAAATGTGCCTAAGAATAAGGCAGGCAAAAGGTAGTTTAGAACATAATGTCATCGGTGCAGACTGCAGAGAGAGGTCCATGTAACTGTAATATCTTACATTGTGAATTATTCTTCCTTGTTTGGCCTAAAGGAAACATGTATAAGCTCTATACAAGAAACATAAAAGTTCTTTACCAAGTATATCAATAATAGTTCATTGTCAAATGGTTTGACAGGATGTAGCTAAAGTATCAGCTTTATAAGCTACCCTCAAAGACCATAATACACAAATAACACAGAATAGTAGGACAAAAGGCAGTAGCAAAACGTCTTCTCATTTCTTGTCACATTTTTTCTCTGATATGGTATTGGCTATCATCAACAAGAATCCTGAAGGTCTAACGATTTCTTTTATCTAATACATACCTTGATGGACAGAGATCTTTGCATTTATATATTCGCGCAAGGAGTTCGAAGCAAGAGCAGTAGGTACTCCATGGTCATGGAGATGCTTGATTAGACGGGTAGCACCAGGAAGAGCTTTCGCGTGCTTCCACCTAAGAGTATACGACTTAACAGCTTAGCACACTAGAAACATCATGTACAACAGTACAAATGCACAGCAATATGCACAAACGAGAAAATCATATATTCAAAATTCTCAACAGTTATCACTATCCTGACATCTAGCAGCACTTTGTAACGACGGCTCATAATATATAGCAACTTTGATGAAGTATGATTTTGAGTGTGCCAAGTAAACTCAATCTACAGTAGTAACAAACATGTATGCATTTATGTGTTACATAAATAAAGAGGAAAGAGGATTTACTTTTGTTGATACATGGGGATGATTTCTTCAATGAACTGGTCAGGAGTCAATGGAAGATCATAGTCCTCGACAGTGGCGGTGGACGAGTCTTTGAGTGTCTTGCCAATCTCCCTCTTCTCTTCCCTCTCCTTCTTCAAAGTCTTGCCATACTTGGCCAAGAACTCCGTGAAGACGCTCCTTGTAGCCCGCTCTGAAGCACAAGAAAAACATAGAAATGAGAACGACCCACTACGTCAAATGCAATGGAGATGGTGAATTCGAGACCTGTGTCCAAAAGGGTCCCATCCAAATCGAGAATGACGGCCAAAATCTTGGGTTTTGGGGTCTCTGTATTGCAGTCGCAGCAGCTCATGATAATGGGTGCGCCTCTGACAATGAGTTGGTTCCAAATTCCAAGAGTGGGAGAGAGAGAGAGAGAGAGAGAGATTGAACTGGAACTGGTTTTCATCTGTGTGTTGGGTGCAATTGCGATATATAAACCATGTTGGGTGGTGTGAGGAAGAAGATGAATGGCATTGTTCTAAAGGTGCTGTGGTAGTTCCCGCATAAGAATTTAATGCGAGAAAGATATGAGATGAGATGAGATAGGCAAATTGAAGAGAGACAGATTCCCTCCCTCTCTTATATTACGTGTGCAATCATTCGGCACTTGTTCTAATCTTTTGGCGTTTGCATGACTTATTCAGAAAACCCTTCGTTTGCTAGAGCATCATGTAACAAACGAGTAGTATATAACAAAGCAAAAAACAGAAATGCATAAGCAAATTAGTATTAATAATACTTTGTAAGTTCCACTTACTTGGTTCTAGGAATAAAAGGGTGATAGATAAGTCATTTCTCTCGTATAAACGTCTGGTGAAATATGCTTGGTGGATCATGTTACTGGTTTTACAGATGGAAGAGTGCCTTCCATTTGGAATATGTTTTCACATGTTCTCTCATATAAATGTGGAGTTTTCACATGTATTTCTAACAATTTTACCAGTGTCTTTTTCCAATGAAGCTCGTTTAAAACCAACTGATGTTTTATAGGGAATGAGTGCCATTTTTGTCTCTCACAAAGTTCATTTGAAAAAACAAAGGAACAATTAGGCCGGCCAAGAATGCACAGAAACAAATAACCAAAGCCAGAGAATAAAACTAGGGATCATCAAAGGCCAAGAAACTACTCCATAGCTTGGTGCCAGTCACATGCATTGCAGTCGTCAAAACAAGCAGGTAATAACTTAGTACGAATATCCAATCTGTTTTTGAAGCCTGCGTAGCATTGGCAAGTGGAGAGGGGCATCCTAATCTTTTCTTTCAGAATCCCACTTCAAACTACAACTTTGGCCGCTAGCAAGGAACTTGTTCATCAATTATTCAAGCAAAACTTACACACTATCAATCATGAAAGTGAAACAACTCCATTGGAACCTCAAGAAAGCTACTTCAAAGAGAACTCTTTAGTTATCACTAGCTAAAGGCCTCCCTGGGATTGCACATCTAGCATAGAAAGGATTATAGATTTGTAAACTTGCTCGAAAAGTATTCACATAATTCCGACAAGGAAAACCCGGTCTACTAAACCAACAAGGCGTTTTGGAAGAAAAAGCATTGTTCTCCTAGTCATCAGTGAATACAGACCTCATCTTGCTAGCCATAAATTTCAGATTTGTACTACTGTTAAATTCTTTTTTTTTCGTTTTTATTTTAATAGAACAGTACTTAGGATTTAGAGTTCAGAAAATTCTTCACCAGAATTGTTTGAAATCCTCAGAAAGTGGGAAGGGGAAGCATCTAATGTAATTACATGAAACTTTCATTTGCATGACAACTCCTGTAACAATTAATACAGATTATGCAAACGTCCATCCTCTGGAAGTTTGGAAGTCCAAAAGGTGTTGTTGTCCCTTATAAGCTGCACGATTACCTAGCTATCTTCGTATGGTTCCTCATCAGCACCTGAAAAACAATATTCATGATAATAAGAATATTGCAACACTGCCAACACACATCAACACTAACCAAATATGACGTCCTACAAACCTCTCGGTAGTATTTCAGGATCTCATAATAAAAGACCTGCACTCCAAAGTTCAAAGCAGAAAATAATAGTAGTATGATCGACAAGTTGTAATGTTGAGAAAATCAATTCAGGCAAGTCAGGCAGTTCCGCTTCAGCAGTAGTAACTGTAATAACATTAATTAAGTTAAAATCACTAGAGGACATTCATGGTGCAACAAATTTCTGATTGTCAATGAACAGCATGATAAGCAATCGATTAAAGAAATTTAAAACAAAGTTACACAAAAAAGCTGTTTTAGCAAGCAATAAGGTAGATGCATCAATTAAACAAAACACATTGCAACTAAATTATTGTACAAATCAACATTTAGATACTATCAGGATGCTCATGTCAAAGAACATTTACAGAAAAATAAAATTGTATCAATCGTGTACAGGGAGAAGATCTCACTTATGATAGAAGACAATTGATTCACCATCTGAAGTTGAAGGAATGAAATGTTCATTGGTCATTGTCAAGATATGTCCGCATATAGTTGAGAGCTCTGATTCAACCATCTCCGCTCTAGATAAATTCAGTGTTGAACAAGGGAGGAACCCAAACCATTGAACAAGGGATGAACCCAAACCATTGCAGAAGGAGCTTGGTAGACGTCAAAGATGAATCGGAGACAGAGCGGGCATTTTATGGAGCATTGATAGGAAACAAATCGGAGTGTGGGTGTGGGGTGATTTGATTTTCCGAGTTTCAGTCACACACTCACACGTTTTGAATTGTTAATCCTCAACTAAGTTTCAAATCAGGGTGAGTTAAAGGAGACAAATAGGTTAGTTCAATAAGGGTGAGGATAAAAAAGTCTTTTTCTTAAGAATCATTGGAATGAGCTCATGGAAAAGGTTTGCATTAGAATGGGTTTTGGATACCATATTTTTGTGCATCTGGGCATTTTCCTAATATCAAAATAGTCTGATATAAAATTACAGCAAGGGACAATAAGTTGTTACAAATTACAAATCTTTTTTTTTCTTTTTATCTTTTTGTTTTGGATGAACACAAATTTCATAACTCTAACCCAGATGTATCATATTCGGTCGTGCGTATGAAGACACTAACTTTTAACCTGAAGATGAGGTAAACTGTTTGTATTTTATTTTTATTTTTTGTTGTTGATGATTCATCTATCCTTTACTCATTATTTCTCATGTCGACTTCGTATGTAAATTCTCATGGGCAACTACTGTACCGTATTTATGAACAACGGATAGATCAATTCAAGAAACTTAGAAGTATGGAAGGCGTTGCTACTAGAGATACATTTACAGACATTGTGCATTTTGATATTGACTGATACCATTGAGTTGTTAAATTTGAGAGATTTTTCTTGTTCTTTAAATTTGAGGGGGCGTGTTAGAGAGGAGAGATCCCACATCAAAAACGTAATAATTAAGTTATAACTTATAAGTAGGTAGATCATACCCATTTATACCGAGACCTTTTGTATTTAATATCTAACACCTTAAAGGTGGTCAAGTTGGTACAGTATTGGTACAATGATGATCCACGGGCCACGCTTGTCGCTATTTAAATATGAGAATGTTATTTTCAATTCCCTCTCTCTCTTTGTCTCTCCAAATCCCTATTTTTTGTAAGCTTATATGTCACCAAATAATCCCCTTCGAAAAATAACCCCAATGCTTGTGACAAATTAGCCACCGACACACTTCCAATTTGGAATAACGCAGTTCCACCAAGATTCTGAAACTTATGTTCCTAGAATTGCGTTTCTGCACGCTTCCTAGCGCTTCCACGACGATTCACTTTACTTACGCTTCGGAAGCGCGAAACGTGAGCGTCAGTGCGCTTATGTGCTTTCTAGGTTAAAAATAGTCATTACACCGATTGAAAAAAGAAGTTTGTTGTATTACTTGTCAATAGTTTTAATTACGAGAAGATGTGATAACGTAAAAGTTCTTGACTACCAATTAATATGTAATCAATCGCAAACTATAACAAAAGGTCCAAATATTTCTAAGAAAAACTTGTATTAAGATGTAAAGCATTAAATAAAAACCTATGCAACTAATGGCAAAGAAGAAAGGGTTGAAGCACTTATCATTAGAAGATTTAGGTTCAAAAGCAAAGCATAATCAAAGATCTTAAGGCCAAAGAATCAGGAGTTATATATTGAGACTATGTTAATGACAATTAAAGAAACAAATATTTCAACTTTTATTGATGAATCACCTGAAAGACAACATATGAAAAGGAAAACCCGTCTCTATTTTAGATATATCATTTACATAAAGTTTTTAAGATCTTAAACATTTCTAATTGCTTACTGATGTGTTCTTACAAAAAATTCGTATGCATATGTCATGAAATGTCATATCAGTAACCACAAACGGTTAAGTGTTGGCTCGTTTGTTCTCCATGGTGACTAGATATGGAGCAACTACTCCTAATGATAGAGTTGACGACGGCTTCCTCCAAATCTATGCTCATTCCAAGGTTGACAAGTGAGACTATGTAATTCATAAGGAGTGAATCACATGGTAATATGATACGCTCCTTGCTTGATACTCCAAATTCTTCTTCAGACATTTTGAAAAGCTCTTGAAATATGTAACTATTAAGGTAGGATAAGGGAAGCACAAAATGCGCCTTAACAAGGGTGTATATAACAAAAGTGCCTTTCTCTGCAGCAGTATCCCACGGCTTGCTACCACGGACTTCTCTTAGTGATGTGATTTTTTTCCTCCCCATAACATCATTCATATGCAACTTTCTAGCTATTTTAATGAACCTTTTTGGGCTGAGCATCATGTCCATATCTAAATGTTCGTGGATGAACTGGGGTTCAAAAATTAAGAAAAAAGCTGAGGCAGCTTTACAGATGAGCTAGGATTGAAATTGAAAGTATGTTTTAGAATGCTGAAGATTTCTTAAACTGTGTTGATGAGAGATGGAAAACCGATGAGGGTGGGTTACCTATATATACTAATTTGGCCACTACACTCGATTTGTTTATGTATATTTTTCTTGTTGGAGTGATTATCTATGTAAATCAATTTTTTAATTTGTACTAGCTGGTACTTGTTGGAGAAAGCTCCAATGTTTAACAACCAGAACATACAACTTGGGTCCTTGGATGTTTAAATGAATTTTATGTACTGATTTTTGTTTTTGCTTTCCTTTTCAGGTTGTTATAAGAGCAATTAATTATGAATTTCATATCCGTACCATACATACATTGATGCTTCTTGTTCTTTTTAGTACAAATTCTGGCAAGACACTTTAGTTGAAATCGTTATAAGCAATGCAAAAGTGAGCAAGAGAAAGTTCCAAAGTCTTTTCTAGTGCCTTAGCCAGTCTTTTTGTTTTTGCCCTTGTTTGGTGAAAACTTCAATGTTCTTTATTAAACACATTTTTGACAAGGACACAATTTAAGCCATAGTTTCGGATGCTTGGACATGCATATAAAAGTACTACAAATTAATTATGATACTCTACACCAGAAATTAACGACATAAAAGGAAAACTCTACACCATATATATATATACATATATATATTAATTACTTTTAGAAAATTCATTAATTTATTAGATTTCTTATTGTAGTGATTTTATGTGAATCATTTTTGTTAGTCGTGTTGGTTAGTACTTGTTGGAGAAAGCTCTAATGTTTAGCCACCAATACATCTTGGTCCTTGGATGCTTGAACGGTTTTTTCTATTGATATTTGTTTTTTCTCTAGAATATCATTTTTTGTTACAAGAACCATTACAAACCGTACCACTCATGAATGCTTCTTGTTTTTTTAGTAAAAATTATGGTAGGATACTCTAGTTAAAATCGTTACAAGAAACGAGTGAGTGATGAAAAACTCTAGTGACTAGTTTAATGGGACTAGTGGATATTGGTGTGGACCTCTTTGATGAGGACACAAATTAAGCTTTGAAACCACATACCAGAATTTGACAAATAATAGTTAACAATAAGAAGTTACTTTGAAGCCCCATTAAACTAACAACACCAAATAAGAAAATTTTCGGAGAAAGCTTGAAGTTGTACCTTCACTTCTACTGTGCTAGTCGAGAGATTTCTCTTACTATGACTAGGGCGAGTCAATTGTGCTTTGCGACCTGTAATACAAAAATCAAGAGAAGCGGTTAGTGCAAAAAAAGAGATTTTAGAGCTCGAGCAAGACAAAAGAAAAAATAAAGAACATAAGGGAACACAATGACGGCGTCGGAGATTGTATTATGTTGCGCTGGGATGATGATTTGTTTAAAAGAGATCTTCAATTTATAACGAATTGCTAGGGTTGTCTACATACGAAATTTCCTAATTGAGATTAGGAAAGTATGGAGGGAATCAAAGATCTTCCCACCATGTGGAGCAAAATTGGTCGTTGCCAAAAATCATTAATTGTCAAATCCGTGAATAAACATTCTACTCGAGGAAAAAATGTTTCAAGGTTTCCTTCCATTTGAGTTTGGTATTGAAGAATATGTACCAATTAAATTAAGATGTTAAGGAATATCTACAAAATTGAGAATCCTTACAAATCTCGAAAATCTCCGCAAATTCAAGTAATCCATACATTTATAGGGAATCCTAGTAAAATTAAGGAATCCATACAAATTTAGGAATTCCTACAAATTTTAGAAATCTCTACGCATTTTGATCTGTCCACATTAAAAACTTGGACTTCAAGCCGCACCTCCGGCACGTGACGACGACATGACTATGACGCACCTTGAAGTGGAATGTGATTAATGTCAGAAAAGGAATGTGATTAATGTCGGGTTATTGACGCATTCCAAATTGAGCGAGACACTGGCATTATAAATACCTCTTCTCAAATCAAGAGAAACTTCAAAAGACAAGGAGAAACAAACAAGCTAGAGACATCTCTCTGAAGCCCGAACCCTCCCAAGCACGTAAAAAATCCTCAAGCTGTAAATAGCCGATTCCTTCACCAACCACAAATATAGAAGTTGTCAAATTCTTGAAGAGTCATCAAGCAATCAAATAGCTCATCTCTTCACCAACTTTCAGACGAATAACAAATTACCACGTGACATCTCTCGTGGTCCAAACCTGATCAACATCAAGCCTCCACAACCCTTGATCAATGTTCGTCTTCAAGTCTTCAACAAACCAAAACTCTTGCAATATTTTCATCAACCTCGCGGAGAATTAACAAGCACTAAGCACATGCATCGATTTAACCGCCACCAAAGCCAAATGACACTCACTACGTGACCGCTTGTGGCCGAAGTCCGATCAAGAACAACCCTCTATAGCCCTTGGTCAACTATCTTCTACAAATTGTCAACACGATAAGAAGTTCAAACAACACAAGTCGATTCAAGATCAAGTGCTAGTCACCTTTGGATCAACTCAACATCGAAGATCGAATCAAAAGAAATTCTTATTTAAGAATACCCATAGAGATTTTAACCCTCAAATTTGTCAGTATCAAAATTTTATTTCATACACGTGTCTTTCTGTTATTCGTTGCAGACTTTTCGTGTTTATTGGTATCCGTAAAACCATCATGGTTGGTAATGGGTGAAATAAAAACAGAAACTAGGCCCAACCTAAAGCAGAAAATGAAAACCCAAGCCCTAGTTATTGGTGAAATCCAAGTCCAAGAACAATCCTTGGCCCACCCAACCCCTAACTTAAGGAGCCTAGGCCCAACCTAAAGCCCAGATGAATTTTCTCTGGCAAACCATAGATTAGGCAACCCAAGTGTCCAGCAGCCTCCACCGCCACCAAAGGTCGTTGTCACTACCTTGCCGACAAGACCGGGTCGTTGCACTCTAGCTTATAAAGGATCCTGGTTGAGGCCAGAAGACCGGGTCAGAGCACCGACCAATGAGAATCTCTGTGCCCGAACCACGAGACCAACCGAATCTTCGTTGACGCCAGCACCCAGAGAATTAGAGATTGGCACCAGAAACACATCATCCAGACATCCAGCCCAACATCGCTGACCACAGACTAGGAAATGCCGTCCACACTGCTCAGAGTCCCTGCACCATCACTCAAAGGAGGGTTGATCAGGATTCCCTACTACACACATACACATCCATGGCGTTTGAAAAACGCCATTAAATGTCTTCCATGAAAAAGATTCCATGGCATTTCAAAAATGCCCCATTAAAAGTTTTTCAACGACGTTTCAAAAACGCCATTAAAACTTGTGGCGTTTTGTAAACGTCATAAAAAAAATTCCATGACGTTTTAAAAATGCCATGAATTCTTTTTCAGCTTTGAAAAAAAAAATTGCACATTGATTTTCTGATCAAACGCAGAAAATTAATTATTCTGTAAAATACATACATCACAATGACAAAGCTGTAGTGCTATGTACATTTGAATAAACAAAAGAAGAGATACCTATCTACAATATTCCATTGAAGAATTTGAATACTTCATACATCATACTATAGAAAATTTAAACATTGTATAGGAAATTTGATCACAAAGCTAATACATTATATATTATACTCTAGAAAATTCAAGCACTGCATCGGAAATCTGATCACACAGCTTATTAGGGTGTCCCTCGATCATTTACAGACTCGAAGGTAAAGAGGAAATTGTCCATTTTCTGAAGCTGTAAGATATAAATGAAGTTCTGGTACTAGTAATATCAACTAAGTAGAACCTCATTGCTAGTAAAGCGTAAAATATTCGAAAGCCAAATCTTTCAGAAAAATACTGCCAAAGAAAAACTCAACAGATCTAAAATCATTCATATATATTCCTCACTCAAACATGTATCTTGATTATTGGCATAAAGAATGTAAACCGTTCAGAATGTAGAGGAAATTCCAATGTAATATATATTAGTAGCTAGCTTAGAGTATAACAGTGATCACTCTACAAAAAATCCAACATTAATTTGGAGATTAATTAATCACATTTTTGTTTGATGAAAAACGTGATTGCTACAAAATTCGTTATACTATGGTTATGATGTATTAGAACCCTAACACCTAAGAGATCGCCGCCCTCTCAACTCAAGGACGACCCCTCGATCTCTGCTAATTTTTTTCGTCACGCCCGGGTATCTGACTAGCCTTTGGCATCGCTGATGCCTCATGGCTTCTGCCGGACGGAGGATTTGACACAATTACTCTTGGAGGATCCAAGAGAATGATGTTCTAGGTCCTCAAGGAATGAGCTTTAGTTTGTTGAGATATGAATCTCATATTGGGAATATAGGACCTTAACTGTGGATTTATAAGGGTTTGAGCCACTCTACCTATTGTCAATCGGTTTTGGATGTGAACCTTAGATTGCTTTATCATGGTATCAGAGCGGGTTACCAACATCTATGTGTGAAGCCTAATGGTCACACGCATTCAACGTACGTCACCCAAAATGTTGTCCACATGTTAGGTTTGAAAATTCGCGACACGCGCGTGCGGGGACGTGTTGAGGTATGAATCCCACATCGGGATTATGAGACATTGCCTTTGGGTTTATAAAGTTTGGGTCACTCCACCCATTATCAACTGGGAATAATCCGTCATACGTGCGGGGACGTGTTGAGATATGAATCCCACATCGGGATTACATGACCTTGCCTTTGGGTTTATGAGGGTTTGGGTCACTCCACGTCTCCACTCTATCAAACTTTATCTCCACGTCATACGTGCGGGAAGAATCCGTCATAGCAAGTTATAGCTAGCGGCGCCACCAATCTATCATACTGTGGACAGTAAACTCAGCTGCTTCCTTTTGATCAATGAAATTAAGTTTGAATGTGCCATAAATTCCATTAGAAATGTTTTCTTGCCAAATACTCAAACGTTCCTTTCTATCTCAATTTCTTTCTCCAACTACTAGTTGAAGTGTACTCCAATCTCACCTCTTATATTTTCGATTTTAGTCTGCCTACACTAGCTACCCTGGACCAGATTGGGAGGAAGAATTGAGAGTAGATTCAGTCATTATCAAGTTTACAAACAAGGTTGTTTAGTATCCAAATAAAAGGTTGAATAACATATAATTGATCTATATGACCTAATTAACAATGTTGGATAGTGATGAGAAGACGTCGTTTGAAATCACTGATTCTCCATTATGCATGTCTGTACAGAGTTTACATTCACTTCAAAGCATAACAAAAACAGTGACAGATGTGGTGATCGGCTTGAGTAATGCAAAGGTTGGTGAGAGCCAATGCCCCGACAAAGATTTTTAGTTGTCGTTGGAAAAAGTACAAGTCCACCCCTTCTCACGTGGTTGCTTCTCTCTAAGCAGAATGCTCTCCCCTACCACATTGTCTAACTAATTCTCTTGATATATCAAAAGTATTACGTAAGAAGAAATGTGGATAAATGAACTCAGTAACCACAAAGAAGTAATTGTTTGCTTGTCTGTCCTCGACGATCAAAAGTAGATATGGAGCAACTACTTCTAATGATAGAGTTGAGTAATGCTTTCTCCAAATCTGCACTCATTCCCAGCTTCACTAGCGAGACTATGTAGTTCATGAGGCGTGAATCACATGGGAAAACAATATGATCTCTACTCGATATTCCGAATTCTTCCTCAGACATCTTGAATAGCTCTTGGAAAATGTAGTTAGAAAGATAGGACAAGGGAAGCACAAAGCGCCTCTCATCAAGGGTGTAGATAACAAAGGTGCCTTTATCTGTAGCACTAGTATTCCTCCTGTTACCGTTAGCAGCTCTTAGGGATGAAGCTTTCCTCCTCCCAATAACTGACACCTTCGGCAAGTTCCTGGTCATTTTAATCAGCTTCTTTGGGCTAAGCAGAATATCCATGGAGACTATAAGTTGAGCTTGTGCAACAGAACGCAGATCTATGCAGAGAGGTATGCTGATCTTTCGAATGTTGCTATTGTTGCTAGAGGCTGATGGATGGAAAACAAACGAGAGTGGACTTCCAATATATAGACATATTGGATAGTAGTTCCATTGATGTGGCTTTGTTCATGTTGGTGAGTTTCGATGGCATGGAAATAATTAGTTATGTTGGACTATACGGAGAAGGAGCAGATTTCAATGTTTAGCAACCGACATTGGATATGCTTTGTTTTAGTGTATATCAGGTTCTTCCTATAAAGGACACTATCAACAAGTCTTAAATTATGGGTTATTACTAGGTCGTATATAGCAAGTTAAAGCTCCTCTGAAACTCCGTACCTACACTCATTCATTCAGGTAGCTAGGATATCATGTACCTTTCCTCAAAGTACAAATTCTGGTAATTAGGTTAATTCGTTACAAGAAAGTCCAAATGGGTGGGGAATTTCCAATGCTAGTTAGTTAATTTGTTGCTTGCTATTGCTTAGTTTTGTCTTAGAGCAAAACAACATCGATCAATAGTTGGTAACTAACGACATATTTTGGATGTTTGGAACTATGTCATATAGTGACGTAGCTAGAAACTCTTTACAGGAGGGTCAAATTTTAGATAACTTTTTATATAGATAATATGGTTTCTTAGGCATAATAGTCATTCTAGAGCTATTATTGAGGAGGAACCTAAACAAATTAGGGTTTATTCTAGAGCTATTATTGAGGAGGAACCCGAAAAAATTTTCAACAACAAAGAAAACAGGGCTTGAGATTTATAGTACATTTGGACCGTTGTATGACTTAGTCCTATAATCTTAATTTATTTCACATGAGTAGTAACAATTTTAGCAAATGCTAAATTATGAGAAATGGAATAGAAACGAAGGCTGACATGCGACGATGTAAATAGTCTTGGAATATTAAGACAGAAAAATAAGAAAAAGATGGTTGAAAATAAAAATGAAGAAAACAAAAAAAATAACATGATAGAGTGTAGCCTTTTAGGTAGATTTGTAAGTGTTTGACAGAAGACATATCTATTATTTTTAAGTTCAGTGTTTTAAGAAAATGAAGATAGATTGGCTTATATTTCTATCCTTGTCTTTGTCATAGACAGACCTGTACCTGAATAGAGTCCTAAGAGTCGATGGACTCAGGGCCTAGAGCCTTAAATGGCCCAAAATTTTCTTTTCTCTTTGTGTGATCACATTAGTTTAGTTAAAAACAACCAAAAATAATTAAGAGCATCCAATTAGGGTGGTATGAAACCACAAGAGAAAGTAAGAAATGTTCCTTTTTTTCTGACCTAGCAGCCGCTCTGCTAGGGTTTATCGTGGCCGTCTGGTCTTCGATAAAATCTTCATCAAAATGCCTAGCGCTCTTGCTAGGTTTGGGAGAGCGTCGTGTACGGCCTCTCTGTATCCTCCTCCTTCAAGTCTTCAACCTTAGAGAACCTCTCTGATACCGTTCTCGGCGTCGGGACCTATGTGCACAGCCTCGCCTCCTTTTCCATCACCACAAGCACGCTTCTTGGCGAAGATCTCTCCTCCAATTTGTGGTGTGTGGGGCAAAGCAAAGGTTGCGCAGATTGGTGAGTTCAGATCGTTTTTCGTTCGTGGACCGGCTCCAACCAAATCGAGCACGACTCAAAGCATGTGCGTTGAAGAGATCTGATCTTGTTTTATTGTTTGTTGGGTGCTGTGTTGTGGTTGATTTGGTTGGGAAAGAAGATATTGTTCTCCAACGAAGTTGGACAACAACAAAACCAGGCTTCTCCCAAGGAGACAGTGTTCATGCTAGTGACAAGCCACCGATTTCGGCGTATTTTGGCTGTGGCGGCGTGGTCGGTGTCGGAGCAATGGTCGACGGTTTTCAGGTGTGGCTTGCTTGGTGTCAACCTAGTGGGTATTGGGCTCATGTTTGTTTCTTGGGCTTGAGTTCTAGTGGGTTGACCACAAAGACAAAACATTTGAGATTCTTAAATTTTGGTTTCGGATTTGGGATCCAGGTGGCTTTACGATAAAAATTTGGGACCCAGGACTTTTCTTAGTTCGGTACCAATTTTTTTCTTGGGATCAATACATGCGAGGAACTGTCGGGATTATTGATCAAAGGTTGTCAGCAAGTATTCTAATGGATGTTGAGGAAAAATTTATTGTCAGTATTTTATTAGTTTACTCCCCCCACTGAGCTTCACTCAATATGTGAGTTGTATTACGTTTTAGCGATGTCTCTTTTTGACGGCCCTACAAGGGTAGATCACTGTGTATTATGGCTTGTGCTTATTGAATAAAATTGTCTGACCTCTTTTCATTAAAAAAAAAATAGGGTGGTATTAATTAGTTACTATTTTAGAAAAAATGAGCAGCCTAAGTAAGAGATTTGTTGTATTAAAAAGATTTTTAATATAAATAGGATTTCTAATGTTTTTTTGTGGTTAGATTTTGAATTTATAGATTTAGTTCGTGAAAATTTTTGTGTGTTTCTTAAAAAGAGAAAATAAAATTGAATGAATATTATACTTTGAGGGTCTAAATTTGAAAGTTCGACTCAGGTCTAAAAATCTCAGGTCCGGGCTTGACAGGCCCGGATTCGAATAGAGGCACAAGAGGCTTGGGACTCAGGGCCCAAAAATATTTTTTTATAGTTGTCCAAATTTTTTTTTTTAATAAGTTTTTGGCTGTGTAATCTGACATGAATTAAAGACAACTATCCTAAAACAAAGACAATTACACGTGATGAGGGGCCAAACCATCAATTACTATTTTAAATTTGTACCCATACAAAAGTTAAAATATTAAATAGAAGCAGCCAAACAGGTAAGATATTTGTTGTATAGATAGGATTTATAATACAATTAAGATTACTAAACCATCAAGGTTTTGGAATCCTATTTGCATAATAAGTATTTTGCATAAAAATCCTATATATTTTTGGATGTTATATGCTATTTTATATATATAAAAAAAATTAGGGACCCAACTCTGAGAGTTCGACTCAATCTCAGGTCCGGGCCTGCATGCATACTTGAATAATGCATCGTTATTAAAGAAAAAGGAGAGTATATGCCATGATCACATTACAGAACAAGCATTAGGGTTCTCGTCACTGAAGGCTGTCGTAGGTTGATACCCGTAAACGGAGGAATGTGCAGGGTTGTGAGAATATGCATAGTTAGAAGAAGAAGAACCACTGTCATAACCGTGCTTGTAGTAGTTGTAAGATGAGGAAGGCTGCGGAGCATAGTGATTGATCGGGCCATTACACTGACTCTGATTGTACACATAGCTGTTGTCTGCATTTGAATTAATCAAGGGGAATTGCCAGAGCTCAGCTCTTCGTCCAGTTTTTCGAACCGTCTTGAGAACTTTCTTTTGGTCTAGATCTGCCCTCCCGGTCACTGAGACCTTCTGCAGAGCCATGTCTATCTCAACGTTGTCTATACCTAAACCAAAACAACACACACAAAATCGATCAGTAATTCGCCAAATGGATCGAAGATGATGTTTTACGTACCCAAATAACCTCAAATCCACCAATTCGAAGTACCTTTTAGCTTCTGAAGTGTACTTCTAACCTTGCTCTCGCATCCGGGGCAGTCCATATGCACTCTCATCTCTATTGTCTGCATGAGTACCAATCCACTTAGTACCAACTCAAATCAAAGTTTGATATTTCGACTTGGTGTTGATGTTGTAATTTAGTGAGGAAATTAGTAGAAACCGGAAATAAAAGAGAAACACAATATATAGAGGTCCAGTTGGCTTACCGTCATTCTGCTCTTGGACAATTTGTGCACTTTTCTGTCGAGCTATATGTGTGTGTTTGTATTCCAGAATATATCAGAATCAGTGTGTGTTATTTTGCAAGTATGATCAATGTGAAACAATGATGGAGTCTCTGCCTCGACCAATAAATATATGGAGTACTCTTTCCTGTTTCCCAGAATTCATAACTGAACCATTCTGCGTCATAGTATATGAATTCATACACCGACCTTGAATTGTTTTCTGGACTAGCTTGCATGTTACAGATGGGTGCCTTCAGCAAGAGGTTACTTTAAACGTTAAATTAGAAGAGTTGGGGGGCGTTGACATTCTGTTTCACACTCAAGTCTTTGATTGGTTATTACTCATAATATGAAACTTGAGGCATGATTGATATAGTTGACCGTTGGAGCAGGGAGAATGTGAGTAGTAATGGAGAAAATCCACATGTATACTATAGCGACCTAAACGGATCATGTTTAGCTAGCTAGTGCTTACTTTCGACTCCTCATAGACCTTCTGGTTTGCATCTTAATTATTCTAGCTGTTCTTGACACTCCTCTAAAATCAATTTTTCAATTTTCTAAATTCCTGGTAAGTGATAGTGCAGACCTGAAATTGTAAAATCTGATGGTTTTCGGAACCAAAATCCTTGGTTAAAATCTGTAAAACATCCTAAATGAATTCACTTTGCCTTGGCAACATAACTCTACGGCTCTACCCTTCCAACTTCTTACCACCATTTGTGTTCTTGTGAGTTGTGACCTATACATGTTCATCACTACGTACACCTTCATAATTCAATAGGAAAACATGTTCTTTTTTTTCTTTTTCTTTTTATCGTTGGTTAAGCTAATAGTGCTGGTGAACTGACTAAAATCCCAGAGGGAATTAAAAAGATGGGAACTATTTTGATGGATCTCGGACTCATCTTTCCTTTGTCCTTTCTCTTAGCTCTCAATCTTCAGTTCTACACTATCGCACCGTACTTGTAGCTGAATATTTTCTTTCACCACAACTTTTCTTTTAGGTAAATGAATGAAAATAAAGAACAAACCAGGCTTCAACCAAAGCCAGCCAACGAGACGAAGAAACAGAAGCTAACAAAAGACATTAAGGAAAAAAAAAAAAAAAAACAGAGAGATTAACTAACTACCTAACAAGTAACAACTACATCCATCCGACCATCCCAGAGATAAGCACTCTCCATTCATAAATTCAGTCAACAAAGAATCCATGATGAAAATGATAATAGGACACTGACATTCTACAGGAGGCACTGATGGACCTTATGCAGTAGGCACACAAAAATGTTTGCCAAATATATTGTCAGCGGATCCAAACTAAAGATGCCAGATTTTTTTGGAATAAATCAGATTGAAGATTACACACCTTTCTTTTCCTAATGCAAGTGTTTTGTATAATTTTTAAAAAGGGAAAATGCCCATTAATCAAAAACAGGGATTTTTAAGCCCAATCCTTGATTAATATTTTAGAACCGTAGATACTGAGATAGTAATAATAGTATACATTCCAAACTAAACTGAATGGACATCTTCAGAAGATTTTATCAATCCTACCAGTAAAAAAGCTCAATCATGAAATGAGAGACATTAACCACCTAGAACATTGGGTAGTCATCAAAACACTCTAAAAGAACAGCTTTCAAACATTATTAAAGCTCACATGCTATGTGCCATCAGCCAGTACACACAGCAACACATCTCCTCCTGCTTCACTTTCTGCAAGTCCCATTATCCTTGCCGATATTGGCAGCAAGCCAAAACAAACCCGTCAGTACAGAGGAATGCCACCACCAGAATACTCAACCTCCTGAAAATTGGACAGAAAATTATTAGTTATACAACAGCTAAGAAAGGCACATCAAAAATTATCTAATGCCGACAAACGTTTCAAAGAAGCTTTTAGTGGCAGAGAATATAATGTCATCACCCTTCCACAAAGAGAAAGTTAAAGAGGCCAGACGCCTAAAATTTAGTTCACTCAGAAACGGAACAAAGATCACAGTTCAGATGTTTTAATTTCTTGGGGGAAGGGATAAACAATACCTGTGAAGGAGGTAAGGATGAAACCCAATCGGATGCATGTGTAGGAAGCAACCCCAATGTGTTAAGCTGTGCCAGGAACAATGAATATTTAACAAACTAGATTCCTTTAAAGATATCATTAGTGATAAAGAAACTGAAGCTAGAGACATAATTCACCTTCCAGACACCAAGTGCTAAACCCCCCAAATTAAGGGCAATGAAGAGCAACTTTGGGGCAAGAAGATCCACTTTCCTGTCCTTGTAGGGCTCAAAAACTGCAGAACCAAATTAAAAACACTACATCATGTAACCCAACACCATACGCACATCGATCACGCAGAAATGCGAACAGAGTATAGGATTTCATATTAGGCATGGAAGAGTCACTCTTCTTATCCCCCATGGAATTATAGACATGGTCATATGGACTGATGGCTAATGGAAAAGCACCTACTGTTGAACAAGAAAAGAAAAGAGCAGACATCTTACCCTTTCCTACACCTTGTAAGGCACTTATGGGCTGCCAGAGAGCAGAAAATGTAATTCCAATGCTGAACAAGTGGACTGTGCTGCCAGCCATCCACATCATAAAACCCATCATTAACAAATTCTTAAAAGGGGCCTGCGCGACTTCCCAAGCTTTCTGCTCAAACAGAAAGAACCGTGATCTCATATTACTGTAAACACTGGTCATCAGCCTCATGCATCCAATATAAAGAAAAGAAAAAAACACACACACACACACACAAGTTCACAATCCAACAAAAATCTCATT
Source organism: Fragaria vesca subsp. vesca (assembly GCF_000184155.1). Classification (NCBI taxonomy): domain Eukaryota; kingdom Viridiplantae; phylum Streptophyta; class Magnoliopsida; order Rosales; family Rosaceae; genus Fragaria; species Fragaria vesca. Next base: position 15,713,285 of record NC_020496.1, read on the forward strand.
CTCAATGCGGTGATGGTTTATAATTTACTAAATATGAAGTTAAAATGTGCGGTGAAACTTCTTACCCCTAGAAATAGGTCTTGAAAGGATTATCATAAGAGAGAACCTAATCACATTCATAGTTACATAAAAACTAGACGTGAATTTAGGGGAATACCTGAGCTTTCCAAGTTGATTCAGCTTCTTTCTTTTGGCGACTCAAGGTTGAATCATCCTGCAGAAAATTAGGGTTTAGAGAGAGAGAGAGAGAGAGAGAGAGAGAGACGGTAAGGTACCTGCTCAGAGGAGGCCCTAGAGAAGCCAGGAGGGTCAGGGACATCGAGGGAACAAGGAGAGGTTGAGTTGTCTGTCAAGCAAACAGCCCATTTTCGACCGGCTACCATAACTTCCACTTGCTAGGTATTATTCAAATGAGTGATTGTGCACTTGAAGTTGCAGAATTTCTCAGAATTAATAATTCTACAAATTTTAGTAATTTAGAAATGAGTCAATCAGGTTGTGTTTCTCTTTCAAAAGAAAAATGATCAATCAGGAGTTACAATCATGCAAATGCAACTCAACTACTCTAAGAGAAATTCTGTACTATAAGACATCCAGCTATCTATCTAGGTGTCTCTGCAAGGGTAAGAGTATCCCTTTTAAATGTACTTCATATTATAGATGATCACTTCATCTATAAGGGAAGGAACATCAAAACCTCCCTAATTGCCTTAGCTTGATGGGAAAAGTCCAAGTCCAACATTCTGATTGCTTTGCTTATCGCTGATACTCAGAATTATGAATTATCCCAGGAAAATAGTTATGAACATTTACTTCGTTACAGGGTGCTAACAGAACTTATCGTGTCAGTACTGTATCTGGAACAAGAAAGGAAATAGTATCTGGAACTAGAACACTCTGTGCTTCTATCTAAAGCCAAACAGACCTAAGTGACATAAACTTAGGTGGTCCATAAGTAACATAACACCAAATACTCATTAATATAGTAATGAATAATATGGTTATGAAATGTCTGGAAGGACCAATAAATACTGCGATATACAGTTCTTTCCCATGCTTGATTGTGATAAAAAAATTTCGTCAAAGGCTTTAAGATGATGTGATTAGGTTATCTGAGACTTCAAGCAAGAGGATTTTGCTACAAACACTAAACTTAAAGCATAATATGCAACCGTGCCTTCCAATTTCTACATAAAAAGCAACCTTGAGGACCGAAGCTCAGTACAAAGGGGAATATAAAATGCAAAATCAACAAAAAACCTATTGAAAGTATTAATGAAACAAGTCTTCTACAAAAAGATGTGTAAAGCATAATGCAATCAACACTGTAAACATTTGCAAAGAACACTGCGCATGAGATATCGAGTCTGTCGTGGTAATAATGTGATACATTTAGGCATTCTTGGTAGCAGATAAGGTGGGGCAGATGCAATGCAGAAGCAAAACAGAAGCAATTGAGAAAAGAGAGGAGATTCATTCACTAACTACAGAGCTTCCAATTATGTGGGTTTCTTCTGTTTATTTGGATAGTTCACTCACTAATACTGAAAGGTTCTAAGAGGTGGGCATATCTACATAGGTATCGATTTCAGCATAGTCAAAGATGAACATCTAAAACAAATAGTGGGTAAAGCGTTGCAAATTTCGGAATCAATTATCACAGTAATCGCCCAAAAACACAGTAAGACTGAGAAACAAAGAGAGCAGCACGTTTGAAAGAGACGGAAGTCGTACCTTGGATTTGACGCCGGAAATCGGTTTTCAAGGTTTTGAGATGCCCACCTCTCACTTCTGGACTCCGCTCCTTTCTCTTTCGCTTATGTAAGAAATTTACAGAAATTTTATTAATACGTTCCTAATTACTAATTGAATACACATTTCATGCTTCATACATCACCTGTTAATTTTTTTGTTTTAATATTTTACTAGATACACGTACTCAAACTTTCTATAATACCCTCATTTAACATACATAATTTATTCACTAGATACACAACTCATTCACAACACACATATTTTTTTAGATCTGCTACTCAATTTGTTCAAAAAAAAAAATTCACATTACTAAGATTTTTCTCAAAAAGTTCCATCTTTCCTTGTACTGTTTCACCTCATTGACATATTCCTTGAAGATTTTTATTTTTTTTCTAAAGGGTTTCAACTCATTAAGATCTTCCTCGAAATATTTCTTTTTGATAACATCTTCTCCCATCAGTTTTCCTTGACAAATTTTCTTCTCAATGAACCTCTTACTCAAATTGATTTCAAGATTTCTTGAGCCTACCGAATCAAAACAAAACAAGACAATACATCACATGTGCAAAACTAAAGTCCTTAACGGAAATTTCAGCATTAGAATGTTCAATCTTGTGTAAAACTAAATTAATTGATTCTTGTGAACCATTGCATAATATTCATATGTGGTGTCAAAATATTGGTACTCGATTCAAACTAAAAATTAAAAAGTGTTTGAAGTACAATAGTTAATATGAACGTCTTAAATGAGATATTTTATTTCAACTAAGTTTCTTTATTTTTGATATGAATTTCTTTTTTGGTAATTTTATGTACCCACAAAGTCTTATATAATTTATATAAAGAAAGAGATGGGTATTTAGCATTTAAGGATGTGTTAATAAAATTTCTCAACCCTTTATAAGACTAAAAATTTTTAGGGAAATAAACAAAAAAGTGAATAAATAGATTCTTTAGCCCAATAGTCCAATATCATTTAGTCTAAGTTTGGTACTCAGGATTATATTACACCTCTGTATTTTTTAAGACTGTTTCTAAACTCTTGCGGTCTGTCTTGAGTTTTACTAATGTTAACCCATGTTTGGTGTTGCACGGGACTATAGAGTAGTTTGGTTGGTTAATGGTTTTGAATGATGGTCGGTGTTATTTAAAGATGACTAATTTGAGTACCCACCATAAGACCGTATAAGGAGGCCAGCATGAAAACATGGTATTACGTAAGAAAATTTATTTTTATACTCGGTGACATCAAATATGATATTAACAAAATTGGACTCCTTATTTAGCACAATACCACTTAGCCCCAACAAACAAACTTGCACTTAGAGTTTAGTGGGAGAGACTTCTTGCTTGGAGCCTTAGAGTTTGTTAACTTACTTTTCTCAATATTGTTAAATTAATAGTTAAATTTGTCAATATTTAAACTTTTGCTCCAGCAGTATTGCTAAACTGTATACGTTAGCTAAGTTTTAGACTTTTAGTTAATTTTGTCTCCATAATGAGAAATTTTGATAATTAACCCATTTTTTAGTTTTAAATTGATTTTTAACCATGTTTTTCTAAATTTTGAAAAATAGCCGTATAAGGGATCAAAAGACCCAAATGCCCTCATTTAAACTTCTTATTTTCTTAACATGTTTCATCATTCATTTAAGAGAGTTCAACAAAAAACAGATAGATACTTTAACTCCATACGACTTTCTTAACAAGATTAGCATTAGTTATTGGGTTGTCTTCGAAACATAGCTTGAAGGCCATTAGCTCAAATTCAAGTTTGTATGTGTGATCATTGAATCATGTTCACCATTCTATATTTGAAGATCATAAACAACAGTTAAAAAAAAAGCAAAACAATATGAATAACATCGCACAAGATATACGATGCATCCATTTGGAGAATTAAGTTGGTCACCTTATTCTTGTCAAATGTCTCAATTTCTCGGCTGAGAGCAAAGAAAACTTTAGGGGGTTTGGTGACTGAGAGAATTAGAGGAACAAGTTTTATGTGTTCATTTTTCTAGAAAATTGAAAGGCATACAAAGAAATAAGAACATGGGATGACGAGGCCAGTGACAAAAACAACGTTGTGTTGGATTAAAACTTATGGAGAAAGCAGCTTGCCGCAATCGTGAAAATTGAGAAAAAAGAATGGATCAGAGTTGCAGAAATTTAAGATAAGGGAAGTTAAGACTTTTGGTTCCTCTATATGGTCATTTTTCAACTATTAGTAAAAATATGGTCAAAAATCAATTCAAGCACTAAAAGTAGGTTATTTATCAAAATTTCTCCTCCATAATTGATATATTTATCAATTTTATCTATCAATTCTTAAATTTATTAACTATTTAGGCAATCTACTTGAGCATGTTTTTATCTTAAAAATTGATAAATTTTTACTTTTTGTTTTTTAGAAATAGTAACTCCGCTGGAGATGCTCTATGACATTTGCAAACTCTTAGTTACAATCTAAATGTCAAAAATGTCCAATTTTTGCTCTTTAAATTATCTAAGACAGAGACATTTTTGACAATTCCACAAATAAAAATGGGTTAGGGTGTGTGTGAATTTTAATTAAGGGTGTGCGAATGTCACTCCCTCCCCTTACTATAAATTTCATTTATTGATGTAATAATCTAGTTAGGCATGGTAACAGGTTACAAGGATTTAGGGTCTCAAAGAGAGAACTTATCTAATCTGAGAAGAGGAGCCCGGGATCTTCATCTTCCAATTCAAGGACAAGGAGGGGAAAGATCATGTCCTTGGTGGCATGCCGTGGTATTATAACAGCTCCATGCTAGTACAGGCGAACTATGATGGCCTTAGCCTCCTAGAGGCGGTGTCACTTAATCTCCTAGAGGTTTATGTATCGGTGTCGAGGTTGAGGCTACGTGCAATGAAACGGTTCTCACTAGTATTGGGAATGATTTAGGGATCTTTGTGTGAGTTTATCCAACAACAATGCAGAGGAAGGACAAGATTCAGAGAGTCCTAGTTGTTTTGAAGTTCATCAAAGAATTCAGGCCAGCTATCTTTTCAAATTTTTACAAAGAATGTCATGGAATATGTTGTGGTTGTGGGATTTTTGGCCATGGAGGTAGGGACTGTGATAAGGCACTGATTCCGATGTCGGTTAGTTCGAAGGCACCACTTATGTCATCAGCAACAGAGTTTGTTTTGGAGATGGAGGATTTGGTCACTGTTACGACGACATAGAAGGAGCTATGTCCTGTGTCAGGGTTTGTTCGGCCGGAGGCGGAGGGTGAACTCTAGGAGACTCGGTCGGTGCGGTGGTTCATCCGGTGGCGAGCTTGTTGGTAGGTTGGAGGAGTTTGCCCCATCTTTTTTTAGGGGAATCGGTTATGATTTGAAGTCTGTAAATGGGGCCTTGATTGGGCTTGCTTTTGGGCCCAAAGCCTTGGCATTGACTAGGTCTAAAGTTTTTGAGCCCAAATATGATGGGTTTTTTTCTTCTAAGAATTCTCCTACGGTGTTGAGTACTCGTAAGCTCTTGGACGGTGATCGAGATGTGGTAGAGAAACGATCATGCACGAAGATCGTTTTTTAGGAAGGGTCGGTGGAGGTACCTGTGCTTGGGGTGCTGAAGAAGAACATTTGTCCTCATGGTCACTAGAATAAACACAAGTGCAGACCTTTTATGGAGGGTATTGATACACCCCAAGAGGGGTAAGGGATCGCTCTTGATGGTATGTGGCAGTCTCTAACCTTATTTATGTTTTGTTGATTGGGACGGTTGTTTTGTATTGAACAGTTGAACCATTGCGGCGTAAACAAATGAAAGTCTTATGCGTCAAGATATTTGATACAGAGTTTCAGTTTTCTGATGTAACAGGGTTAGGGAAATAATTTTGACTGTGATTAGGTTTTCCTCTAATTTTGTTAGTGAATAATACGATTGCATTAAGCAATTGTTGGTAGTCTAATTTGTCTAGTTTTACAATTTGTTGAGTCTCGCATTGTTATGGGGTACCCATTCCCTACATTGATGGAATGACGTTTTGTTTTATATATTGATCAAAGCTTTGACTCCTTCCCTTAGAAAAAAAAAGTGACCATTAAATATTTATAAATGTGAGTAGAGATATCTCAAACAGAGAGCCATGATAACAGATATCGCCTGTTGAAATGTCGCTACTCATTGGTCAATATTCATTGGTCATGATCATGATCATTGATATAACTGAAGCAGACGTATTATATAACGTTTATGGGTCATGTGTCTAGTAATAATCATCTGCCACATGTATGATTTGGTCTGCATCTCTCCCAAGGCTTGGTGTTTTATGGTGCATATTGTTCAAGCATCCCTGCATGAAATATTATCGTGATTATGGAACGCATACACATGCTGGTAATCCATGTCCCCACACTTGTTACCCCAAGTATATACCTTGTTTATAAGTATTTGCTGCTATGTACAAAAAAATTAGCCAGATACCTATGAATCTTAGTAGTGTATGTTATTGATGGTCCATGTAATAATTCGATACTAAAATCTCACTACAAGTGGCATAGTGGTTGTGCGTTAGGTAAGGAACCCTTTCAACCCGAGTGAGACACTATATTGCAATGCATGATAATCCATGATAGGATCATTAAGAATTAAGTCTTATGCTCTTAAAGGCTTTGGATGACCATAACACAATAAAAAAAGCCTTGTACTAAAAATGAGGCTTACAAACCTTAGGGTCATAGGTTTACAAACCTTAGGGTCATAGATCACACATATGGAGTTCCAACAACCTTAACCACTTAAGGCGAACACGTATCAGTCACACCAACTCCTAAGTATGGATTTCAAGGAAAATTTACCAGTCGTGAACTAAATAAGACTTGCTGGTAGCAGGGATCAAACTTAGATGGGGTCTTCACCACAAGTTTGCCCTTACCAAGTGAGCCAAACATCGTTGCCTAAGAGCTTGTACGAGATTAATAATTCAAATCATACATTATGAAAAGAAATAAAAAAATGTGTTGATGATATATCAGGCCTCTTTTAACGAACAATGAGTTTGATTCAGCAAATATGATTGAGATCATACACTAGGACATAAAAAATAGGAGTCAGAGCTGAGCTGAGGAAACCACTTGGTCTGAATAGAGGATTCATAAGCAAGACTTGCTATCTACATGCAACAATATTGGCTTGTCTATTTATATGAATCAATTCAATAATCGGAAAAGACTTGCATACCACATTATTCGTGAACAATATATTTAGGTGACGTAGAGTGTGTGTGGTTATCGGGCTTCACACATGAATATAGATAATCCGTTATAATACCATGATACATATTTAAAACTAATTAACAATAGATGAAATGACTTAAATCTTTATAAACTTTACTATATTTCGGACGTGAGATTGATATCTTAGTAGTTTCCAAGATATACTGTTAGATATTTGTGCTTTATGTGAATAAGACACACCACAAGTGTGGCCTCACTCATCACCACACCCACCATTTACATACTCAGAATTCAAACGAAAACAGGAAAACCAACCAAACAATATCAATGGCAATTCTGAACTACTATCTCTCAGTGACCTCCACAGCAACACCCATTTCTCCTGACTCCTCATCATCATCATCCGCAGGCCAGCCCGTACCCGACCCGAGACTCAGCAAGATCCTACTTCCCAAGAAGAAGCCCCAGAAATGGTCCACTGGGATGGCTCCCGGCGACTACGGTGGCCCACCAACCACCACCAAGCTCCGCAAGTACTGGGGTGGTGACGTCGACCCTCTTGAGTCTGACGACTTCATGTGGAACAAAGAATTCATGGACCGCATGCAGAAACTCATTCGGGACCCTGACACCTCCACCCAAGTCGCTCCTCCCAAGGTTTCATATTCTAGTACTCTTTCCCTTTCTTAATGAAGATTCAAAATAATGGGTTTCTTGTGTTTGTACCTTCCACCCAATTTGTGTGGGAGTGTTTTTATTTAGGTTAGCATTGTCTGTATTGCTGTCTTTTTGTTACTTGATCATTGTTATAGGTTTTTTTTTTGCTGAAATAATGGAGGGAATAAGGGAAATGAGCTATGTGGATGATTCCTTGGATGTGATTTGAACCAAACTTTTTACACAGTTATACAACTGAATTAAGTTCTTAGTTGGCTTTTTAGAAAGAGAAAAAAACAAATGGCGATATAAGAGTTTAGGTTTCGGTTCTTTGTTTCGTATAGGCAGTCTAAGAGAGTGATGGTGAATGGAGTGCTATGGTTTGTTTCTTTGTGAATGGTTTCTGTGGCTTTGTTGTGTGATCAACCTGCTTTGGTGTTAACAGGAAGTGCCTTCTGGATTTCTTAGCTTGAATAGGGTCATGAGCCTTGACAGGTTTGTTATCACTAGCACTTTCAGTTTTGTATTGATTTCTGCATTTTTTTTTTATCAAATATTGACCCAAGTAAGGACGTACAGTTTAGAGGTTGATTTGAGCAAACAACTCACAGCTTCTCCTGCCCAGCCTGAGTTACAACAGCAAGTAGAGGCTACAACGCAAGTATGATTATTGTTGACAATCATTCAATTGTGATCTCAGTCATTTATCCCGGGATAGTTATTGGCCAGTTGTAATTTCATTTTGGAAATGTATTGATTCTCAGAGTTTAAAAAGCAATGCTATTAAATGGAGACATGCACCAACACGGCGTGAGCAAGATAAATGGGCCAGAGCAACTAAGGCTGCAACTGGAGGCAGTGTAAGTCAGACGTTCCACAAGAAGTCCCATGTCATTCAGCCAATTTGAATCTTTTTGATGGATTTCTAGCTTATAGTGGCAAATAGTGGTTTTCTCGTATAAGTGAAATGAGAACTTTCATGTACACTAATTACATGTACTTGGAAGGATTGTTCCTAATTTTACCCTTCTAAACTGGATATCTAACTTGCAGGAAGTGATGTTTCGGGAATTAAGGCGCTCAAAGGAGGACCCAAAAGTAGTAGCTGAGAAGTATAGAAAGCAGTATTTCAGGGTAGATATCTGCATAACTGTCTACTAAAACATCATTATCTTGCTCATTTTCATTCTCCTTTGGCACCATTTTGATTTTACAAAAGAGTAATGATAGTAATTTTCCTTTGATTTTGCTATTACAGTTAAAGAAGAGATTGCAAGTACTTACACTGGGTATAGGAGGTGTTGGTTTGGTTTCAGCCTATGTTTCATATTCCCCTGAAATTGCAGCTAGGTATGTCCAATTCAGGGTTTTTTTCTCTTATATATATGAAATCTAAAAGTATCAATTATACACCTACTAGTTTCTGGTCTGTCAGTTTCATTTTTCACTTGCCATTCCTGCCAGAAAATAGTGTGCTGAATGGGAAATGTCTTGTGAATATACTTTTTACTTGGTTCTTGTGTTCTGATTCTTTTCACGTATTTTATTTGTTCTTGCTTCTGCAAGACTCCTAATGGTGTCTTACATGTATCATATATGTTAAACCTGTAGCTTTAAATAGTTTCTATGCTGCATTCTGTCTGCATACCATATTGTACAAAGTAACAGTTAACTTTTCTTATCCTAACAGAGAGAATAAATTAGAAGATATAGTTTGTTCACTTAACTATTGCATTGTGAGATGATAGTTATGGATTCAGAGTTCAGTTCCTATATAGTGTTTTTGAGTTTTCTGGTGTATAATAGAGAGCCAAATCAGTAGTATGAGGTTGGTGAACTAGAGGAAAAGTACAGGTCAGCATTGTGGAGATAAAAGGCTTATGGATGGCCTTCCACCATTTTTAAACTAGGACTAGTTAATTAAAAGAGCATAACATAGAAAAGCTTCACTCTAGTCCAGTTTGAGCTCAACAAACAGCAACTGCAAGACCTTTGAACACTCTCATCATGAGCACTTTAAGGCACAAATAAAACAAATAAACAGTTTCCTATTCACAAATTAAACGTTAGAGTATGCCCCAATTATTCAATTATAAGCACTAAACCAGAGTGTGGGCCCTGCTATGGTTTAGTTTTCCTGCTTGCTCTATGGCAATCTAAATCCTATTAGTTTTCCTGGCAATCTCTCAGAACTTGATGCTGCATTTAGATTTTGCATAGATTATAATTCTTAATGAGATTGATGCGCATCGTTTCTTGTACATACAGCTATGGTGTTGGGTTCCTTGGTTCTCTGGCTTACATGCGTATGCTAGGGAGTAGCGTGGATTCCATGGCGGATGGAGCAAGAGGACTTCTCAAGTATGTAAAAAATGACTACTTATGCGAATGCAAAATTTAATCCAAAATTTAATAATGTAATTGTATATAGATGGGCAGTTCAATATGCGATTTGATTAGATTCCGTAAAAGCATATGCACGTGTTTTCTGATAATTTGAATATCCACACTGCACAAAACTAGCAAGTTTTCAAGAATTTTCAATCTATCTTGAGTCTTCCCCTTAAGATGCATGTCAGCTTCAATATTGCCATATCTTGCTTCACAAACCTGAGTTGTTAGATTATGTATTAGCTTCCAACTTAGACATTGTTTGTGTTACGTATTAACTTTCAGTTTAAAACTCACACTGCCTGTTGAGCCTGTTGATTTAATGTGCTTTTGGAAAAGATTGGTTTTATCAATGTTTTTTTTTTGTTGGTTAACAATGATGAATGGTGTTCTAGTTCAGAGCAGTACATAAAGATTTTATTCCTGTTTGTCAATTGGGAAATAGAATGTGGGAAGTCATGAAGAATAATGATACTGCCTACCCACCATGATCACTCCACTGGACTTGTTGTGCTGTGTCTTTTCTGGTATTAACTGTATGAAAGGTGAAATGATATGACTATGGAACTTTTTATGCAGGGGAGCAATTGGTCAACCAAGGCTATTGGTTCCTGTTGTATTAGTCATGATCTTTAACAGGTGGAATGGGTAAGTATTTGCGCTGACATTTTCCACTTAGATTGTTACAATATTCTTATTTCTTTAAATGCATGTCAATGTTTTCCCAATTTATTACCCTTGCTTGAAGTACTTCACCCTGGACTCAATGCATATTGCTGAACATGATAAGTTCAATCTATGACTATCTTTCAATTTTTAATTAAGTGAGTTTTGCATAGGATTGTTGTTCCACAATATGGATTCATGCACCTGGAATTGATACCAATGTTGGTGGGATTCTTCACGTACAAAATTGCCACCTTTATCCAAGCTATAGAGGAAGCAATTCCTCAAGTTGAGAAAATAGATACAAGCTCATGATAAACCTTCACATATACGTCAGCAGAATATTCCACTACTGGTTATAATGCAGCTTGCAAAGGTTTGTTCTTATTCCATATGTGTCTACCAAGCATGTTTTCAATAATTAAAACTTAGATGGCCAATTCAATTTAAAACTATGTGATTCCTGACTTCCAGTTTCTAAATTGCATATCTCTTCATTTTTGTATCGCATATAAACGTGTTACAGAACATGCCCAACACTGCAATGAACAAATTGTCCCTCATACTTTACTTGAATTAACAAGTTCACTCGATTTAGGCCCATAGAAACTACATTTACTTTGGTCGGTTTCATTAGACATGCCAGTTTTTCATGTTATAGTTTACAACTCAATAATCTATCAGATTTTCTTTGTTAAAATTGTTCGTTTGTCTGTTGTCCAGATTACACAGATGATGGTTGCACTAATGACAAGCTGCTTTGAAAGGAAGAGATGTACATGTAGTCTAGTAAATACTAAGGAATTGTGCTTTTCAATTCTGTTCAAGAAAAGCAAAAGTTTATAAGTTTACAAAGCATTGTTTGAATCAGTCTTCCCTAAATACAATCTACTAGCCTGGTAGGACTTTAGGATCAAGCTGCCCATCACAGGATCAATTGAAACCAAGTCATTTTGTTCATAGGCGGTGAATGTTATCTTATCGAGAGTTGATCAAAGGAAAATACTCAAGTTCCTATACTCCACAATCTAGATTCAAAAGCTGGTACCACTCCAATAATGCCCCAAAGAGGAATAATTTATCATATGGTGATTCAGAAATGGGGAGAGAATCAACTTGCCATGCTGGTGTTCATTGTCAAGGCATATAAGAAGCAAGAGGAGGTTATGATGACTTGTAGACATAGAGGGTTGAATGCGTCATGCAATTGCATTCCTCAGTGAAAAATTGGCTTAAGGATTTGACTAGGAAATGGTTGTTGTAGTATATATTTTTTTTAGTAGCCAAGTAGAAATTACAACCGAAAACCTCTTAGGAACACCGGCACTGAACTGGTCTAGATTAAAAAGGCAGCACTAGAAAGAAAGGGGGAGGCTTTTCTCCAAATCAACGGAGCAGACAAGGAGAAACCCAATAGGAGTAACCCCTCCAACAACAAAGTTCATTCCCTGTGGAAGGAAATGTGCTCGAATCGGGAAGACTTCTGGATGCCTTTGATAAGGGATTTTAAGCTTCAAGGGATCACAGAGCTTGTTAATGCAACCGATAACCAACTTTGAGTCCCCTTCAACATCGATGCACCTAAAGTTTAAATGAGAGGCTTTGAGCAGACCATCCTTGAGGGCATAACATGTGACCACAGAGATCAAACTTCCCAATACTTTGGCACCAGCAATGATAGGATAGCCAAAGTGGTCTATGATGACAAAACTGTAGTATATGTTGTTAACCATTGGAGACAATATGACCTTGGTCATCATCATCTGAAGATTTTGCCAGTCCACTGGACTATCCAGCAATTATTTGGAACAAAAGATTACCACTTGAGCTCAATAGAGTTGATTATTGAACCGTATTTGGGTATCACTACCAATGTTTTAAAAGGCTAAGGCGTAACCGAGGCATTGCCGGGAGAGCCTTAGCAAGGCGTAAGTCTTAAGGCATAAGGCGTAAGCCTTGCAACATAATTTTTTTTTAATGTAAATTGATTGCATAATTATATAGTTAGACTTAAAATCCTAAAACTACGAGTAATTATTAGGAAAAAAACTTACATATATGAAAATTACTCAATTATTCCTTATTTATACCTTAATTGTAGGGATTGTTTCCGTATATGAAAGGTATCTATCAAGTATATATCTTTCAAACGTGAATCAAATGAGTTCTATTATAGACAAACATCTTCTCTACACTAGCTTCTGTATCTGTCTTCTATCTATCATCTCTTTCACGATGCAGCAGTATGTAGGATTGTTTTCAAAGGGAGAATGAAGCTCTGCTATGTTGTGGTGAGACCTCTCAAATAAGTGTTCTTCTGGGCTTTGAGAGTACCAGAATACAAATGAGCATGCTTATTAGAACATCTGTGTTTTTCAGTTTTTCACGAAAAAGAAAAAGAAAACAAAAAAAATTTCAGGCGTTGGCTTTCACGCCTTCAGACTCATTTTTTGCGCCTTTGACGCCTTGATGAGCGCCTTTAACGCCTCTGCGCCTTGGCAGAAAAGCTCACTCAGTTTCTCCTATGCCTCGCGCTTTTTGAGCCTTGAGGCGCGTTTTTTAATACCTTGATCACTACTCAACACAAGTTAGGTCTTGTCCGTTTGGAGTTCATAAATTGCTCCACAACTTGCTTTTGTACATGAGAAAAACAGCTCACAAGTTCCCGTATATGAAGCTTATTTTCACGAACTACGTGATAGGTTCCTTTGTAGCTTGTAACGCTAATTATAGTTGGTTTCTAGTCACAAAAGAATGTGAACTATAGGTCAATGCAAGCTGACACCCCAAGTTTGCGTAAAATCTTGAACTGTTTACAAAATCTAAGTGTAATTCTACAAATGATAAATCCCTAAAGAAAGGGAAATTAGAATCAGCATCACTCGAGGAAATCTAAACTTCAGCTTGTGTTTCTGTCTAGCCAAGGTTACCTTGCTCCCTTTGGGGGGAAGAAATGAACACATAGTTTCCCGGAATGTGATAACCACTTTGCACCCAAAATCCATTTGCATTAAAGTTATTACAAAAGCTTTTATTAGATGGAAGTTCAAAGCACTAGATAAACAGAGAGCAACCAATACAAGACTTTACATGTCCTCACATATCAAAGAAAATGCAAGGAGTGGAGCTTCAACCAGTGTTCTGCATTCCAGCAGCTATACCCTTCATGGTCAAAATAAGTGTGTCCTCTAGACCTGGAGCATATTCGCTTGTTGGGTTAAGATTGACGAGCTCTGCTGCTGGCTTGCTTGCTGGTTCCTTTGACGGCCTTACTTGAACAAGGTAGTTGGGGTCACGGATCTGCTTCAGTGTATAGGCTTGGCACACATTAAGTGCTGTAATATACGAGTCACGAAGAACAAGTCTCTGCCTCAAGTAAGGATCTCCCTCCAGAAGAGCTTTGTGCCCAGCAACCTAGAAAAGTTTACAAATACGATTGGTCTATTCAAATATTTTTCATTCATAAGCATTTTGACCTAATACAATTTAGTAACAAACCCGTGAGAGCATTTCATCAACTACAATAAAACTAATCTTTGGAAATCTAAGTTAAATTTTCATTGCACAAATTTTTATATCTGGTCTCTATCTTATAGTTAGACTTAGACTTAAGACTTCATGTTCGTACAAGAAGGAAAGAAGTTAAAAAGATACTTTATTGATGGTACTGGTAGTTTACATTTTCAAATCATTTGCTTTAGTTTCATGCCAAAATGAGTACTTGATTCAGATGAAAAGATAACAGTATTTGAAAACTTTATTGAACAAAAACAGATGGAGTGACAGTATTACCTGGAGTAGGAGGCGTTTAGTATCTTCATAGTTGGTCCTCAGTCGCTCCCCAAACGACCATAGGTCTTCTGACACCAGAAGCTTGTCATAAAGTGCTGCAATACCTGGGTCTCCCTTGGCAAACACCATCTCAATCAAATCAATGGTGACTCTGAAGAACGGCCACTGATTATACATCTCCCGAAGCATCTGAAGATTCTTTGCATCCTTCTCTATGGCTTGCTTAAATGCTGCCCCAAAACCAAGCCACACTGGTAAATGAAATCTTGTCTGGGTCCATGCAAAGATCCAGGGGATTGCTCGAAGTGATTCGATGCCTCCACTTGGCTTTCGCTTTGATGGACGACTCCCAATGTTCATCCGACCATACTCCATCTCTGGTGTTGCCTGCATAATCCCAGAGAAAGTCAGATATGAAGGGACCTTTTATGAAATTGGTTAATATGTATCTATTAAAAAGGTGATCATGATTGATGAACATGCTACTTACGAGGCGAAAGTATTCAACAAAACGAGGTTCCTGAAAAACAATTGAACGGTATTCCTCTGTAGCAACAACTGCCATCTCATCCATGAGTGCACGCCATTCTGGCTTTGGTGAAACTGGGGGATTCATGCCATGCTCTAGTGTAGCTGCTGTGAAACGCTGGAGTGTTCTAAAACACAAGTGCTCCTCTCCAAATGATTGTTCGATAACTTCTCCTTGAACGGTCACACGGAGCGAACCATGAATTGTCTCAGGTGGCTGAGACAATATAGCAAGATGAGTGGGTCCCCCTCCTCTTCCAACTGTTCCACCTCGGCCATGAAACATGGTTAGCTTAACTCCATATTGTTTTGCAACCTTTACGAGCTCTTCTTGAGCCTTGTATAGCTGCCATGCTGCAGATAGACGGCCAGCATCCTTTCCTGAATCTGAATACCCTATCATGACTTCTTGCTTCCCATTGATCCGGTTTTTGTACCAATCTATAGAAAAGAGGCGAGCAACAGCAGCAGGAGCAGCCTCTAAATCAGCAAGCTTCTCAAACAACGGTACAACCCTTAGTGGCTTTTTCACATGGCATTCACGTTGTAAAAGCTCAACAGCAAGTACATCGGATGGGGCTGTTGCCATTGATATGATATAGGCACCAAAGTTGTCTGAGGGAAGTTCTGATATTACTTTGAATGTCTCCAATACATCAGAAACTTCTTCGGTTTTGGGAATATCAGCGCCAAAAAGAGGGCGCTTTCCACTGAGCTCAGACAACAACCATTCTTGCCTTTGTTTCTCAGGCCATTCTCGATAAGACCCAAGGCCCAGGTGCTTTGTGATAGTATCAATGACATCAGTGTGCCTGTCTGATTCTTGCCGTATGTCTAGTCTCACAAGAGAAAGGCCGAAAGTAGAAACTTGCCGTAAGAAATCAAGAAGGCTCCCATCAGCAATTGCCTTGTCACCACAGGAACAGAGTGACCGGTAACACAGTTCAAGAGGCTCCAGGAACTACAATTGTGCAAAACAAAATATCAGCTGATATGTTTTGTACACAGTTCAGATGATAGGTTTTGTACAATAAAAAATAGATGGGGGAATGTTCCAACAGAAATTTTGCATTAAGCATCAAATATAAATATAAAGGCTCAAAATTGGGAGTAGACTGAAAATTTATTGAAATTGGATAGACTATGGCAATGGTATTTTTTTTTTTTTTTTTTTTTTTTTTTTTAACTCGGTGAAAGCCATGATAGGAAATACCTGTTCAACACTAGTAAAAGTTGTATCCTCAGGAATGTCAGAGGTTAGACTGGATAATAGTTGACGAGCACGTTCACGTGTATTGTAGAGCTTGTCTCTCACACCACCAAGAATAACACGATATGGCTCGTTCGGAGGAATTTGTTTCCAAAACTCTAATAATTAGCAATGATTAGAAAAAGCCATCTATAATTGAACTCAAGGACAGGTCACAAATATAATAATCACAGCAACAATAGTAATTCACCAATGTTATGAAGTTTTATGTCAGTTTGGGGAAAAAAATGAAATGAAACCTTTATAAGGAACAAAAGAAAGAGAGGTATAGTGATATAAGTAATGGTCAAAGATTTAAAGTTTTGCTGCAAGTTCGAGAACTTCCACACATAAAATGACAGAAACGTGAAATCATTGCATACCTATGTAGTGTTTTGCATCCTTCCTTGAAGACCTATGAAGTTCATGAGCACGAGCAAGAAGCTCTTCGTTGCAACGCCACATAGATAACTGCGGGAAAGAAAACAATATAAGACATTGCAAAGGGAATAACATATTTAAAATACTCTGAAGGTCATGATTATTATTTCACACCTCAAACATAAGATCCTCTATCTGGGAGAAATACAAGTTAGCAGCCATCATTCTAGCCAATAAGCATACATCCCTTGTAACTTCTGGAGTGACCCTGGGATTTCCTGCAGTCCATATTAGAGCGATCATAAGCTACATAAACCACGATGTAGTCATGCTTCTGAAGAACATGTTGAGAGAGATATCATAGTGATGAAAACAGCACTGGACAGAATATGTTTTGAAAGTAGGAAGCATAAGATGAGCATACCATCACGATCCCCACCCATCCAAGAAGAAAATTGAATGAGAGGGGCATTGTACGGAACACGTTCATTTATCCCAATGTTCTTCAACGCAGTGTCAACTCGTCGTAAGAATTTTGGCACACCTTTCCAAATTGTCTCATGGAAGTAGCTCATTCCTGCCCTCATCTCATCTTGAGGGGTTGGAGGAGTCCTTCGGATTTCATCAGTGCGAAATGCAGCTTGAATCTACATTAAAGAAATAGATGTTATTCATTAAATTTGAATAATAATTTATTACTGCAGATCCCGTCAGGGTATACTAGACCACTAATGATTATTAGATAGAGGGAGGGGGTGGAGATGTTGGCAATTGCAGCTAACTTACAGACAATGTCAGGATAGTCCAGAGAACTTAGGTTTATTTTCAAACTGTGCAAGAATATATTTGAAATAGTGTATAGTGATTGGATTTAGTATCAATCAAATGGCATTGTTTGAAACTCAATCAGTTTGTCACTCCACATACCTCCCTTTGTAGAGCCTCATCGAGTTCTTGTTTATCATCAGGTGTAATATCCTTGGCATACAACTGTGTCAGACAATTTCTTACCCTGAGAAGATTAAAAATACAACATCAATAACACAACCATAAACTCATCACAGTATGCCAGCAACATAAGATAAGTAAACAGGGTAATGGAGAATGTACCTTGCATGCTTTTGCAGCAGAGATCTGCGAACAGACTGAGTAGGATGTGCGGTTAGAACCAAATCTATAGTCTGGTTCTTCAATTCATCAAAAACTTCTTGTGGGGACTTCTTCAGTTGCCCAACAAGCTTCTTGAATGTCTCTTCAATGTCTGACTCCGTTGTAGCATTTGCTTCATCAACAAAATCTCCCTTCTTCAACTTTATCCTTCTCCGATAGGCGATCTGGACTTCTTCAGCCAAATTGGCCAAGTTAAGCATGTGGGAAAAGGACTTGGCCACAACAATGGAGTCACCAGGATCCAAACTTGTAAACACATTTCCAAGTTCCTCCAACTTTTTAGGGTCCTGCTTTCCTTCATATTCCGCGGATAGCTCATAACAATCTTGAACCTATAGCAAATCAGATCACAAAAGTCAATAAACACTCCTCTATCCTCAGATATTCTAGCTTAATAATCCCCGATTACCTAATAACTACATTGTAGCGCCTAACATGCAGAACTTTTAAGTGAAATTTCTTAGATAAATGGAATCGTTACTATTTTCTCTGTAACTCATAATATGTCCATATTACAACCTTGAACACTACAAAGGAATGACATTTGGAGAGTTTTTCAATGCAAAGAACAATAAAAGAAGAATGGCAGCTGAATTACAAACAAAAAAGCATGCTGCTAGACAAAATAGTTACTTTTCAATTTTCGTATCATAGAAAATGAATTGAAAAAGTTTAAGATACTCCCAAGTCCCAAACTAGCATTTTAGTTAGTGAACAAACAAAGCGATAGATAACATCAAGGTTTATACCAGAAAAACAAAACATAAAACATAAAAGCATACACAACAAACACAAAACAACAACTAAACTCGATCAAAACTAACATGATACCTACCCCTGAAATTTACTAAACTATCAACAAGTTAACTCCACAAGCAGTCAATGGTAATTCAACGCAAGTAAAAAACTAATCAGAAGAGAGAAAAAAGGACTAAAATTCAGTACCGTTTCTCTGAGATCCTCCCCATGTAAATCCTGAAGAATGTCAAGAAAGCGATCCAACAACAAAGCATCATACTCGATGAGTTTGTCATCCTCAGACACCTTGCCCGGTGCCAACAGCCTCAGCTGCGCATCAATTGAAGCCATCTTCTCCAAATTCCTCGAAGCCATGGTGGCCT
>NC_020496.1:15732437-15759698 GCF_000184155.1 Fragaria vesca subsp. vesca
CTCTCTCTCTCTCTCTCTCTCTCTCTCTCTCTCTCTCTCTCTCTCTCTCTCTCTCTCTCTCTCTCTCTTTGCTTCTCTCTGCTTTCTGGGTTTCTGGGTCACTCTGTATTTGACTTTTTTTTAACCAACACAAAACTGCATGGTATCAATAAGGAACCAAAACCCAATAATTTTGAAGGAAAACAGAGTATACAGATGTAGTGAAGCACACACCGGATTGAAGTAGAGCACAAACTGTGTGAAGAAAAGGAGGTGATATATAATGGGGAAAAGGAAAAAGGAGAAGCAAGAGTTGGGGGAAGCAAAGCGAAACTCGTGAGACCCAGATGAAGAGAAACGGGTTGCTTATGATCCGAGCACGAGAAAGTAGAAAGGATTAGAGACGGAGGGTGTTAGATCACGGAAGGGTCCAGACAGAAGAGAGAAGTGAGGAGTGTGAGTGTGTGTCTGTGGGATGTAAAGCAGGACTTTTTCTGTCTTGAATTTAGAGAGAGAGAGAGAGAGAGAGAGGCCGAGAATTTAGTATTTTTACATTTTTACAACGAAAATGGTGTTATTTACACCTTATGTTTCTATTTACACATTTTATCTATTTATTATTACTATAATTCAATTTTATTTACAAATTACTCTTAATTTGCATCATGATTAGATAATCCTATTATAGACGGGTGTGTAACTATAAAAAATCGAGTGTGTGTGAATAACACAACACTTTTGACAATGTAACTAAAAATTAAATGTATTTGAGCGAGTATATATAAATATTAAGCAGTAATCACAAATGCTTACTTAACTTTTAGTCTAACATAACCAGTATATGAGGGTTAAAAACTTAGAATTTAGCTAGATCAACACTTCGGTTTCTCTCTTCTTTTTTTTTAGATGAAACCAAACTCAAATCCAAAGCGTGTTGCATTGTTTAGATGTGTATTTGAATTATGAACTCTTGTTTTTTCGTTGTACTCTTGGGCAGTCATTTTGTTATTAATGTAAGAACGTTTATTTTTGATACCTTTACATTGTAGGTTCAATGAAATAACTATCTAGAGAATCATTTCCCATCTAGTCTTCTTCAAAAAATAAAATGACTTTCTTTCCAAACAAAAGAAAGTTTCAACCTAACTTCATGCGATTGACGTACAGAATGAGTAGGATTTAAGTCAAGCGTTTTTATTCACTCTAATATAACAAGAATAAAAATTTTGTTATTTTCTAATAAATTATAAATTTGGTAGGGTTCCCATAACCGTACCATAAATTTTCTTGATTTATTTTATTTCTTTAATATCAGATTGTGTCTATAATTTTCATAGAAAATGACGGTCTACTCTATTGGATATAACAAACCAAGTCACTGCCTATGTAACTAAGCAACTCGTATCAGTAATACCTTGAAACTGAAATTGGTGAACTCAAAGTCTATACTAATGATATGAGCACAAAGTGCTATGTTTATAATGTGTTTCCTACCCTGTTTAGCTATGATATTCTCATAATTATGTCATTTCTAACATGCTTTGTGATTGTAAAGGACATGAGAGCATAAATCAAGAAAAAAAAACTAAATCATGGAAATAACAGAAAAATGCAGAAAAAGACAGTGAAGCCTTCTTGCAGTCCAAGGAAGGAAGAAGATAGCCCAAAAGAAGGTCCAAGTCCAAGGATGAAAGAGAAAAATTCAGAAAACCCAAAAGAAGGCCCGAGCTGTCCAAGGAAGGAGAAAAGTCAAACATGTGCTCATAAAGAAGAAAAGTCAAACATTTCTCCTAGTCCCACATCATTTTTGAAGAGAAGTTCCACCAAGAGTTCTTCTATATATAGACAGCCTTGGGTACTTCTCAAATCATCATTCATTCACACAAAAGTCAAGGAAACACATAGCTCTGCTGAGCAGCCTCTCTCTCTTCTTTGCTGAGTTTCTTCCTTGCCAAAGCCTTGTTGGACGTTTCCACAAGAGCAGCAGCTTGGGAGCCTTGAATCTTTGAAGCTGGGGCACTTTGTTGATGTCTACAAGCTTCTTGAAGACTGATAAAGTGTAACCATACTTCTGTTTTATTTAGTTTTCCTTTACAATTTCAGAAACATGTTTTCGGTTTTCAAATATTGGATTTGGATGTTGTTTCGATGGTTATGTTGTTAGTAAATTCTGAGTTTCAATAAAACATGCTAAAGTTTCGTTAATGATATTTTTAGCAATCTGATCTTGTCAATTCATAGGTTAGAAAGTATGTGTTGTTGTTTGATATACCTATGTTAAAATGCATGCTAACTAATGTCATGATTTATGCTAAAGCCTCGTAGGTAAGTGTAGATCTCTAGTGGTGGAAGCTGTGTTACAGATATGGCTAAATACATATACTATGCAATCCCTGGTGTGACGTTCACAATATAATTATGTTCAATCTCGTTCTATAGATTCTAAGGACTTATGTTAAGTGTAGATAGATACTTGTAGTATTGATAGCAACCTTGCATGAGATGTCCTAGTTCTAGACGTTCTGTGTTAGGGATAAGTAAGTAGAACTATAAAATGCATGACCTCGTAGGCTTGTATTTTGAGATTGTTTCTAGTTCTCTGAATTGGCATGTTATCGGATTGCTAAGGTTGAAACGTGAACTTTGATGTGTGGTCAGAATGTGAGTTTCTCTCTGATGGATGTGTTGAATGAATCGATCACTTGTATATATTAGTTTAGCTTTTATCTTTATCTTTTAGTAGGAATATTAGAACAAACCCTTAAACCCCCCCCACCCCCCCTGATTACCTTGTACCATATGTATATTTGTAAATCAATACTTGTAAATGTAT
This sequence comes from Fragaria vesca subsp. vesca, assembly GCF_000184155.1. Classification (NCBI taxonomy): domain Eukaryota; kingdom Viridiplantae; phylum Streptophyta; class Magnoliopsida; order Rosales; family Rosaceae; genus Fragaria; species Fragaria vesca. The sequence goes on from NC_020496.1 coordinate 15,735,250, forward strand.
ATATTGATAACTACTGACTTTTTACATGACCATTGTCACAAGAGCATCCTTAGTCCCCGGATTGATCAAATCTTATTTGTCTTATACTACGATTGTCAAAAAGGGTTCTTAATTGTCGCACGCCAGGTAACGGGCGCGTCAACTAATTGTAGTGTTTTTTTTTCTTTATTTGAGAAGGTTCTAATTGCAGTGCTTCTACCCAAAAAGTTTACTCACAAAAAGAAATCAAGAAATAGGAAAAACCACAAAGATATGGTCATAATTCACTTGAGATGAATTTTGACTCAAGCAACACCAAATGACCTACAAGCCAGCTTAGCATGTAGACACAAATCGTAATTGTTTTCGTGAAATCCCGCAGACCTTGTAAAAGTTTTGGTGTGTCTTTTGCTCCTGGTCTCTGCCAACTGGCTACCTGCAACAAGAGATTGACCGGGTCTTACCGGTCTTTCTCTCTCCGATGGTTAAGTCAGTTGGGTGGTTGGTAAAATATATTTAATGCTCGGAATTAATTACCTCTTTTGTTGACTTTAGCATTGCATTTAGAACCCCCGCGTGGACTTCTTTGTTGCTTGCCAATCGATATGGGACAAGTGTGCTGTTGTGATTTGTTTACTTGGCCCTTTGCTGTGTGCCTCCTGCTCAGTCCAGACTGCTATGCCCTCCAGAACAAGGCCTGCTTAGTCTACCTCTTGGTGGACTTCTGGTAGCATCGTGGGCCGATGATGTATTCATCTACTATCGACTACAGTAACCAATTATGAAATCGCAAATTGTGGTCACAAAGCCGAACTTTTGCGAGCCAACATCAACATCTAAATAGTACCAACGAGACCACTACCAATGGCGGAGCGGATTGACAAGGCTTAAGCCATGGTAACTTTTTTCAGTAAAAAAAAAAAAAAAAACAAAACTAACTCACATAAACTAAAAAAAAAAAGAAAAAATAAGTAATAATAACCTAATTAGTACATTCGTTTTCGGTTTAACCCGTTTAAACTTTAAAGTACTACGAACAACTACAATAGACTCTCTCTCTCTCTCTCTCTCTCTCTCCAATTCCCAAATATGCTTGTCTCCCCACCTCAAATTTCCAATTTTGGAATTTGCCAGTCTCCCTACCAATCCATTTTCCCAATCGTCGACTGCTCTCTCAATCGCCGGGAAGCCCAAGCTACTCTCTCGAGCTCGACCAGGCTACTCACTCAATTGCCAATTCGCCGACTGTGGCTTACTCAACCTTAGTAAGCTTAATCTTTGATTGTTATTTGTGGGCTTAACTAAAGTCATTGTGATAAAATGATTGTTGATTATGATTATTGGAGAATGTTATCGAGTCTTATAGTAGCCATTCTACCATAACAATTTTACCTAGAAAGATTATTGTTAATGAGGTGGTGATTAATGATTTTGAGCTTTAGGGCCCTGTAGGTTATGGTTTAGTTAGTTTTTATTTATGTGCTTCTTCTCTTGTTTTTTTTGTAACTCTCATGCCATAACTATTAATAAAACTCGAGAATACAGAGAAGGGGGGGAGGGACATTAAGCATAAACCTCATAATGTAACAACATCCCGAAATAATATTAAGAGTGACTACCATGCCTTCTATCAAGCATCATTTAGTAAGGAGTGCATCATTGGCTACTCTATTTACTTTACAATTTTGGTGACATACAGGAAAGATAAAGCCCATGTAGAGCCATATATTACTATGTCTATCAGCTTTCCCATTATGTTGTCACTAGAAGATATCTCCAGTGACACTAAGTCTCATCCTTCCACTAGGAGGCTACGACCATTTGACGAAACAAAGAACTCACTGCCTCATTGGAGTATACATGGCATGCTGAGTGCACCTACCAAGACATAACCCACGTCGCCGTACCAAATAACGGTAGAGGCTTATTACCAGCATAAAGCCACAATTGACTAATAACAATAAAAATAAAAAATCAATAATAAATAGGATGGTGCTATTAACACACCCCCTGTATAGTGAGAATCAATCATCAATCATCAATCAAATTCAAGTGGCAAGTTTGTAAATAAAATAAAAATGTGTAGATAGGAAAATAGATGTGGTGTGTTAATAGGAAAAAGAGGTGTGTTAATAACAATAGCCTAATAAATAAAACAAAAAGATTTTGGGCCCAGAGCCCAAACTCAAAACTTATTTAGCCCAAACCAAAAGACAATGTTTCTACTTGCACCTCGCCGCCGATCTGCAAGCTACGCCATCCACTCACCGGCAGCCAACCCGCTACATTGAACAACATCAGTCTGACCGTCCATCTCACCGCCCTGGCCGAGGCACGCATGGCCACCACCTCCTCTCCCCTGGGCAGATCCACGTAACACAGACAATTTGGGATCCACTCCGATCCGATCTAAACTTAGCATGGATCCGATCCGATTTGCATGAAGCATGGATCCAATCCGATTTGAATTGTGCATCGATTGTTGCCCCCTCCTTTTGTTCGCCTCCCACCCTTGGGGGGATCGACCCCAATCTGACCCACAAGCCATCAAATTGAACAACGAGGACGTCACAGATGACAAGACCCACCCTGAATTTCACTTTGAAACCCGGAGTAAGTCGTGCGGGGACCACCTCTAAGGAAGATATTACAAAAAATTCGGCATGACCTCCCTTGAAAATGGACAACCCTTCCTGAAGAAACCTGCAAACACTCCTATAATTCTCAATCCAACCTTAACTTCTGGAGCCTACGTGCTCCCCAAACACAACCACCACCAATAACAAAAAATAATAAAACATCTTCCAAATCAACACATCATTATCCAAATAAGATAACATAAATTGACACGACCCACCCCAAATTTCACCCTGAAACCGGGAGTAAGTCGTGCGGGGACCACCTCCAAGGAAAATTTACCGAAAAAGATTGGTAAAACCTCCCTTGAAAATGGACAACCCTAACCCGAAAATTTCAAATTTACACTCTTAATACAACACGTCCAAACATCACATAATTTTCCTTCAGAAATTCTAAACATAATATTAAACGACCGAGCACACCACCGAAATAATATACAATAATCCCAAAGTATTCAGAGCTACTAGACACTAGCGGAAGCAAGAAAACACTAGTAGGTTAAACAGGTAACCTACTGATGAAAACTGGCAGAAATGCGGGTGACTATGCCTCGCCTCCTACTAGATCCAACCCGAACTCTGCAGACTGGGCAATTTAAAACGAAGGGCCCAGGGGAAAACATTTAATAACGTTAGAGTGAGTGGACAAAAATAAAATAATAAATAAAATATTTATGTTTCCCCAAATTAATTTCTAAGGAAAAATCGAATGCATGCCGCAAGCGATAAAACTTTTATCTCATAAAATATCGAGCCTCTATCGAGCCTCTCAGACTCTATAATATATGTATGTATTTACACTCGTCCATACTCCCTATATAAATTCATGGGTCTATATAGGGCTACTACGCTCGCGTCCAACGCTCACGTCACGCCTTAATGCGGTGCTACACTACGCCATTAATGTGGACAGATGGGTGTATAAATATGTGTCTATACCCCCTATGTGAATTAAACACTCATATAGGGCTACTACGCTCACGTTCAGCGCTCACGTCACACCATAATGCGGCTATATGCTATGCCATTAAGGTGGACAGACACATATGGCTAGCTAGCATTTTATATACATACTCTCTCATAAATACATATTTATATCCACCGAAAATCCCATTTTCAGTAACTCTCCAAGAGAAATAAAATTCGTCAAATTAAAATGACGTCAAAATATTCCGCAACAATTATTGTTCAACCATGAACTCTAGCATGCATTTTATTTAAAACAAAAGTCCACTCACAAATTTGGCCTAAGCCTGATGTCGATCTGGGGCCTCGTCTGCTCGAGCCTCCTCACGCCTGTTCCAAATATAATATTAATTTCCCAACTAACAATTCAATATTTAATCAAAATAGGCAAAATTACCCGAGAGCCATAAATACGCTCATCATTGCCTAACTTCGCTAATCTTAAATCGAAACGATCCGAACTTAAATATCATACTCGGCAACCGTAAATACAACCTCCCCAAAAATACGACTTAAATCCTACGGCCGGATTCTACATTAATTAACCGCCAAAAATACCACACTTCGGAAATTCATAAACCTATCCAAAACTCATCCAAAAATTCCATAACTCACTTTAATAAACTCCCCTTAATATTCCAAATTTAACAACATTAAAAATCTCCCAACCGGTGGCGGCGCCGGCGGCGGCTCCGCGGGCAGCGGCGGCCGAAGGCCAATTCCGGCGACCTCTGATTCCTATGAAATTTTGACAGAATAATCCTCTCTTCATGCTCTACAACTTTCCTAACTAGCACAAACACCAATTCCAAGCCTAACTAGGGTAATTGACTAAAAACATCAAAAACGCTCTAGAATTTCAACTTCACATTTCTCCTTACCTAACTCAAGAGAGGGTGAGCTGTTTGGAGGGCTTGCTGCACGGGAGGAGGGCTACAAAACGAGCCAAGGATCGCCGGTTTTGGTGGCCGGAGGAGGGAGTTCCGGTGTCGGGAGGCTTAACACAGTCGGACCTCTCGGGCCAGATATCTTCCTCACGGCGGCGCTAGGGGAGCTGTCACTGGTCCAGGGATGTAGCTGGGTCGGAGGCCGACCGAACGGGACCGGTGCGGCGGCGGTTGGTGGCCGAACGGAGGCGGACAGCCAAGAAGAAAACCGGCGAGGAGAGAGGGCTCGGGTGCGGAAAAACCGGGAGGGAGAGAGAGAGAAAAAGGGCTGGGCTTTGACCACCCCTTGGCTCGGTCCAACCTTCTTATACCACCCAAATCCAAAATAAAACACCCCGAAAAATAATACCCGAATAAAAATTACTTTTACTAGCTAAAATTTACCATTTTTACCGTTGTCATATTTTCTCCCACGAATAATTCCCCGAAATTAATCGTCCCTCAAAACACCTCTAGGGACCGATTAAACTATTATCTCAATGACGGAGACGGTAAAATTCTTATTATAATCAAGCTAGTAAATAAGATAAAAATATAAGGGTCGGGATGTGACATAAATCCTCTGTCAAATATTCTAAAAAATATCAACAAGCCTTCGCCCACAACCGAAATAATATACATTAAACCCAAGTATTCAGAGCTACTAGACACTAACGGAAGTAAGAAAACACAGGTAGGTTAAACAGGTAACCTACAGAAGAAAAATGGTGGAAATGCAGGTGACTATGCCTCGTCTCCTACTAGGTCCAACCCGTACTCTGCAGACTGGGCATTTTAAAATGAATGGCTCAGGGGAAAACATTTAATAACGTTAGAGTGAGTGGACAAAAATAAATTAATAAAAATATTTATGCATTCCCATTTTAATTTCCAAAGAAATTTGACTGCATGCGACCGCTCAAAAACGCTCAACTCATAAACTGGCAATTTCACGACTAGCTCCGGCTAGTCACCAACTCAAATAAAATGGAGTCTGTCAGGCTAAACTATATATAAACATATATGTGTATGTATTTACACTCGTAAGACTCCTTGTATGAATTCTAAGAACAAATTAGAAAGATAGAAATTCATACAAGGCTACGACGCTTACGTCTAACGCTCACGTTGCGCCATAATGAAATTTTTTCCTCATTATGACTGAAGAGGACGGTGTATATATACGTGTGGACTCCCTATATGAAAACCTAAATAAACCAGAAAAAAAAGTAGTTTTCATATAGGGCTATGACGCTTGTGTCTAACACTCCCGTCACGCCATAATGGCATTTTACCTCATTATGACGGACCAAGCACGTAAGGATAGCTAGCATTTATATACATACTATACTCATAATATCTAATAAACATATCCATCGAAAATCTCATCTTCGGGATCTCTCCAAAGGAGGAAAATTGCCAAATATCCGAGAAACAAAATAAATCTCAGGAAAAGAAATAAATGATCAACAAGATAATTCATCGCATGTTTTTCAATTAAAACAAAGGTCCACTCACAAATTAGGCCTAAGCCTGATGTCGCTCCGAGGCTTCTTCTGCTCGGGCCTCCTCTCGTCATGAACCAAATATACAATTAATTTCCCAACTAAAAATCCAATATTTAAACAAAATGGGCAAAATTAAACGTGAGCCTCCTACACACTCATCATTGCCCAACTTCGCCATTCTTAACTCAAAATGGCTCAAACTTCACCGAACATACCGGCAGCCCTAATTACAACTTCCCCTATAAAATGACTTAAATCCTACGGCCGGATTCTACATTATTCAACCGCCAAAAATACCACACTTCGGAAATTCAAAAACCTATCCAAATCTCATCCGAAAATTCCATAATTCACATCAATAAACTCCCCTTAATATTCCACACTTAAAACTATACAAAATCCCAAACAGTGGCGGCCGGAGGCCGATTCCAGCGACCTCCAATGCCTTTGAAATTTTGATAGAATAATCCTCTCATCATGTTCTACAACTTTCCTAACTAGCACAAACCCAAAATCCAAGCCTAGCTATGCCAATCGAATGGAAACATCAAAAACGCCTTAGAACTTCCACCTCAAATTTCTCCTTACCTGAAGCGAACCAGAGTGAGTCCTTTTAGGGCAAGGCAGCTGTGTTGGAGACCTACAAAACCGTATAAGGCTTGCCGGATTGGTGGCCGGAGGAGGGAACTCCGGCGAGAACACAGTCGGTCCTTCGGGACAAGTTTCCTTCCGCTCGGTAGTGATGTGGCAGCGCTCACCGGCCAAGGATGAGAGAGGAGGAGACGCCGGTCCAGACGGGACCGGTGCGGCAGCCTGGCTCGGCCGGACGACAGCGGTGAGCGGTGGATTTCTGGCAGAGGAAGAGAGAGCTCGGGAGGGAAGAACCGGGAGGAAAGAGAGAAGGAAGAGAGAAGAAAGAAATGGGTTTTGGGCCTTTTAACCCCAAACCGGGCTGACTCTAAAAATACCCACACCAAACCTAAACCCAACTCCACCAAAAAGTTACACCCCAAAATAATATCCTAATAAAAATTACCTTTTACCAGCTAAAATTTACTATTTTTACCGTCATCACATTTTTCTCTGATGAATAACCCTCCGAAAATAATCGTCCCCCAAAACCCCTCTAGGGACCAATTAAACTATAACTTTATTGACGGAGACGGTAAAATTTTTATTATAATCAAACTAGTAAATAAGGTAAAAATTTAAAGATCGGGATGTGACAACAGAAACTTCACCTTGATTGGCTTTATTCAATGGAATTTCTAACCCTTCCAACAACGCCGCCACGAGGGCGCCGCCGGAGGGTTCACACTCTTTTCTATCTTCTTGGCTCTCTCTAGGGTTTTCTCTCGTCTGTGCTTCTTGTATTTTATCTCATGTTGCATTTCAGTTTATGCAAATACTTTGAGGGTAAGGCTTGCTCCATCCCTGCTATCTAGGTAGTTTTTTTTTAAATTAACAAAAGTTCTCGCACCGTCAAGATTCTTTGACAAAAAAAAAATATATATTGTGTTACAATTAGGTCGGGTAACAAATTCATCTAGACTCCGCCACTGACCTTCATAAGTATGTGAAATCATATCTGTTCATAATTGGGCGCACCACTTTTGGGGAGTGGTAACGAGTTCACCTCATCATCATCCACACTGATCATGTTTGCAAGAAATATAAAATACAACAACACCTAACAATTACAACTAATTTTAATATAAAACACGAAGAACCTCCTCCATACCGATTGCTAAAAAAACCATCATAGCAATGAGAATTACGTCTGTTGGAGAGGAGATATCACACAAATAAAATATAACTTATATGTGGGTGGATCATACCCAATTGTATCGAGGCCTTATGTGATTAAAACCCAACACCATAAAGGTGGTTAAGTTGGGACAATAACGGTACAAGGTTGGTTCACGGGCCACGTTTGTCGCTATTTAACTTGTTATCAGAGCGAGTCATTTTCCAGTTGCATCCCAGTCTAGGATTTTCCAAGTTTGGGTGCCATGCTGGCCAAGCTTAGGTGTCATGCCTTGCCATCAGAAGAAGTCCGATCGGATTGTCACCAAGTGTCTTATGTGGGCCAGGTTGGTCGGGTCGATTGGTTTAGACAGACACGTGTATACTGTTATGTTGTACGTGAAGGTTCGTGTTCGAGAAGAGAGGGTGACACAGATTGATGTGCAGACCTAAAAAGTTAGGTTGCACGTGAGGGGGCGTGTTGGAGATGAGAGATCACATATCAGAAAAGTGACAAATAAAATAGAACTTATATGTGGGTGGATCATACTCAATTGTACTGAGGTTTTTAGTGATTAAAACTCAACACCTTAAAGGTGGTTAAGTTGAGACAATATCGGTACAAGGATGATCTACGGGCCACGCTTATCGTTGTTTAACAACGTCAAACCAATAACACTAGAGTCAATATCAAATTTGAAATCATTACTCCAACAAGGCAAACCACCGCGTTATCTATCACAAAACTGCACTAAACAACGTTGTCAAGCCACCATTGTCATCACTTGAAGCTAAACCTAGAATCGTAGAAAAGCCACCCACGAGTCCAAGATCAAACCAAAACATGATGTAGTGAGAAACATGAGCCCAGGCTACTTAGTCCAGATATAGGAAGATAAACAATGTTGACTGTCTCCTAAGGTTAGATAAAAAATTAAAAATCAACCTCATTCGTCAAATTTTAGAAGAACCTATACGGTGAAGCATAGATCATGAGAGTCTTGCTTCATTTTTTTTCATTCATTTTTAGTTGAAAGTAAAGAACATTATCGATGACCAAAAACAAAAATACATTCTCAACCACCTGGTGTGGTAAAATTGGTTGAGCTGCCTAGAATAGAATTTCCATGCATGTCTAGAGTTCAAGTCCCAACTCGATCCCACCTGTTTGTGGTCATCATCTTTGAGAGTATTGAGTTCATGCGTATGTGGCGGGAGATTATTGGCTTTGATAGGATACTCTCGTTGACGATCCTAGTCTGAATGTTGGCTGGATGGTGTTACTAACTTGTTAATGTAATCGAGACGGCTTGCTACCTCGCTCATTCTCAATAATAAAAAAGAAACTACATAATATTCTTTTTTTTTAGTTTCAGCCTAGAATAGAATTTCCATGCATTTCTAGAGTTCAAGTCCCAACTCAATCCCACCAGTTTGTGGTCATCATCTCTGAGAGTATTGAGTTCGTGCGTATGTGGCGGGAGATTATTGGCTTTGATAGGATACTCTCGTTGACAATCCCAATCTGAATGTTGGCTGGATGGTGTTACTAACTTGTTAATGTAATCGAGACGGCTTGCTACCCCGCTCATTCTCAATAATAAAAAAGAAACTACAAAATATTTTTTTTTTTGTTCATTTTTCTTCACCGCTAGACTTTATATCATGAGTATGGTGTGCATACGATAGTTACCAGTATCACTTTAGTTACATCGTTCTTTGACAAAAAGTAGAGTCTAATAAGCATATTCCTCAATTCTCAAGAGTCACACTGGTACATCAATTATATCTGTGATTGACTGACAGTATAGTCGTAGGGAATGGTGATTTGTAATAAGTATGCTCACGATAAAAAATAATACTCCGAAATGTAGTGGAATAAGAATGGAATATGCCAAGTATATGCGAACTAGGAATTATTTTGTTTGGATTGTAAGGAATGATTGATGGTATCCGGAATCCCATTAGAAAAGAAAATTCCTTTTGAGCAAGGTGTAACAAAATGATTGCTTTTCTTTGGCCAATTGGTGGAAATAAAGCTTAAATGACGATCCCATTCCCACCGTGTTTGCATTGCTGCTATAATATTTACTCCATATGTAGTACTGATCATCAATTCGTATCATACCAACTACTAAATTATTCACATTTTCTCACTATGTCTCTGTATATGAGAAGTTTTTTTTTTTTTTTTGCATGAAGAAAACAATACAACGAAACAAAAATAAAAATTACAATGAAAAACCCCTGGTATAGCCTAAACCATGAAAGTCGAAACTGAAAACATTGACTAAGGATAGGATGAGTCTGTTCTGCCAGCCAACAACAAGAGTATAATGACCAATATCCGCTATTGAATCTGAATGAGAGAGACAACCAACCTGAAGTAAGTATCAGCGATTTAACGATGAAATCACCATGACCAGTTGGTCCCCAAACAAAAGAAACAAAAGAATCTCCTAAAGGAAATGGAGAGAGGGATACTAGCAATGTGTTTCAAAGTGTCATTAGGTAGAAATCCATGTAAGTTATTCAGAGACCAAGAACCATTCAAAATATAAGTATCACAGTTTCATGACTTCATCTATATTTAGCATAAGTTTCAAAGAGTCGGGTCTGCATAAAAGTAAAAGGTTCTATATGGGAAGCTTTACGTATTGGGTTCGAATGATAAGATTGATTAATGAATTATAAATGTGATCATAGATGGGCTGCATGCAATGCTTTTTTGGCTGTTCGGCCTAGCTGATCAATCTTTTAGTTTTGATACTTTTTATAACAACGCGAATAATTATCAGAAGTACTTCCATATTTTTGATGTTGGGAATCTAACCCACCTCCACATGCACACTTTTACTAAGGTGGCTAGCTAAGACCACGATTCTTTGCCAAAAAAAAAAGGACCACGGTTCATATGCATCTTAAATACATTAACTACAACTTTTCAAATGTATAAACATATAAAATACAGAGATTCTATTAGAGGGACAATCATGTATCTCCACAATTATGTACTCTTTCCATTCATTCATACTAAATAAGATGAAGCTAACCGAGCTTGAGGCCATGGAGCCGGGAGCTATTAATGTTCCGGTGATGTCTACGAAAGTGGCCGACTTGATACCGGTGAGGGTTGAGCCCATCAGAGCGAGGGAGGCGGCGACACCAAGAGGGATCGCGAAACTGAAGGTCGGGGAGAAGAAGACTAACAGCAACTCGGGGAGACCTCCGATTTTCTCAACAAGAAGTCGCCCTAATTTCAAATTACGGTTGACTTCGGCTGATTAGAATGGGTCGTTGACCCAAGTTGCTAGGCCGATTGATGGACAGGCTGACCCAGATTTGGTTGGGCCAGGGTTTGATGAGATGGTAAGAGGTTTGGACTTTTCTGGGCCTGTGTTTGGGCAGGTTACAGTTGAATCTGAGCCTCTTCTTTATGAGGTTCCGGTAAAGGTTGGCAGTCAACTGACTTACAAGTGGAAGGTTGGCCGCCCAATTGGAAGCAAGAACAAGAAGTCTCGCCCTAGTAAGAAGATTTCTAACCCACTACCTCGTATTCCAACGTCGGACTGGGAGAAAGAGTATAACCCAACTGGTAAGGGCAAGAGTGTCGTGTAGACTCTCAGTTTTTTCCTACATTTCTTATCTATAATTTCTCTGTTTTAACTCTCGGTTCTACTTTGTTCTACACCAATCGAGGTCCGCAGACAACAGGTATTACCGTTACATGAGGGTTAGATAGGGTAGTTAGAGTTCATTTGTGGTAGGTATTATGCGCGCATTTTACAATGAGGGTTCCCTGTCATGTTGTTATTGCTTGTTGCCAACTAGATTAGTGTTGTGAGTAGATAATGTGATGTACATACGCGGGTGCCTTCTGACCAAGGATATATTAATGAAAATATCTATCTGAGTCAAAAAAAAAACCATGAAGTTAACCGAGGCTAATTTGCAATGAGCATGAATTCATTTTTAAACATAAATAAATAAATGATATATTGAATTTAGAAACGCTAACTCATCAACTAGGATATGAAATCGAATTCGAAAAGACACTTCCTCATTTGATTTGATTTTCATTTCATTGCGGAGACAACCATGCCATCTATATATGTTTGCCCTTAGGATTGTGTCAAGGGTTGCCAAAAAAAAAAGGATTGTGTTAAGGGGCACTTTCTCGTCAGTTTTCATAAAATTTGGATTTTGTATAATGTAATCATAAAAGTGGATTTGGTGATAGCTAGGTGTTGATACCCGAAAAATCATGCAATCAATTAATACTTTGTCACGCGATAATTTGTTAAGAAATTCATGCAATCTTAGGTTAAATCATTGATTTAACCCGCCAAGCGAACATGCCCATGCATTCATGTGGGCCCAAGCTGCATACACGCATCATTGGGGCTTGTAGAAGTGGGTATGATGTGGATGGTTACGGAAGCACATAACGCTCGTCCATTGATTTAATGTTGTTAAGTAGTTTCGGTCTTGGGCCCGAAACTCAAGCCTGACGATTTAAGTCGGCGACGAATCGGTGAAGACAAGAGAATTGAACTACTTTTCCTAAACCTAAAATATCAATCCAAAGCCCAACACCTTTCCTTTTAGAAAAATCCCAAACTCTCTTCTTTTAGGAAAAGCCCAATCCCTTTCTGCATTCCCACTTTATGTTCTTCCCCGCAGCAGTACGACGACAAGCTTTGCACAACAGAAAAATCTCATTCATTCCCAATCCGAGGAAGAAGAAAGTCAGTGACTAGTTCCAAGGTAGCTCTTTCATCATTGGATGACGAAATCGTGGGATTCAAGCTACTTGGTCCGCCTCGTTCTAGGATTTCCGTCTCTGTAGCCGCCCTTGCAGCGCCCCTGCAGTGAGTTATCTCTCATATCTCTTAAAGTCAACCTCTCTTTGCCAGCTTTTGAGGCTAAGATCATGTGCTTGAGAAGAACAATCATTTTACACAGTGGATTAGGCATCGCGACCCATCGCAAAACCCACCAATTGAACTCTATAAGAAGAGAGGTTTGGGAGCTGTAAAGCTATGAAGCAACCAACCCAAAAAAATCCCCAAACACTCAAGCTTTCATATCTTTCAAGCCTCCAAGCCAAAACCCCCTTTTTAGCCATCCTTCAATCCTCATCCTTGAAACCCAGATCATTCCCAGAAATCTAACCCTAAAACTCAGTCTAATTCTCACCACTGCGGTGTGCCTTTAGCTCCCACACCGACTCACGCTACAAGTTTCTTTCGTCTTTGAATCACGCACAAGATTAACTCAGTAATCCAAATTTTTGGGTTAATTTTGGCCTAGTTACCTTTCAATCAAAAAGAACCCTCACATTAGGTTTTTGGTTTCTTTCCTTGTGTTCTATGGTTTTTAGCACCCAAATTTTGTGTGGTACAATACACAAATACATAAATAAATATAAGGCTGATATGGTGGTTGATTATCATTGTGTAATTTAGTCGTCCACAATAAAACATATAGTACTACATATATACAAATATTTTCTGAATGAAATATGTTAAATTATAATAAAAGAAAAAAATTAGGGGTGATCTCTCTCAGAAATATCCATATACAGATAGAAGACATGAAATAAGCAGGGTCTCAGCTCAGAAGCTTACTTACCAGCTAGGTGGAGTTGATATTCAACTTATCTGATATGCAGGTGGATGTATATATAGCCATTCGTAAATTTTCGAAGTATAAGCTGCTACATGTGGCAGTCCGTACAACAAGAATAAGTGATAAGAAACCTGTGGATCTGGAATGGTCAACACCACACCCACAGTAATCCATACCGATCTTCTCTTCTTGTGGATCGATCTCGGTCCCTAGCTTTATTAATTTCAATTTAAATAAAACCTCGATCAGTTCACTTCGTAGTTACGTAGTGAGGGATATATACTAAATAAAGACTCGTATTGTTTTTGCCTCTGCCTCTACGTCTATGCAATACTCTCAATCAAATGAAAATGGATTCAGGGTTTAGTGCAGGCTCCGGTACCTTAATTTTTATCTTGAAATGAACTTTAATGGTTCTTCATGGTAAATTTGCCGTTTCATGATGAAAGTTAACATGGATCATTGAAACTAAAGAAAAATCATTTAAACAATGTTTGACATTTCAACCATTTTATCTTTTGATATCTGAATTTTATAAAACTTTAAAACAGTATCTCACGTTTTACACACTGACTTAATATTAATATCTGGAACCGTTACCTCTGTTATGAATAATACATTGATATTAAACAATGTACATCGCATATGTAGTAAGTATTTATAAGGTAGGGATTAATTAGCACCAAATTAAAGATCTAAGCACCCTTACATTCAAGTCTTAACACAGGGTACGTTTAGCTCTAGAGATAAATGGATTACCTCTACTAGCTTCAACTTTTAAAATATTGGCATAGCTATAATGTTTTGAGTGCATAGGCTCAAGCGTGAAGGGCTGGCTTTTAAGAGAATTCAAGAGATGATATCAATGGTTGCCTTCAGCCTCCTTAGAGAATATGTACTACTATAGTCCGTTCGAGATATTTGTAACATTGCCAAGACATTCGAGGCCATGCATGCATTTTGTTGAAGCATAGCAGATTCGATGACTCAATTGGGACATTTGCCAACCATCTATAGCCAGTTGGAATGGAGTTCTACGTACGTACCTACTTCAGCTGCTCATATACTCATGTTGATCGATCTTTAATTTAGTTTATTGGATTCAAGTTGTATATATTAGGGGAACTTCAAATCTTTAATTTAGTTTATTGGATTCAATTTGTAACTTTGTTTTACTCGTACTTCTTTTTTTTTTTGTGAGATTCGTACTTGAGAAAAACAAGAAGATTGAATGGGTTTGTCTATGGTACGTACATGTATATCACATACCCTCATTTACAACTATCTGGACAAAAATTACTATTTATTTGAACCAAATTTACAATGACAACGAATTTACCATATTGATTTTACACATTTACATATTATTGAACCATGTTACTACACCCACAACAATTTATCCATAAACTTGTAAAAAGTCATAGATTGAGTAATTACCGCTAATAAAACAAAGTTACTTAAGTCATGACTCAATTTATCTCATTAACAACAAAATTATTTTGTCATATCAGTAAATGTGGTATCACATACATATACATATAGATACCTAACAAAATTCCAAACAGTTAAATATACTGTAACTGAACTGACTAAAGCCATTTCGTTTAGCCTACTCATCGATCCATGGTTCAAATATTGAAATTATAATTAGGTAGAGAAATAGGACTTGTTATGCTAATTAACTAATTAAGTAAACAAGTAGGTACACGTACTTGGAATCATATATTTGTCTGATGCAGCATGCGGGGTAGTATAGAGTCATCAAATTAAAAAATTAATCTCGGTAAAGTGCGTGGTGCTTCTTAACTGGGTCATCGATCAAACTAGTACTTAACCCCGTAATAACCAATTAATGGGCGCCTGCGGTTTTGTTTCCAACAACGTCAGAATCATATGCAGCATTCTATACGATTGAGAATTCGAGATCCCTTTTAATTAACTATCTTTTAGCTATGTATTAGGGCATATATCCATGAATATGCTAATGCTTACAAACTAAAAAGTACATGCAGTTTACTTGTTTTAATTAGTAGGGTTCGGTGTTGCATGTACTGTGACTCATCCTTTGATTCTTCTTTTTTTTTTTTTTTGGTTACAATCCTTTGATTCTCTTTTGTACTTAGTTTGGTGAATATGATGAAATTGCACCTTAATTATTAGCTAGTCGACTTGTTCCGGCCCATTGTATTGATCTTATACTATTTTCTTGGATTAATTGACAGTAAGTTGTATCAGTCTCTCTAAATTCTTATATACCTAGCTCTTTATGTAAAATTCTGAGAAGCTAGCTAGCTTGCTTCTTCAAGATCTCGATCGTGTCCTTCTCGACCAATTCCTTAACTAAGAAAGACTAGAGAAACCGCCACATATGGGAGCTCGAGACAAAACGATTTGAGGTACGGTTAATAATAGAAAAAGTTGGAAAACTCATTGTGGACTTCCAAGATCGATTGGGGTGCAAAGTAGTAAGCATATGACCAAATAGAAATGAAAAAGTAAGAGATAATGATTTATGTGATCAATTGAGATCTGTTCGTGAAAACTGAAAATTAATGAAGTGCGCATGCACAAATCTGAATTCATGGTTGACCTCCGGCCAGTTTCATGTTTCTGAAAGGCATTTGATGGATGACCCTTCCATTTCTCAATTCGTTCCTTCTGGAATATATAGGGAAATTAAGCAAAAGATCCCGCTAGCTAAGATCGATAGCTTTAGCTTGGATATCTTGCATAGAAATGTCAATACCTCTATAGAAGACATGTTGTTTGTCTTTCCTCTCATTGCTGCATATACATGTAAAGATGGTTCCGAGTCTGATAAATCATTAAATTTGTTTTGCACTATGTTTGATTGCATTAGCAGTGTGTAAATGGTTTGTAGGAGTAAACTTTAGTGTTGGAACAATATTGGATGGTTTTTTTTTTTTTTGATAACATGGAGCCCGAAGGCAAGGACAAGAAACCTAAAACACAACTAATCTAGGCTTGGAAAAGCCGGAATAATCAGCTTCCAAAAGAGGGATAACATCATTAGGAGGGGAGCTAAAGAATCTGCATCCAGACTCATAACCATGACCAATGCTTGCTTCTCTCTTGGTTCTTTGTCCTCATGGTTCGACATTGTCTTGCTTCTCTCTTGCAGAATTGGGTTTCCCATAAACAAAGTTGAATCATTAAGACTATGCAGAAGACGCAGAGCTGATACAATAGTGAAAGCTCGCTTCAACTTAATTGTGTGGTGAGTGGTGACAGTACTATATTGTTCAAGTAGCAGGAGTACATGCACTTGTGCTGCTTGCCGATATGGAATAGTCATTATTCAAATTTGATGTACGATCTCGAGTGAAGTTCCTTGTAATCATCTAATTATTTCAGGCAAACTGATGATCGATACAGATGATGATGAATACTAGCTTATTGTAGTTTGGACAACTGATGGTTTTAGGTTGACATGTGTTAAATGAAGGAATGCGTGAGTTTTAAAGGCGCTCATGTATAACTTGGTCCAGTCCATGTTATGTTTAGAAAATGGACAGTAGGAAAATTAGACCTGTCTTTTCTGCAATGACAGAGGAATTCTGGTAATTCATTCTCTCTGTGAATATCAATGACCATCATTGATCATACCCATCAAGTGTTTTCTTTGGAGACTAGATTCTTCAATCTGCTACGACATCCAAATATATAGGCGGTCTCAAAATGGAAGACGTCTACCAAGTATCTTGCTATTTGAGTCTTTGTTATTTCTACTACACATGTAATTTTTTATTTGAATAAATCGAGAGCTAAACTTGGCCAAAATCTATAACAAGCAGTCAAGCACTTCGGTTTCTGCACTTGCTATGCTTCATTCATTATGAATGATTCATATGACCTCCTGTTTGCTGGTTTTTACTTTTTAGGGAATAAAAAATTAAAACAAGGAGATTAATTAATTAATAGGTATTGAAGGTTTAGCAAGCACAGAAAGCCAGAAGTGCACTGTGCACCCAAAGGCATTGAAGCTTCAGAGAAGACACTACTTGAGCCAGGAATTTCTGTTAACTATAATCAGTTTATCAAGCTTGTACCGGTTAGATCGAGGAAAGCTAAATGACTGTTTTACTTGATACCTTGAGGAACCTAGCTAGCTTAATCATCCATTTTACTGAACATGTCTTCCCTCGTGTTACCTATTAGGGTTATTACTGCATTAATTACTATTTTAATTGGCTGATTAATTAGTTTGTTAATTAGCTAATTAATTAGTCTGTTAATGTACAGTACGTTAGTCACGGCATGGTATAATTAGCTGGTTAATATCCTACTACTGCTAAGGCACATGTGTCATCTATTCTATGGTCACTCTTGTGAACATATATATAGAAATTATGCTCAGCTCTAGGGTTGTACGTATCTAGAGGTCATAAAAAAACCCGGTGCGGCCCGGCTCAAGCTTGTTTTTAAAATTTTAGGGCCGGGCCGGGTCAGGTTATTTAAAAAATTAAAGCCTACAGGCCTGGGTCTTACGGGCTTATTAGGATCAGACCGGGCTGGGCTTTTTAGATGGGCCGGGCCTATTATATAAATATATCTAATAGAATTATATCAAATAAAACAAAAAACTATAAAAAAGTTAAAATTTGTTAATGATTGAACTAAATGTAATAAAAATAAAATAAATATGACTTAATGCATTAATTAGTTCACATATTTAACTAATAATTTCATAAAAAATACTAATAAAACAATTTAAAGGGCTTGGGGCGGGATGCGTTTGGTGTTTTTGGATTAGCATCCTGAGTGCATATCTTGTTTTGCGATTTACAATCCCTTGACAGTTCCATATTAGAGCATTCATCTTGCAATGAAAGATCTGATCTCCTTCCTGTTGTGCCAATGCGGCTTCTCCAGAAAAACCGTAATCTTATAGAGAAACCCTAGAGAGCAAAGAGAAATTTTTTTTTTAATTTATTTTAATATATTTAGTAGTGCAATTCTCAATTTTTTTTTTTGAGGAAGTGGATAACTCTATTGGGCGTACAGTCCATTCATTAAAATGATCTTACAAGATCAAGCTAGAAGGTCACGAGTGACTCTCATTTACATCCGCTGCTTGATTGACTATACAAATAGTCATATGATCACCCAAAGAGATGATAAAAACTAAAATCTTACAAGGAAAATAAAGTCCAAAAAATGTGGACAATCAAACTAAGCCAAAAGACTACGTCCAAAAAAACAGACATCCAAAAACTAATTCATTCGTCATAACCCTAGTTCTCAGCATCCGTCATGATTGGCTTGGGACGCCCTAGAGACCTTCATGGTGTACCCCTCCACCTGTCAAACAGTGCACAACGTTGAAACTAAGACTACGTAAAAGCCTGCTCGTAGTGACCCGAACCAGGAAAGCGAGCCCAAAAGCAAAACTAAGATGAGGGAAAATGACCCAGGCCCAAAAGGACCCAGCCCACTCCCACGTGCCTCCTCTCAACCCTCAGCCCACTTGGACCCGAGATCCAGATCAGGCACCAGCTCGGACCACCTAAGCTTCGCCGCCTCTAACTTAGTCTAGCGGTCTCCCCCGCATGAACCACATCTCACCAAGAAGTCTTTAGACTCCGACCGCTGCTAACCCTTCAGATGCCGGCGCCTTGCCTTCGCTACCGATTCGCCACTTTTGACCTGTAAACTAGTGTCGTCGCTGCACCAGACACTAGAACTTCCCACCAGAACAAGAGCCGTCGCCCTTGACAGTCGAGATCTGCTTCAAATCTTCACATCTAAAGCCGCCGCACCCCACCCAATTCATCGCCTTTCAAGCTCAATCTACCACCTACCAAGTCCTGCAATCTAGAACCGAACCTCCACCAAATACATATCTAATTTGGATTCCGACCCAGCAGTCGCTACTAGTACGTCGCATAGGGAAGGGGTAGCACTTGAAAAGACCTAGAGGTCGGTGGAGAACAGGTGTCTGCCGTTGTCTCCCTACTGCCGAAACCCTAAGGTTTTAGTATGCTCGACTCTGGGTTTGGTGTAGCTTATCCTTCTTTAGTTGATAAACTTTTCTAGTTGAGTGTATGTTTGTTTGCTAGGACTATGCTGTATAAACTAATAAAATGTAAATAAAATCCCACAGAAAATGGCTTCCTACTTGACTGCTCAAAACCCTAAGGCTGCCGCTCTATAGTGCAGCCACCAAAACCCTAAGGTCACCGCGTAATTGCGCTGCCACCAAACCGGAGTTTCTCTGACATGAAGCCTCTCATGGCCACTTGTACAAGGCTCCCACACCCCAACTGGTTGTTCTTGAGGATCCAATTTTGGTAATCAATCCCAGCCACAATTCCAAACGGAGGGATCTCATCTACATATTAGTCTCCAATCCGATAGTTGTTCGAAGAAGATCTGAACCATGGAATTGGAGATGTGTGGCCTCCAACATTCTCAAGAAGAAGGAAGAAGATCCAGGCCGGATCCGACCGAGTTGGGCACGACTCAAGATCAATGAAATAGATAAGGAAGGGATTTGGTGATCGGGGAAGCGTGGCGATTCAAATGGAAGACGCCGATGAAGGGAGTTGCTGATATACTACAGCCCAGCAGGGGATCTATTGAAAGAAGCTTTATGAAAAACCGATTTCGCTTGGAATTGGCCAGTAGTAGTTTTGCCTCACTCGAATGGCTGCATATGGCACGTTGGATTGCGAATACATTGCAAGATGACACGATGGGTGAGCAAGATCGGGAAGAAGGTGGGTGGCAAAGTTGTTGGGAGCCTCACTTCTAGGTGGGTGCGCACGTCAATCCTGAGGGCTAGGCCCAACTTCATACCCAATTCTAGATGGGTGTCACGTGGGTCTTCTGCTTTGGGGCCCAATGGAGGTTTGGAATCCAAATAGGGATGGGCTTTAATATAGACTCATTTTACAACCTTATTTTGGATTCTGGCTCACTTATGGTCTGCGTTGATGAGCCCTGGTCTGCTAGGGTTCCGTATTTGGGACCCCGGAGGTTTTGATCGAGTGATAAATAGATACTTTGGCACAAATAAGACTATTGAATCGTCTGAAATAGTACTGAAAGATGATTCAAAATATTATGCGGAGCATGGAATGCCAAATGAGTAGACCACAAGACATTTACTACCATGGGTACTACCATAACGTCTTTTTCTGTCTATACATGGCAACAGACGGATATTTAATGGTCACTTTGACTTTAGGCTAGAACAAATTTCTTCATATTTGATTACACTATTTCTGAATATGTTTTGATATGCTTGTTTTCAAGCTCTATTTGGTAACCACGCTCCTTGAGAATTTATTACTTAATAATAAACTGTCTTTTTGAATATAAAAAAAACTAATAAAAGGTATAAATCAACTAGTACCCTGTTTGTTGTCAGCGGCTACAATAGTAATGGTCCTAATTAAGTAAATAATTTTCCCATTTTAGCCTCATGGTGTTAAGGTAATGAATACTTCTTTTGGTCCACTTTAGATAACACCCCTGTCACTTTTCTCCTCTACCTCTTTAGTAGGTAAAGTTCATCTATTTCTTGATCACTCTCGATTTCTCGATTCATCGTTCTTTCCTACTATTTTTCCACATATGACTCATCTTGTAAAATAAAACAAGAAAATCAAGTCATATGCATGACAATAATAAACAATATGTTTCAAGAGGAATTATTCAGAGAATGATAGATAGTAAGGAGAAAATAGAATCATCATCTTATTCATTGATAGGAGCCCTTATATAGGGATTAATAACACCATAAAGTGTTGTACAAGAAAATATATCTTTGATACCCTATCTCTATATAAAATCTTGATTCCTTATTTGACTAGCATTAGACCAAGGCACACACATGTGGAATATTCTTGCACCACTCCCCCTTGTGCAACACGTCTTCATGCTAATTCATGCTAATGGGTGCATACCATGTTGCCTCATTAAAAACCTATCCAACTAACAAAAACCCTGTGAGACAAAACTAAACATTGGTCGAAGGACAAAAAGAGCACAACGCACGAATGCTACTTCATCGAGAAATTGAACATGTAACCCTCCCCCTGATAAATAACTTAATCGGACAGACTTGATAACTTTCGTATTCCAATAGTCTTCACATGCTTCTCGAAAGTAGACTTAGGCAAAGATTTAGTAAATAAATCTGTCACATTTTCTTCGGAACTCACTTGGTTCACTTGGATGTTGAGGAATGCTTGATGTTGTTGATTGTAGAAGAACTTAGGTGAAATATGCTTTATATTGTCACTCTTGATAAAACCAAGCTTCATCTGCTCGATGCAAGCTACATTGTCTTCATAAATGCACGTAGGTTTATTGGTTGTAGATCTTAGTCCACTAGCTCCTCTAATGTGTCCAATGATTGATCTCAACCATACAAATTAACGAATAACTTCATGTAGAGCAATGATCTCTGTATGATTTGAGGATATTACCATAAGTGTCTGCTTTGTAGAGCTCCAAGATATTGTTGTATTTTCTATGTCCTTTATGCGGATCAGACAAGTATCTAGCATTAGCAAAACCTACCAACACATTATGTAGTGTTTCGGCTAGGGCTGGGCATTGTCCCAGACCAGACCTAGCTATTTTCACAAGGACCGGGACCTAGACCAACATACGAAGTCTGGGCCAGGTTTTTTATTAAGAAAAATTATGACCACCAGAAGACCGAATCGGTTAAAAACCGGCCGGTCCTTCGAGCCTGCGGTCCCATTTAATTTCACCGCCGATCACTACCAAAAATGTCATATTAATCACCACCAAATCGCATTTCAATCACCGTCGACCAGTAGCTCAAGTTCCTTATACGGGGAAGAGAAAAGCTAGAGAGATTGGAGAAACTCATATCTCACATTCTACAAAGCGTAATATATGCCACTGATCTCATCTCACCATGACAAGACCGGTTGGATTGGCGGCCTCCTCTACAAGACATGCCAGGCAAAGATGAGGATGACGACGAAACCGAGGCCTTGTGGTAGAAGTGCGAGCAGCTCCGCGGATTCAGAGATGAGGCGTCTCCTCGATCAGGGAGAGCGGCGGGGATTCTGAGAGCTCTCCATTTGAGAACCCCTTGTGGTGCTGGCGAGGGGTTGAAGACGCGGAGGAGGGACGAGTGGATTGGTTGTTGATGTTGTTATTGTGGTGATTCGATTCCGCGATGATATTGTCCTCATTGAGCTTGTCGCCGACGTCGAGGGCCGAGATAAAGTTGGTAATTGGCAGATGAGTGTGGGGATTGGGTGAAGCCGTGAGGGAATCGATGTGTCATGTGAGAAAGAGACAGGACAGATGAGAGTGCCTTGAGTGAGTTTTACTCTATTGGCCCTAAACTTGACTAAACAATCAGGTCTAGTTGAGCCTAGATTATTAACATACAACCGCTTAAACCATCAGTAATTGTGCATACACATATAACCCAGGTTTTTGGAATTTTTGGGTTTGACGGACCGAGCCCGAACAGGCAGTTAATTAGGACTAGACCAGATCGGTAAAAAATATAATGGGCCCAAAAAAAGCCCAGCCCGAGCTGACCGGTCTGGGTCGATTTTGCCGGTCTTTTTTTTTTATCGGGTTTTATGCCCAGCCCTAGTTTCAGCATAGTGGACAACAGTAGTGCCGGTGGCGGTGGTGGCGGTTTTCTGATCACCGATCCAATTGGTATTGTGATCCTTTAGTGTCATGATTCCATCTACAGTCTTTGATTCTTCATAGGGAAAGAACAATCCCAAATCAATGGTGCCTTTGAGATACCAAAAGATATTCTTTACACTATTCCAATGACGTTGGGTTGGCACAGAGATAAATCTAGCTAATAAGTTCACTGAGAAGGCAATGTATGGTCGAGTGCATTGAGTCAAGTACAATAACGCACGGAATGGATCTTTCAAATAGAATGGATTTTTCTTCATATCCAGACATCGACCAATCATAAGAGTGGTAGCAGAGTGCATCTTGTCCATATTAAATCGCCTGAGCATCTTTTGGACTTATATAAACTGGTGTATAAGAATTCCACATAATCGGTGCTCTAACTCAAGGCCTAGGCAAAATCGAGTCTTCCCAAGATCATTCATCTCAAACTCGGATTTCAGATAAACTACAGTTTCTCTTATCTCATCAAGAGTACCTATTATATTCATGTCATCGACATAGACGGCTACTATTGTAAATACGGTTCTTGTTCTCTTTATGAACATGCAAGGACATAGTTCATCGTTCTTATATCCCTTTCGAATCAAGTAGTCACTTAGACGAGTATACCACATTCGTCTAGATTGCTTCAATCCATAAAGTGAGCATTGCAACCTTATAGCGAATGCACTCTGTGGTTTATAGTCACTTGATTTAGGCAACGAAATACCATCCAGTACTTTCATGTATATCTCTGAATCTAGATACCTATAGAGATATGTTGTAACTACATCCATAAGGTGCATGATCAGTTTCGGACACTACCAAACTGACTAAGTAGCAGAAAGTTATAACGTCCATTACAGGAGAATATGTTTCCTCGTAATCTATTCCAGGGCGTTGTGAGAAACCTTGTGCCACAAGGCTGTCTTTATATCGAAGCACCTCATTCTTCTCATTACGCTGTCTAACAAAGACCTATTTATGTCCGGCTTTACACTTGGCGGAGTTAACACTACTGGACCAAAGACCTGTCTCTTTGCTAGATAATCTAGTTCTGCCTGGATAACATCTTTCTATTTTGACCAATATGCTCTACGTTGACACTCTGTAACTGAGCGTGGTTCGATGTCATCGTGCTCTATGATCTCCTGAGCCACGGAATACGCAAATACATAATTGACGTGCATGGATGATCAATCCAGCAAACACTACCAGAAGAAAGGCTTTAGCCGACGAGAAAAAAAAAATCAGGCCGACGAAACATTTTTTCGTCGGCTAAGTTAAATTTTCGTCGGCTATGGTAAACTTTAGCCGACGAAAAAAAATTTTCGTCGGCTAAAGAATTTATTTCGTCGGCTAAAGTTCACAAACTATGGCCGACGAAATATTTAAAA
>NC_020496.1:15761559-15763237 GCF_000184155.1 Fragaria vesca subsp. vesca
ATAAAAATGAAGTAAAAATAATCCGCAACATTTATTGTTCATCCATGAACTATAGCATGCATTTTATTTAAAACAAAAGTCCACTCACAGTATTAGGCCTAAGCCTTCCAATGCTCGGAATATTCCTCGAGCGCTGCCTCTAACTATTCATAATCTCGTGTCAATCCCACGTCTGACAAAACAGAAGAATAAATCGGTCAAACCGGATTCCGAAATAATCAATGACTCGACTCCTTCCTAGATTGATTAGGATTCCCTAGGTTGACCAAGATTGACCAAATGATTTAAATATTATTATTTTTTTTTACCAATTTCACAACCAGATCTCATTTTGCTCTTGTTCCGTAACCTCAACTTGGAAACAAGTTCTCAATGAATTTCCAAGCCTATAGAGTGACAACCAATCTAATTCACCATATCACAAAAACACAGAACATTTCAATCACCCAACCGAGCAAAAACTTAAGAGATTTCTCACCTTGCTAGCACCTTTGCCGGCTTCAGAGGGGATGGGTACTCTGAGGTTAAGCATGTTGATGCGAGAGCAATCTCAGGATGGGTGACCTACTGGGAAGCTGCTCCTGAGCTGCTGGAAACAAAACCTTGAGGGCTGGTGGGCCCAAAGCGGACAATATCGTGTTACGGCAGAATGGGTCCTGGGATGTGACAAATGGTATCAGAGCCACTCTGCCGTGTGGTGCGAGTGTGCCGACGAGGGTGTCGGACTCCCAAGGGGGGTGGATTGTAATATCCCACATCGGCTAAACGGAGAGGGGTTATGTACTGTATATGTACATGCCCACCTCCAATCTAACACGAGGTCTTTTTGTGGCTCAGTGGCTTCGGAGGGGATGGGTTCTCCGAGGTTAAGCATGTTGATGCGAGAGCAATCCCAGGATGGGTGACCTACTGGGAAGCTGCTCTTGAGCTGCCGGAAACAAAACCGTGAGGGCTGGTGGGCCCAAAGCGGACAATATCGTGTTACGACGGAATGGGTCCTGGGATGTGACAAGACCTCTTTTAAGATAAACCCATACATATTTTTCTTTCATTTTACACCCACCCCACATAACCAAACTTACTATATAGAGCATATGTCTTTAATTAATAGTTTTCTTCATTTTTTAGTTTATCTGATTTGCCCTTTAGTCTATATAAAGCTAAATTTAGTATCTTTCTCAATTTTAGCATCAATTTGAAACTCAAATATTGAGCTAAAATTTAGTTGGATTTAACTTTATCATAATCAATTATATTCTTTAATTTCTTACCTTGTTATTACTAACTTGAGTATATATATCACTACCAGAAGAAAGGCTTTAGCCGACGAAAAAAAAAACCAGGCCGACGAAGCATTTTTTCGTCGGCTAAGTTAAATTTTCGTCGGCTATGGTAAACTTTAGCCGACGAAAAAAAATTTTCGTCGGCTAAAGAATTTATTTCGTCGGCTAAAGTTCACAAACTATGGCCGACGAAATATTTAAAAAGTTTAGCCGACGACATATTAATTCGTCGGCTAAAGTGCTTTATATTTGCGGATCTGGACAGCAGCAGCTCATCTGGGAAAAAAAAAACGGGAGAAGAAAAAAACGGAAGAAAAAGTTAGGTGTGTCGAAATCTGTCCATAATTAGTTGTGAGCCATATATAGGTACGTATATGTATATATATGTTGATTAA
>NC_020496.1:15769625-15808215 GCF_000184155.1 Fragaria vesca subsp. vesca
GGTTTAGCCGACGAATTATGGTATGTTTCGTCGGCTAAACACCACTAAAGCCGACGAAACAGACTCTATGTCGTCGGCTATAGTTATTTTTAAATATTTTAATTATATACTTTAACCGACGAAACAGCGATATTCGTCGGCTAAAGTTTGTCAGTAAAGCCGACGAATATACTGTTCGTCGGCTAAAGGCTGGAACAATAGCCGACGAACTATTTTTCGTCGGCTAAAGTCTGGACAATAGCCGACGATGGTCTTTAGATTCGTCGGCTAAAGCCATCACCGACGACCCTTTCCCGACGACACTATAGCCGACGAGCCTTCGTCGGCTAAGGTCTTAGCCGACGAATTAGGATAACAGGCCGACGAAAATATTTCGTCGGCTAAAGTACTTATCCTGGTAGTGAAATCATAAGTATTCCCAAAACACATTGAGATTTCTTTATTTTCTGATATCAACGAAGACCTAAGGCGTCCCCATGGATAACAACATCAGGTTCATAGACATAACTATAGTTACAGACAATCTCGTGAGAAGGATTCTCAACATCGATGATTAATATATTGGACTATGCCTTGTCTGTCCATCTCTTTCTTAGACACGTGTCAACCGAACCAAATGGCCTCCCCCTTTTCTTCTGAGAAGCCACGGCCTCCACCCTTCCACTAGGGTTGACGACGCCGTCATCGATGACTGCAGTGCCGAAACCCAAGGTGGTCCTGCCCTTTGAAGCAACTTCTAACCTTGCAGGTACATTTGCAGCTAATATATCTGATCTCGTCAGTCTCGCAATTTCAGAGAAAGAGTCAAGTATCGAATTTGCTACATTATGAAGATTGAGAATACATTTCACTTCACTTTCTGTTTATGATATACGGGATCATAATGAGACAAAGTGGAGACAAACCACGACAATTCACGTCGTTCCAATTGAACACATTTGTTCTTATCTCCCCCTAACGACGGGAAGACTTTCTCATCTAAGTGACAATCGGCAAACCTTGCAGAGAAGAGAGAACCTGTCAATGGCGACTTATAGCCAACATAGATACCTAATCGTCATTGTTGACCCATTTTAGTACGCAGTGGTGGCGTAACTAGCACATAGACTGCACAACTAAAGATGTGTAGATGTAAAATGTCAGGCTCATATCTAGTTAACAATTGGTACGCACTAAACATTTGGTTGGCAGTGGGTCGGGAACAAATAAGTAAGGCTACATGCAATATTGCATAACCCCAGACCGCAATAAGTAGATGGGTGTGCATCACCAGAGCTCGAGCTACAAGTTGAAGTCGCTTGATCATAGCCTCGGTGGGGCACATGATGCTTTACTTTAATCCCGATAGACATGCAATAATTATCAAAAGTTATTGATGTAAACTCTCCAACATTATCCAATTGAATGTACTTGATCGGATTAACCGAGTGGTGAGCCCGAAGCTTAATAACTTGTGCTAGAAGTTTTGGAAATGCAGCATTGGGTGTAGACAACAATGTGACGAGTGACCAACGCGTCGAAGCATCTACCAGAACCATAAAGTATCAAAATGGTCCACAAATATCACCTTGGATACGATGTAAGAATGGTATGTTCTTTGTGTTCGATTTAGCAAAGCAGGGTCTCATTCCAAGTTTAGCTAAAGCGAAAGCTTTACAAAACGAGCGATGAGCGTCGGAAAAAGCCATCGACGCATTAGGGGAATGACGGTACACCTCGATTGCTTGAGAATGTGGCTGAACGGTGTCCAAGACGTTGGAGCCGTGGCCGGGTGACGTTAATGTCTCCCGGTGGCCGTCATTTACAACCATGGCGCCGTCACCATATTCTTTGGTGATACTAGTTCTCGAATATTTTCGTTTTGAACGGAAGGAAGGATGTCCATGAGAATTTTGCAGAATTCCTAAATGACCTAATCGGTCATGCCAAAGTTTGTATAAGACAGAGTCCCAAAGTTCTTGTTTGGCGACTACATAGGATTCAATAATTCGAATCGTAGTGAGGTATAAACCACTCGATTGACTCATAAGTTTCTCCAAGATACATTTACGTTGGCAATCATGAGAAGTTATACACAATTGAACTCTTGTCCATTCTCACAATGAGTTTCCAAGTGAAAGCCATTAGCGCGAATGTCTTTGAAGCTCAACAAAGTTCGATTTCCTCTCGGGGCATAGAGAGCGTTCGTGACGTGGATCATAGTGTCACGAGGTAGCAAGAAACGAGTGGTATCATGCCCTTTGATCACAGGTGATGAATCAATCATCGTTGTCACAGAAGATGTACACGGCACTAAGTTCAGAAATAGTTGCCGGTTCCCTAGAATGGTGTGGGTAGTTTCATTATCTGCGAGACATTCAATCTCTCCACAAGACATACCTATAAAAGAGAGTAGAAATATAAGTAAATAGTCTCACTTGAACTATTTAATTAGAAGGATTGAAAAGGTGCTATAAGAAACTACAATCCTAAGAGTGCATAAATTTTTCGTGCATAATGACCTTTGCGCATTAAAACTGCCATAATTTCTTCGTTACAATATATATGGACGAACCACGAAATGATCTGGAAACTATACTCAGAGAGCTTTCTAACCATATAAAATAAGCGTTCTAGTTCATCCGGAGATGTTCACAAAGCTCAAACGAATTTGCTGTCCAGAAACATAGTTTTTTGGTTTTCGCAAATTTAGCATGTGCAAAGACATACCTATAAAAGAGGGTAGAAATATAAGTAAATAGTCTCACTTGAACTATTTAATTAGAAGGATTGGAAAGGTGCTATAAGAAGCTACAATCCTGAGAGTGCATAAATATTTCGTGCATAATGACCTTTGCGCATTAAAACTGCCATAATTTCTTCGTTACAATATATATGGATGAACCACGAAATGATCTGGAAACTATACTCAGAGAGCTTTCTAACGAAATGATCTACAATATATAAAATACGCGTTCTAGTTCATTTGGAGATGTTCACAAAGCTCAAACGAATTTGCTGTCCAGAAACATAGTTTTTTGGTTTTCGTAAATTCGGCACATGCAAAGCTTTATAAGCTTGTGGAGTGGTGTCTTGGCCTCTTGATCATCCTTGATGAGTACGATAGAGCCTTATACATGACGACAATTGGTTAAATAGCGTAAGGGGAACCAAAATCAAAGTTGTTCGGTAACTCTGATTCAATGTGACCAGTCATGTACGTGAGGAGTCGGTAGTGTGAGGCACACTTAAGACCACTATTTCCTTAATTTCGTACGATCCTAGACATCACATTGAACACGGATGAGTCTAGTTCTAAATTGATGATGGTAAATCCTCTATGTAAAGAAGAATTAACCAGAAAACGCGTTGCAATCCTCCTC
Organism: Fragaria vesca subsp. vesca; assembly: GCF_000184155.1. NCBI lineage: Eukaryota > Viridiplantae > Streptophyta > Magnoliopsida > Rosales > Rosaceae > Fragaria > Fragaria vesca. The sequence goes on from NC_020496.1 coordinate 15,772,988, forward strand.
GAGGATGTGCTGTTGTGCGTCTCCTCCCTTTAGGAGAGACAAAATTTTGACATAATCCACACTTTTGGATTACAAATCATGCCATGTTCTAAGGACGATGTACGTTGTACACTTGTCGAATAATGAGAGACAAAAGATAGAATTGAAAAGAAATTTCATTCATATATAATGCTTAATGGTTACATCAAATCTCGGAAAAATTGTACAAACAATTGAACTAACCAAGACATCCACACGATGTCTTATTACATAGCTTGAAAAAGGGAGAAAAAAAAATTTTAGCCGACAACATCAAAGTCGGGGGGCATCTAGGTCAGGAATTGAATCCTTAAAGTTTGCAATCATGAGATTAACGTTTGTTTCCTTAACTTGGTTCTCTTTACAATTGATCTCCAACGATTCTTTATACTTCTTGTATGCATTCACGACATTGGGATGAGCTCGACAGTTCTTAAACCAGTGATCTGAAGATCCACATCCGTGACATTGTCTAGAGCTTGCGTGATTGGACTTCGCGTGCTGTTGTTTTAGCTTGGGGGCGCCGCCACTAGGGATGATGTGGGAAACGTTAGAAACGTTTTCCTGTATAATGTTGTCTTCCCACTTCTTGACGCCACACAATCATAGACATGCTCAGAGACATAACATGTCCTTGTTGTATTCCTCGACAGTTTTATAATCATGTTGAGGAATAAAATCTGGCTATGGGTTAAAAGAGATTCACACGGAGAGGTCTGAGCGAATCGGGATTTGTTCGCTAAATTAAAGATTATCTGCTAGCCTGCGAAACGAAGAAAGAGGTTAAGGGAATGTCTGGATTGCTCCGAACAATCACCCTCCGACGCTCAAGTTAGACATCTTAGCAGATAGTTCGTAACTCAAAGTGGGGGAAAAGAGTTAGTTACCTTTGTTTGTGAGATTAGACGCCTATTTATAGAGGTTCAGCGAGGCAGATTGTCTTCGTGGCTGTTCATAGCCTGGCACAGAAGGAATCTCCTAGAGGCGCAAATTGGATCGAGCTGCACACGTGCGTTCACGTGTCCGGTCGGGATGCGCTCCAGGGACCGTTTATGTTATGAGAACGTACACCGTACGCACAAGGCTAATTACAGCTCTTGGCATTGGTTCCCTCAACAAGTCCCTCAAATCCCCAAGTAAGGATAATGACATGGTTGGGGGTGTATAAGCAAAGATCTTTGTAGAGAGCGCTCGTACATTCAGCGTTCAAGTACGTTCGAAGGAGTTTTAGGTGTATAACCCTTCTAAAGTCCCCCAACTCCCTAAGCTAGGAACTGTCCTTTCCTGGCGACATGCGCCGTAGCGAATCAAGGAGTTGAAACGACCCTGTGTCCGTGTGTATTGTATGATGGGTGATGGGGAGCGACCCCAACGTACCCGATCACAATGGGCATGATCTTTTACCCACATGTGTCATGTTTATCCATTGTATGCGACATATTGTATTATGTGCTAGTCACTTTTATTCCCAGGCGTTATGTCGCTAGGTTGTTCGTAGCTTTGAGTGTGTGTAGCCTATCGAACTTGTATTTTGTCCACACGATATTTTGCCTTTTCATATTTGTGCTTAATTTTGCTGTCTTTTGGGTTGTAACCCATTTAATTTAGACACGAATTTCAGAAATCGTGGGGGCACATGTGGCCTCTTGATTAGTTCATGATTCGGCGAAAAATCGTGCTAATGCACGCTTTTTATCGTGGTTTGAAGTCATAGTTATGGGCTTATGAACTGTTTTGCATCGTGATCTGTAACTTGACGCAGTTAAGATCTAACGACTACAAATGTATCTGATAGACGGCTCAGATTTGCTTGCATGGGTATATAAGCCACACTTAGTGTTTCTGTAGAATTCCTGTTGCATTCTAATTGTGTGAAGGAATTTCGAGAGTTTTAGCAGAGGAAAACTTGCATATGTGTTCATGCTTTTGTTGAGAAGAACTTCGTGAATCCACTTGTAAGTTCCATTCTTCCTTTGAATTTAGATTTGATTTTGCCTTAGAAAACTTTCAAATTGTTCTAGGTTGTTCTGTCATTCTAACCAGTTAGGTAACTTTGATGTTAAGCACGAACATGGATTTATGCAAGGATTGTTATATTCTTTGTGGTGGGTTGTCCTAGAATAGGTTAAAGATATGTTCTTTAGGCCTGAATTTCGATGTTTTGTGTTACTAGATTTACAATCTGGGTTTATGTTCATCGCGTTCTTGATGTGTTCTTGATGAATTTATTAAATTCCTCATGGAGGACACTGTTAGATCCAAAACTGATAGACATTCGTTTTGTCTAGGTGTTTAAGAATTGCAGCGGAGCCAATTATGTTGTCGAGCGATAGCGAGAGTGGTCATGAGAGTGATTGTGGGAGTTCCAATGTTAGGAATAGATCTTGATCGCCCTTTATAGATGTTGAATACTGGACTAGGCAGTTTAATATAACACCTCGTGAATGTTGGGAAAAATATTATCGAGCGAGAGTTTCGTCGAGCGGTTCTGGTGTTCTGCTTGACACTCATTCTTTGGCTCAATGGATTCCATTAGATGATGACGAAAAAGTTATTCGCCCACATGCTAGGTCGTCTAGAGCTGAGTGGGAAGCTTTGGTCCCACCACCTATGACGAAATTATATTATTTTCTGACCAATTCCAAAGATAAATAGCCTGTGTTTTTATCTTGTAGGAAAATTCATAGATCAAAAGGTGAAATGAAGAGGAGCAAAAGAGCATCTCCTAAGGATCGGGTTCCCTAGACACATGATATCAATCTGAGCGGACATAAGCTTCCCTATCGGAACCGTTCGGAGCATGATTACATGAGGACCATCATATATCAGGGCAAGGAATATAGCGTCTCCTACCTACTTAATTCATTAACTCGGGAGACGAGTTTACTTGAACCAAAGTGAACTACCATATGCCTGATGTCGTACCCTGTGATCTTCTCCTGATCGGGTCCCAGTGTATCAATCCCAATTAAAATATGGGCCGACTTTTCCGCTGCATCTTGTCATGCACTTTTTGATATGCGGGTTGAGAGTTCTGCTGGGGCAGATGGCCCCGATGCTGCAGAAGAGTATTTTGGCGGCATGCCTTAATTATTGGGAGGTCTGTGGCCTTGGCATCCCTTCCATTGCCTGCTACTTGATGTTGTGGTGTCCCATGATTGTCGATCGTGCGGACACCAAAGAGATGATAATAGCAGTCAACTGTGCTGTGCAGGGCATTGCTAGGCGAGTCAGGCACGTCCATGACATCTGCCTGGCGAAAAGATATGTTTATTGTTGGGGGGCCATTTGAGAAGCAAGATGGGGTCGAGTACCCTGCAGAGAGGCCTTTGCCTTTGAAGTTTGGTGACGCATGTAAGTGTCGTGCGCTCTACTTTATATTTTATATTTATCACTTAATTCCAATATTAACTATTATTCTTGTTGTGTAGCTGAGAATTGAAATTTCGCTCCTCAAGATAAAGCACTTCAAATATGAAGAAAGTCTTCACGATTGTCCTTGAACATGGCCCCCTTTCCTTTCTCAGAGCCTGTTCAATTGAAGCTCTTATCTCGCGTGGATTTTTGTAAAGCCCAGTTATGCAATGTTTACCTTTTTTGTTTGAGCTTGACTTTATGCACCTTTGCTTACTGTCTGGTGTTTGCATAGTGAAAATTATTAGTGATTTTGCTTCGGATACGAAGTTAAAGGAGTAAATGCGTTTTGACGCAACTATAGGTCGTCTTGACTAGAGGAAGCGCTTGGCCACCATGGTAGAAAAGACTGGTGAATTGGACCCTGCAGAAATTGTTGCAATGGACCTTGACGCTGTTACGACGACGCAGCGTGATGAAGAGGCCAAAGCGAGGCAGGAGAAAGCTGCTAAGAAAAGGACCAAGTCCGCTTCTCCAGATATTGATCTAGTTGAAGAAAGACCCTCGAAGGTCTGCCGGACAAGAAGTAAGAAGCTTCCCGCTCAGGCTAGCGTGGGCCAAACTAGTTCTGATTTAGTGGAATCTAGTTAAGTTATGGAGGGTCAAAGTAGGAGTCAAGATGTAGCTGTTTCGCCTCACCGTTCGGAACAGAATGATGACTCTGGTATGGTTGATGACCGTACCGTTTCTCATTAAGGACCCTCAATCGCTCAGTTAGTGCCAGTTCCTGCTCGTGAAAGCTCTGCGGCTGCTGTTATCAAAGAGTCTATAGAGGTTGACTCTTGCTCCCTTGTCGTGTAAGGTTCCGCCTAAGCATTCTACTCATCGGGTTCAGACTATTGACTCGGCGATGCAAGAGTTTTCAGTTTCGGACACCCAACTCATGTGGTTGATGGCAAAGGTAGCTATGGCTCCTCGCCAGTAAATGATTTTTGGCAAGGATCACTCTGTTTCTGAAGTTGCCGAATCGGTCGTAGAAAGGGCATATCCTTCATTGCTGCTTTAAATGATATGCTGCATAAGGAACCGATCGCTGGTCTTGAGGCGAAACAGGCTGCGCTTGCTCAAGCCGTGCAGGAGGCTGAGGACAAAGCTTAGAAATCTCGATAGGAGGTGATTGCTTTGAAACCTCAATATGAAGAAATGCTGAAGGCAAAGCAAGGTTTAGAAGCTCATCTGGTCGTTCGTCGAGAAAGAGTTATGGAGGCTGAGAAGAAAATAGCTGAAACTGAACAATCTGCTCGATTATTGCAATCTGAGCGCGAAAAACTCCAGCTAGAGCGAGATGATGTTCGTTAGCAGCTATTCGCAGAGAAAGACAAGGTTTTGGCTCTTGAGAATGAGAGAAGTGAGCTTGAAAAGTCTGCTGTGTTACTTCCTGCTTTATGCTAGGGAAGCGGGTGAGGACCCTCCTGAATCGAGGCTAAAGAAGTTCTTTGATTCTATGTTTAAGGCGGCCTTGAAGCATCAATCAAGTAGAAGAGTTCAAGGGACTTAAGCTGATCAATGTGAAATGTTGGAACGAACTCAATCCTCAAGACCAACTTGAAGAAGTTGATGAAGAACCTTCTAAAGAAGAAGATGAAGATGAAGATGAAGAATCAGGCGAAGAGGAAGAAGGAGGGGCTTAGCCCGCTTGATCATGTTATCCTAGTGTTCTTTTTTGCTTTGTTTATTGTATATCTGAACAATTTTGCTATGCACAGAGCGTAGCTTATTATTTTAAACAGCTTACTTGCTTTGTGTTTTTGAGCTTGTTGGGCTATTATTATGAGCAATTTTGCTTTGCTTAACTATGATCTCGCTGGGCTATGCATTTCATGCTTTCTTGAATATGTTGTTACGAAGCTTTATATTATGAGCAATTTGTTTATTGCTGAAGCATTGATCTTTATTAGTTTTGATCATGCTATGATTTGCAGTATTGTTCTCTAGTTGGGACTTTAAATTCTAAGCGTAATGAATATGAATAAATTACATTACGCAGCGTCAGCATGTAATGACCCAATAATTCAATATGCATTAGGGGAGGCGAGCGCAAAGCGCTTTATTCAAATCTTGACTTCCTTCGTTAGGGATATTAAAGCTAACGAGAGAAAATATTTGATATGGCCCTTGGATGTAGAAAGTGCCTAGTTTGACAACCTCTACTATTTGATATGGCCCTTCCCATGGAGGGTGGAGAACCTTTGGGTGCGGAATGGTTTGCTTGAGAACCTAGTCCCCCAAGTTCAGTTGGCGTTATTGCACGTGCTTGTTATAGAATTGGGTGATTGCCTTCTTATCTGAATATTACGAATAATAATGTCGTACCGTATTCTTTGCCAAAGTCAATGACTTCGTTATTATTAAATTAAGCTCCATTGTCTGTTACGATTGAATGTGGAGTTCCGTAACGAGAGAAAATATTTTTCTTAAGGAAACTCATGACTTTGTCTGATGTCGTTGCGGTTAGGAAAGCTATCTTTAGGGCAAGCATTATTGAGGTTCGTGAAATTAACACACATCCGCCACTTGCCATTAGCTTTCTTGACCAAGACAACGTTTGACATCCATTGCGAATGTTGTGCTTCTTGCATAAAAGCGATCTCTTGTAGCCTGGTTACTTCAGCATGGATCACTTGATATTTTTTGTCATCAAATACTCGCCTTTTCTAGCGTACAGGTACAATCTTTGGTTCAGCTTGTGCGAGATGATCGCTGGGTCGATCCTGGGCATGTCCGCATAGGAACATGCGAACACTTTTGAATATTTCCGGAGAAAATCAATTATCCGTTATTTTAAAGAAGAATAGAGCTGTGACCTAACCTTCATAGTTCGCTCTTCGTCAGGGAAGAGTTGAATGTCTTCGATCATAGCCTTTAGGTCGACAGGCGCATGGGCCAATACCTGATCGCGCGGATCATCAGGTCTATCCGTAGGCTTGGGAGTTCCTTGTAAGGATAATACCTCAAATCTAGCTCGTGTGCGTTGCGTCGTAATAGCATTGCAATCCCAAGCAACTTGTCGGCAGCCTCGTATTGTGCATGTTCCTTGAAGAGTGGGAAATTTTATCACAAGCATAAACCTAGCGATTATCGCTCACATTCAGTTCAACGCTGGGCGGCCCAGAATTATATTGTAAGAACTTGGGGCATCAACGATAATAAAGTCTATATTGATTGTTTTAGAAAAGTTTTTGTCCCCCAAGCGTAATTCCATTTTGTCTGATCCGAGCGATTGTGTGATATCTCTTGAGAAACTCAGCAACAACTCATGGTCAAGGATCAGTTTTCGCTCTGGTCGCTCGAGCTTTTTGTATGGGAAAACGAATAGGATGTTGACAATTGAGCCATTGTCAACAAACACTCGAGTGACTTTAAATCCATTAGTCATTGTTGTAATAAGGAATGGTTTGTCATCGAAGAAGTCCAAACCGCGACCGCCTTCTTCATAAAATGTTATCGGGGTCCATCCCTCTCGCTTAGCTTTAGCCGAGCGGTCCATTTCGATATTTCTAACCGTGCGCCACTGAGTCGATTGGGATGACGATCCTCGAAAGGATCCTCCATCAATCGTACTAATTGCTCGGGCTAAACTCATAAGAGGAGGAGAATGGCCTAACTGGTCAAGTTCTGGAGGGAACCAACTATAGTCAAAGGAGACAGTTTTGCGATGGGTAGTAGATTGACTAGCCATGCTTAGTGAAGGAAAAGATTGAAGGAAACGTGACTTTTTGTGTGGGTTATAACGTATTCGAGAGTGTTCTTGCGTTCGAGGCCCGCAAATGATCGTCAACTCACTTAACTGTTGAGGAATAAAATCTAGCTAAGGGTTAAAAGGGATTCGCATGGAGAGGTCTGAGCGAAGCAGGATTTGTACGCTAAAAGATTATCCACTAACATGTGAACGAACAAAGAGGTTAATGGAATGTTCTGATTTCCCCGGACAATTGCCCTCCGACGATCAAATTAGACATCTTAGCGGGTAGTTCATAACACAAAGTGGGGGGAATGAGTTAGTTACCTTTGTTTGTGAGGCTAGGTGCCTATTTATAGAGGTTGAGAGAGGCAGATTGCCTTCGTAGCTGTTAACAGCCTAGCACGGAAGGAATCTCCCAGAGGCACGCATTGGATCGAGCCGTACACATGCGTCCACGTGTCCGGTCGGGGATGCGCTCCATGGTCCGTTTATGTTATGAGAACTTACGCGCAAGGCTAATTAGAGTGCTTGACACTGGTTCCCTCAACAAATCCAATAAGCGAATATCATCCTATTGCGCTTGCAACTGTGGCAGTAGAGTTGTGTGGATATTATTGAACCTTTCGGCTAACACATCCCATGATTCTTTGGGATCGTTCTTGTTTTGATATTGACATCACAATGTGGAGTCGAGGTGACGTCTGAGCAACATTAATGCCTGCGACTTAACTCTTGCGTTAGGTTGTTTTGCTTTAGGGTCTTTCGAAGGAAAGATGGTAGCGGAGTAGTCCTTTCCAATAAATGTATGCTCAACATCCGACACCCATCGATAATACTCGGTACCTTGGGCATCCAAGATGTCTAATTCAATGCGAGCGCTGTCCATGGCTCTGCATACAAACAATTTCAAAAAAAATATTAGTTCGAGACAACAAGGTCACTAAACAATTTCAAAAATTGACACAACACGATTCAATGTAATAAGAATTGATACAACACAATTCAATGTACGTAAGTTTGACCTTGGATTGATACAACACAATCCAAAATAATGCCGTGGTTGATACAACACAACCTGGACTTCTAGGATTGATACCACACAATCCAAATTGACACCAGAATCGATACAACACAACCCAGACACAGAACGCTCTTAGTTCTAGGATTTCCCTCCAATTTTACACAGATCCAAGCATAAAATGGAGATGAAGAAGAGGAGAGTTTAGTTGGAAGTAAAGAATTTGAAAACATTCTTTATATCGTACCTGAAAAATTTTGAAAGCTTGGATGAAAACGAAAACCAGAAAAATCGTAATCGGGAGCAGCATGGAAGCGGTGGCCTGAAAAAAAGGCGAGCGGCTACTAGTTGTAGGCAAGCGGTAGCAGAGAAGCAAACGAGCGGCAGCCGAAGCTTTTTAGGGTTTTCAGAAAAGAAAAAAAATAGTTGGCTATTAACTCTAGAGTTAGAACCAAGTTGCTGATAACGTGTTTTATGATGAATTATTGAGAGAATGATAGATAGTAAGGAGAAAATAGAATTACTAGCTTATTCATTGATAGGAGTCCTTAGCAAGTTCACCCTTTCAAAAAAATTCAACATGGGTTACTTGCCACCTAAGCAATCCAACCCACGCAAAAAAACCCACCTTCCACCCACGAATGGGTTTTCTCCCCGATTCTACCCAGGTGAGATTTTGGGTGAGAGAAGTGACCCAGGTTGGAGGAGAAATTCAACCCAAGTTACTTGCGTCACATCACCCCAGCAACCCACACATGGGTGCACATGGCTAACATCAGCAATAAGCAACATAAGACTGACGAATGAAATTCAAGGAATGACGCGTGCACCTCAACGCGTTTTGTCGCGACCTAAAAGAAGGGAAGACCCCCATTGACAACTGACATGCGTCATAATGTGGACCGTTGGTTTGAATTAATTTTTTTTTAATCTGACGGTAAATAATTATTAACCATTTTAAATATATAATTGTTAAGGAAATAAATAGAAAAAATTATGAAAAAAATCAGAAAAATAAGAAATAAGTCATTTTTTTAATTGCTATTATTTACAATTAAAACCATTTTTCACATTTTTAAAAAACTTTTTTAAATTTAATAAACAGTCACTGTCACGTGGCAGCAATCTCACATTTCAGACGGGTGGAAACTGCTCTCTAGTCACAGTGACCCAGAGTGACCCAGGTCACTTAAGTGACGTGACGTGGGTCATTTCTGGAATCTAATCCAACGGGTGAACTTGCTCTTATATAGAGATTACATAGCATCATAAGGTGTTGTACAAGAAAATATATTTTTTGATATCCTATATTTGTATAGAATCGTAATTCCTTGTTTGACTAGCATTAGCACACATGTGGAATATTCCTGCAACACAATAAATCCAAAACTTTTATAATAGTGCATAATTATTGGCATTTTAATTTCTAAAACAAAACAATAAAATCCTTAAGTCATATGGAGGACAATAATAAACAATCAATCCAAAATTTTTATATATGGCGCATAAATATAGACATTTTAATTTCTAAATGCATGAAAAGTGTCCATACATATTATAAATAAAAGAAAAATACGATGACGTCAGTGAGTTTCATATGATTGATCGTCATGAACTACTTTCCAAGCCAAGAATCCCTATACTTCCCTAATCTAACCATATATAAATAACTCAAACAAACCTAATTAACTAGTCACGACTCTTGACTCAAGAGTCATAAGATTAACTTCCGCTTGTCGGACGAAACTAATCTGGACTTGTTTAGTCATATAAGAATCAATCACTCAAAAGGTTCAAGATGCATGTAGCTACATCTAGCTGGCTCGATCTATATAAAGAAAAGAGAACTTACAATAATAATTCTAGTTGAGAGTTGGTAGAGAGGGGAAGGGGAACGAGAATCAAAAGGTGAACAAAGCTGAAGAGGAAAGCACTTGACATAATTTGACAGCCTCATAATCCCTTGCATTATGGCAATTTTAGTCCAATCATGCAAAGGATATTACTTCAACATCAACAAAAAGGGAAAAAAAAAGATTCGTGGGGCAAATCATCCTACAGAAGCCTACGTACAATGGTGTATTAGTCCCCAGCTTACGCACATAAGCTTAATATGGAGCTAAATCACTAAATGCCACGCCATGCATTATATATATTCTCACAAGGACAGTCATTGTTTGCCGATACAGAAGAAAGCACTCACCCCTTGCAATACGACAAGTCCATCCATCCATCTATGGCCAATGCATTGTCCATTGAGAGAGAGAGAGAGAGCTTCTGTACCTCGGTTATAACAGATATAACAAACACAACCACCACAGACATTCCGTCACTCTTCAAACATTTCTATGACATATTTTTGCAGAGCACGAAGATTACCTTATAATCTTAAATGTATCTACCCTCCTTATCCAAAGTTCAAACATAGTCAAGTACGCGTAAGCAGTAGTGTCATATGCATAGAGATGTATAAATACGTATACATACGTGTATCTGTCAGAAGTTCACACTTCAGCTGATGTATATTGAAGAAAGCAAATGTGCAAACAGAAGGAAACACATTCGAAAAATGTACATATTTGTTGAACTTTGTATTGAAGATATGATTCTTTCTCTGTATGTTATCGTCGAATTTGACAACATACGTAAAGGTAACTGTTCCTGCAAGATCCCGTAGGGTCCTCGGACGGCGCCAGAAAGAGATAGCATTAGAACTCTCTCTTTTTCTTTTTTTTTCCAAGTTCTGTGAACTTGACTGGCTTAGCTAGAACAATGATGAGAAGTTGGCTATTATTAACTTTGCACACGTTTTGTGTCACCTAACGACAAACATGTCTGACATCATTCATTCATTTCATGTATTGAAATCATCGAGATCCTATTTAAACTCCTCTTGTAAGTTGGGTTCCTTTGATAGATTGCTACTATTGAAACTAAGCACAGTAAAGTTTATCGATGTTTATGTTTTCTTAATTTCTCTATTATTAGTCTAAGGAGAATGAATATTCAACCTACATCACCTAATCCACATCTAGCTAGCTAGCAAGACTTTTCTCAAACATGATCCTTGTCTCACTGCATTGTTAAGTAAAGAATAAGAACTAGAAACAATCTTGGTTGTCGTAATGCTAAGGGATGATATTTTGATTGGCTCTATAAAGTTTTTGCAAGATGATGAATAGCTCGAGTAAGATTCCTTCTTGATTTTTCATGTTGAAAGTTTAGATCTGACTGAAGCGCACTCTGGTCACATTTGTTGTCCGGTATAACGTGTCTAAAAAGCATATTAATTGCTTGTCATATCACCAATAATATTCACAGTTAAACATGTAGCCAGATCTAAATATGATTGACAAGTGTATCGTAAAACACATTACAACGAAGATGGTAACTCATATTATTTGTACTAGTATTTACTTCACATTTGTTGTCCGGTATAATGTATCTAAAAAGCATATTAATTGCTTGTCATATCACCAATAATATTCACAGTTAAACATGTAGCCATATCTAAATATGATTGACAAGTGTATCGTAAAACACATTACAACGAAGATGGTAACTCATATTATTTCTACTAGTATTTACTTCACATGAAATGATGTTTTTAACTTTGAAATTAGTATGAAATGATGGTAACTAATGGGGTAGTCTATAGTACCTACATGTATCTCATACCCTTATTTACAACTATCTGGATAAAAATTACTACTTATTTGAACCAAAATTACAACATTGACAATGAATTTACCACATTTGTTTTATGTATTTACATATAATTAAATTAAATTACTATATACATTACAATTTGTTTATAAACTTGCAAAGAGTTATAGATCGAGTAATTACCGCTAATAAAACTAAATTACATAATTCTTATAACTCAATTTACTTCATTAACAAAAAAATTGTTACCATATCAGTAAATATGGGTATTATCACATACATGTAGGTACCTAAATAAATTCTGGTAACTAATATTATTTCTACAAACATTTACTTCGCATGAGATGATGTTTTTAACTTTGGAATTAGTATGAAATGACAATTGGAAGTAAAATAAGGTGGTTGATGGTGAGAGCAAATGCGTTGTTGTGAAATTGAAGTGTTATTGACAACATATGCATGATGCCGACACAGTTTCTCACAGACAGTAATTAGAATTATTTTCTCAATCGTTTATTATTGTATGAACAGAGATAGATATGATGGGAATAAGACATGATCGAGGAAGAGGAACAAGGAAACAAGTGGTGCAGCTTTTAAAACAAAAGCACCTCCAGTTGGAAACTTGTAGATAAAAGATAACAGTTCCACTAATTTTGAAAACCACTGGCGAGAATAAATGTTTATGATTAGCAAGACCCCCGGTCAAGAGTTTATTAGCTAGGTAGACTGCTTACATAAAAATATATACTTCAGATCCAATATATAATGGCTGAACGAACCTTAGCTTGTTAATTAACAGGAGAGATCTAGCTCTAAGAAGTATACTGTATATAACTAATATTTTATATAACTAATATTTTTTTAAGGGTGATTTCCATATACACTCAATTTTAAACAGTGGTTTTAAATAAAATCCACCTAACATTCATTTCTGATAGACATCTAAAATATATCAATTACGATACATATTATGCCCAATTTTTTCTAAATTTTACACAATTATCATCATTCAACTATAACATATAAACATAACAAATAAGTTTAATTGATGTTGTTTTAAAAAACCTTGATTATGAGTTTTTCTTCTAACACTAACATATATTTTTCAATCAATTTGCAAGAATCATGTAGCTTTCTTTAATTTTATGAAAAAATCTAGGTGAAAAGAATTCATTCTCTAATCTATACATAAGGTAGAGAATATAATATAAATAAGACATATGATTATTAGAGTAAAATGAAGAAATTTTACAGTGTTACCGTATGACTATGTGGTTATCTGACGTGATTCTCTATTCTAATCAAATCTTAACATGTAGATTTTTATGATGAAAAACTATTTAGTTATTTTGTGAAAGAACTTGATTTTTTAACCCCTAAACCCTATACCCTTAACCTATACCCTAAATCCTAACCCTATACCCTAAACCTTATTTTGAGTTTCTTTTTTTAGTTATATTATCATATCATGCCCTACTTAATAGATACATTAGAAATGTAAGTAGTTAAGAGTAAAAAGTTCTCTTGATCAAGATGAGAAATGATATAATAATATACTTAAAAAGAAAACATTAATCAAAGAACAAAAAAGTGTACCTTACAATTAGACATTTTTCGATTATGTAGAGAGACACCAAATGTGAACTTATGGATGAAAAGAAACATTCTATTACAAATAGAATACTTCTGTACGTATATAACATATATACTCTCAAGTTAGTAATAACAAGGTAAGAAATTAAAAAATGTAATTGATTATGATAAAGTTAAATCCAACTAAATTTTAGCTCAGTATTTGAGTTTTAAATTGATGCTAAAATTGAAAAATGTACCAAATTTAGTTTTTTACAGTTTGAAGGGTAAATCAGATAAACCGAAAAATGAAGAAAAATATTAATTATAGACATGTGCTTTATATGGTAAGTTTGCTTATGTGGAGTGGGTGTAAAATTAAAAAAAACTGTGTATGGATTTATCTTGAAAGGAGTTTAGTATTTTGGGTTTGGGTCTAATTTTCTCTTTTTTTTAACACTATAGCAGATATCATATGACTGTTCTTGTATATATGTCTGATACAGGAATATGCAATTCAGTATATAAATTAGATACACACGAGTTTGCATTTATCTAGATCTTTTCAATCGCATAGGCATATATATATAGCAACCCTATCACTACTCTTTTCGAGTGGAAAGGGTCTCTTATAATCGATCTTAAAAACGAGCTTCGAAAATCGAAATGACATATATCCAGCAGGATTCCCATTTGGTCCAAAGTGGATCGGAGGAGCTCTAGCTAGCTATGAGATGGTAAACATTCTAAAAAAATGCATGTCGAATGGACATTGAAGGATTCATATATACTTTTAACACCAAAGGTTTAGGAATTACATATGGGTTATTACTTATTAGGGTTCATATATAAGAAACCTAGCTAGCGTTCATGTTCTGGCATAATTTTATGTTTAATTACGTGCTTTAAGAACAATGATGATCAATCTTCTCAGACTGAAAAATATATTATACGTTTGCAATCTTCGTACTCTGAGCATATAAAGGAGGCCCTGCAACAACTATTAATTTCCAGATTTTCTTTTTCTGTTTCTGTAGGTATAGAGAGATCAATCGATGTGATGGTATTCACCGGAAGCCGATCATCAGATAGTAAACATATCTATCTATATCTATTGATGGAAGTAGAAAGAAACAAAAGAGTACGTAGTATGATGGGCAGAAACTATTCCTGCTCTCCGACAAGGTGCATGCGTTCATGTCAATCCATAAAATCATAATTATTGACTGTGGAGGTACTTAAGCAAGGGCACGAGGATGATGCATCATAAACAGAAAGGAATGATCAACAAAGACAAAAACCAAAGATCAAACATTTGAAAATGGAATCTTTGCAATTTCACGACTTGATGTTTCGACATTGTGTGGACAATGCCAGAGCTCAGAGGAGGAGGACTCCCGCCCATTTAAATTGATCTGTCTCTTCTTGGATGTATATAAATGGATGAGATCTCATTGGCATATGGAGACTCTCTAACTCTATATACGTACTACTTCTAGCTGATTGCTTGGTAATTAGAGGTATATATATATATGTTAATTAGATCGAAAATTCAAAGTCGATCTCAACAATACATATACCATTTTGTGATATCGAAATTCTCAATCAATCCTCTATATATACATCATCGATCATGTTGAGTTCAACGCTCTACTTTTGAACCTATTCAGTTTTATGAATCATTTGAACTAAATCATAAAATTAGTAAGAGTTTTCTGTCTAGGATTTAAAGAATAGACGTATATAATGTGGCCGTTTTAGCTAGTGTGATAATCCTTGATCATGAGATAATAATATTCGTTTAACCAATCACTTAATCAATTAACAGGAGAGTTACATGCATGTATTGGAGACTGGGATAATCTTTGGTCAAATTAGAAGAAACCTATTTTGTCTGGGTCAGATATGTAAAGCTGCGGCAGCGAACATAAAGCTGTAGAAATAGCGAGCATATACTCTACATAATTTCACCAACTTTGTCCTCTCTCCTTGCAATCATCTGAGCGAGGCTCTCACAATAAGCGATGAGCTGCTGAGTTTGTGTACCTGTAGTACTGTAATCTATATCATGTAAACGTGTGCATTTGTGTACTCAAAGTACAGGAGTAGTAACATGTAAATACAATAATGTAGCTAGGAGCTATATATATATTATGAACTTAAACAGCTACCATCAAATTAACTTGGGTTGATTAATTAATGTCAAACCAAACGATCCAAAGGAATGTTTCCAAATTTTAGAGCATGTATATCGATTTGTCCATAATGCGCATATATCACATTATCTGATTAGGATATAAATCGATCATATAATTATATCAGAGTCGACGGAATTCATATCTTCCAGTAAAAAAATAAAAATAAAGAATGATTTGCCACCAAATAATTAGGTAGGCGGCGAGTGAGAGCGTGATCGAGCTGTAGTCTTTTGTTGGGAGATGGGGAAATTTGTGAAATGATATAGCACACCACTTTCAAGGGTGTGAGGGTTATCACAGCAAGCTGTAATAGTCTTCACACCAAGTGATATAACACATTACTTTTAGGGATGTAAGGCTGTAATAGCCATCACACCCTTAAAAGTGGTGTTTATGTGACCAATTAACTAATTAGTAACTATTAAACATGTATGCCATATATAATTAGTGAGAACTGAGCACTAATCTACGGATTATAATCCAAACTACATATTTAGGGAGCTATGGGGAGGCATCTATCTTTCTTTCCTCTCGATCGATCGGGACCCATTCGATTGGTCGGCTGTCAAACTGACGTGAACCTTAGGTTTCCCTCCCTCTCTCGATCAAATCATGGCAATTTGGAATTTACTCGTAATGTGAGCTCAAACAACCATATTATATATGTTTAGTTCCAAAATTTCATCACATTATGCTCGCCAAACCTAAGAATAAAGCGTTGTTTTCACTTCTAAAGCTCAAGTTATGACTCTCGGAATGGGTTTAATTTGAGCTCAAATTCAATCTAAAAAATTTTCAAGTAAATTAATTGTACGTGATGCATCGAGAATAGCTAGCGTAATGCAAGTATGTCTTCTACATTCAACACATTTCTTTCAATTGTATCTTCCGATAGGGCGGGTAACACAGCAGTAATTTTACTTCGACCAATTTGATGTGAAAATCTCTTCTGATATTTTCTAACTTAGATAATTAAGTGTATGTATCAAATGCCAACATATATGATGCAATTAGGTTGTAATTCGTACCTTTAGACTTTGGCAAATGAATCTTTAGGCCCTAAAGATTCATTTGCCAATCGGTTTGTTTTTTTTTGTTTTTGTTTTTCTAAGCCCTCTTACCTCTATTAATAACTCAATCAATCAACCAATGCTACATACTATGGCTCATCGACAATTTATTTGGAACTTATAACCATCTATTTTTATTTCCTGTACGTATGTGTTATTGGGTAAGACTAGGGTGTGTTAATGCATGTGATGCATTAACTTTGTCCTCAAATTATAAAATGAGTTCTCAAAGTAGTAATATTTGTTCTCAAAGTTATAATATGAGTCTTTAAAGTTGTAAAAAAAATTAGTTATAATATTAGTCTTCATTTGTTTTTAAAGTGGTAATTGAGTCCTCAAAGTTGTAACAACTTTTTTGTTTTAATCACTTTGAGGACTCAGTTACCACTTTAAGCACACATTTTACTACTTTAAGGACACATGATGACTAATGTTGCAACTAAAATTTTTTACAACTTTAAAAACTCATATTACAACTTCGATGACTAATATTACTAGTTTGAGGACTCAATTTACAAAGTTGATTGAAGTATGCGTTATTTGTGTTATTTGTATGCGTTTAGAGTCATTAAGTAAAAAGAGACGTCACTTAAGTAATGTAGTAGTATATATATATATATATATATATATATATATATATATATATATTCAAACTAAGAGACATGCTAATATACCCACTAATACCTAATACATTATTTTTCTATTTACCCAATTAGAAAATGACACCTGGCATTTTTATTTTTCTTATTTTCCATATTTAACAACACATTTACAGTAATATTATACTTCGTTCATAGCACGTAATTTAGTTAATATCTTGTAATTACACATATGAACATTTATTACAAAAGTATTAATCAAATGTCCTTATATTTATATATTTATAAAAAACCTTGTGAAATATGTAATTATTATTTCAATACAAAAGACACCACCTAATTACAAAACCGAGAACCCTAACATGGATGAAGACATATGCTCTATTTGGTCTAAATCTAAAAATTTATCATCTTAACAACACATTCGTCTTTAATTTTGTAAAACATGTCATAAATTTATAAGTCTGGTACATATCTCATAATTACAACATATATATGAACATATATTACAAAATGTTTCAACCAAATGTGATTGTGTTTTTAAAAACGTTGTAAAAGATGTACGTAATTATTTTCTCAATACAAAAGACACCACCCAATTATGGAATTGAGAACTATATTGCGTGAATGAAGACAAATGGTCTATTTGGTCTAAATCTAAAAATTTATCATCTTAACAACACATTCGTTCTCAATTTTGTAAAAGGAGTATTTAATCTGTAAATTTAGTCCAGACATAAAAATTATAATACATGGACATTTATTAAAATTTTCAACTAAATGTCCTTGTGTTTGTACATACGGAAAAACGTTGTGAAATATGTAATTATTTCCTCAATGCAGAAGACATCACGTAATTACAAAACCGAGAACCTTATTACGTGAATGATGACATATGCTCTATTTGGTCTAAATTTAAAAATTTACCATATTGACAACATATTCGTCCTCAATTTTGATAAAAGACTCTTAAATTTGTAAATTTGGTCCAGACTTCGTAATTATAACATATGAACATTTATTACAAAATTTTCAACCAAATGTCTTTGTTTTTGTTTTTGTAAAAAATATTCAAAAAACCACGGTATAAAAAACTTGTGGGTATCATGGTATAAAAAACTGGTGGGTACTATAGAATTTCCCTCAAAGTATCTTTATCAACTTAACTATAACCAAGCATGTCTACACATTCTTTTCATACAAACTAAGAGGTAAGAGGTACATACACCAAGATAGTTATAATCTCAATATCGACAAAACTTGAGCTGTCAACAATTTGGACTCAACTATATTGTGACTTATACGAGGGATTGAGCATTTGACAAACTTTTCAATCACATTTTTCGATCTTAACCGTTTAGTTTTTAGGTCATAATATGTAGATCACTTCTGCAAAATTTCAGTCAAAATGGTGATCATTAAGATATTTAAGATTATAAGCATGCATGAACGGTCCAGGTTTGGTAGATTTGATCCATTCATTGCTTTAAGCTAGTTCGAGACTTTAACGATCACCAATTTGACTGAAAATTTCCAGACTTGATATAGTCATATAGACCTATAAAGTGAACGGTGGAGATGGAAAAATGTGATAGAAAGTTGGTGTAAACCCTGTCTCTCATATAAGTGTCAAATCAGAGATCCGTTTTTGGAAGGGCCCTATATATCTCAAATAAGACGTTTGTTATTAATTGTTATAATACGAGGACGAAAATATAGAGAAATTCTACGGTACCTATCCGTAAGTGATACCTACATTTACAAATGTGACAACATATTTATAGTCAAAGTGGTAATACTGAGTCGTTGTTTGTAATCTTGTTCTAATAATTGTAATTACAAAATGTACAACCATTTTACAACTTTTTGAACAAATTGTTCTCATAGTTGTAATTTTGTTTAACTTCATGTAAATAGTGTAAATAAATTTGGTAAATTTGTTCTCAATGTTGTAATTTGATTCATAACATTGTAATTTTTGTTGAAGTACATATAAAATAAAAGTAGGATATACATCCCAGTACAATAACTTGTCTCAGAAATATAATCATCTAAACGAAATTACTACCATATATAACTATGCACTAAATACATGAATCATAGAGGAAATCAATTTAACGATGAACTGATATCACAACATGAGTTCTAAACAGGCTGTAATTCATTGTTTCTTAATTTATATAATAACACTAGCTCGCTCTAGGGTTCCCTTGCTCTTTCTGGTTTAGTTTCTTTGACAAAGACAGCTTAAAGCAACGCGAACGGTGCAGTATAGTAGTACATTCATATGAACATCTCATTATCATCTACTCTTGCACCAAATAATAGCACAAAACAAATTAAGGAGTCCCCGTGCCAAGACTAGTACTGGAAATTAACCTTTTATACACTCTTCAATACGCTATTATATCACAATCTTTGTCAAATAAACAATAAGAAAAGACGTTCAAGCTCCATTATATATATAATTTCTTTTTTCTTTCTCTCTGTTTTCATATCTTGTTATGAATACTTTGAAGATAATGTAGGAAGTTCTCTTCCGAGGATGAGTCGAGGACAGTCGAGAAGGGCTACCCTCTGTGTCCGGCGAGTCAGTACTCTTTGGTGTCAAACTGAGCTTCTTAAGGAGTGTGTTTTGCAGTGGTGGTTTTGTAGAGCCGTTGGGAGCAAAATTTGTGTGTCGTTGGTTGTGCATAAGCATGTATACCAGTTTTGGTAGTGTTTGTTGTGTTTTATTTATGGCATGTTATTAGCTGTGTAAGGAGCGCTCCTTGGCAACGTTGTAGTAGTGAAGCTGTACAATGGAATGCATACCATTTAATGGGAAACAATATTGACAGCACTGTACGTACTACGTTGCGTTGCTTCAATGGGAAACAATTGCTCTCTATAACTAACTAGCAGCTAGCTAGGGTTTTAGATTTTGCGGTGCTGCGTACGTAGACTTGTTTGAGTTTTGTACCATAACAAGCTGGAGTGTCTGAATCGTGTTAATTAGCCTCGTTGTATATATTTTGGGTTTTACATTTTGCGTAGAGCTATTTGAGTTTGTACTTTGGTTCAATATATATTTGCCCGCGGTAGTCCGGGTACGACCACTTGAGTTTTGGGGTCTCTGCCGGTTTTAAACCTAGACGAAAACTCTAACAAAATTCTGTATCTGTTAACTTGCTCCCCCAATACAGTAACAATCTTGATGTGATCAAGTATGTTTGGTCATGGAATGATTATAACACTATGACCAAATTTGAGCAAACTTGTTTGAGCGAGGCTTTAATAATTTATAAAAGAAAAGGACAAATGCTTTTTTATGCTTATCGAGGGAAAACGTAGCATTCATGCTGATGGCACTAAGATAATAGAAAAGAAAGAAAAAAGAAAATAAGGAAAGAAGCAGCATAGATAGAAATGAAGAAAAAGATGGAAACAGAAAGCAACTCATATGAATATTGGCCCCCATGGCAGGTCTTCTCACGGGGTCCCTTTACCACAATGTGAGAATAGAAGATCTCCATCTTCTCTTCCAAATCCCTCAATCCCCCTCTTTTTAATTTTGCCTCTTCCTAGCCTATTCCTTTCACCTCTCCTCTCGCACCCTCCATTAGTTGCTAGCTTTGCTTTATTTAGCAATAAAAATTAAAAAAAATCAAGCTAGTTCATCAGAGTCTCCACTGATCCATCGATCGATCCATCACTGTGAGATCGATGTCTCACGACAGAGGCAAGGCATTCTCAGGTGGAGATGGATCTTCATCGGGGTACTCGAGTCCGAGTCCCACCGATCATCATGAGCAGCAGCAGCAGCCAGCGACGCCCAGCAGGTACGAGTCACAGAAGAGGAGGGACTGGAACACTTTCGGACAGTACTTGAGGAACCAGAGGCCTCCAGTCCCTCTCTCCCAGTGCAATTACAGCCATGTCCTCGAGTTCCTCAGGTACCTCGATCAGTTCGGGAAGACCAAAGTCCATCTCCAGGGTTGTATGTTTTACGGCCAGCCGGAGCCACCTGCGCCTTGCACGTGTCCTCTCCGGCAGGCCTGGGGAAGCCTGGATGCTCTCATAGGGAGGTTGAGGGCTGCTTATGAGGAGAACGGTGGGGCCCCTGAGAGCAACCCTTTTGCTAGTGGTGCAATCAGGGTTTACTTGAGGGAGGTCAGGGAGTGCCAGGCCAAGGCTAGAGGGATTCCTTACAAGAAGAAGAAGAAGAAGCCGACCGCAACAACTCCGACCAGCAGCAGCAGCAGCAGCAGCGGCAGAGGGGGAGGAGGAGGAGGAGGAGGACCTGGAAATAGTGATCGTGATTCTTCAACAAGTTCTATCATGCACTTCTCTTGATCGATGCTAAGCTCGCTCCTCAGAATTTGGTAATTATTCATTACATTGTAACTAATTTGCCTTGTTGTCTTTCATTCATATATGGCCTTGCTACTACTGCTTCTTTGTGTTCGTGTCATTTCCTGCATTGAGTTCTGGTAGTTGTGGTGTATTTAATGAATCTGTCTACATTTTTTCCTGACAATATTATGTAGTAAAAATCCTTACTGATATATGAAAACCCCCAATTCTGTAGCTGGTTGTCTCTGTCATTCTAAACCCAAGAAATTCAAAACCCTAAAAACTAATTTTATTGGGTAGCTAGACTTGTAAGCTGTGCTGATGATCAGCAGCTCTCTAGTTCATAAAATCTTCAGATCAGAACCAATTAATGATCTCTGCATACATCTCACACACCCATGCACAGTGACGATGTGAAACTCCACTGTGATTGTCCCACGTTAAAATTATAAAATTGCTATTTCTTTGTAATTTTGGCTCTTTTAAGATTCTGCAGATTTTGTTGTGCCCCCACGAATATTGGTCAAGTCAAGTGAGATATCTTCAGAAACTATCTAATTATGTCAGTATATTTCATCATATATTAATATTATGAATGGATAGGCTAAAATCACTAAATGATTGGAATTTCATTCTTGATTAAGGTTTCCACAGATAGATCTTCTAATTAACTATGAACTTTCTGTTGTTCATAGATTTATGATCCATCTTTTTGCTCATGCTTTATCATTATATAGACCCAACATTATATGTCATCTTGAATTCAAGAAAATAAGGTCATGATTGAGAATCTCTGTTCACCCAAATATCGTTCTGATACCATGATGATGAAAGCACCCTAATTTGGGTTCTTCCTTGTACCACATTGTGCAGGATATCTACACGCAATGTGAACTGTTTAGAGATTCATGTTTTTCTTGTGGCTATTTTGGCATTTTGCATATTCTGCAGTACGATGCTGCACAAGATATAATTTGTGGGGCAGCAAACTATCATATTTCATGGTCGCAAGAATATTACTCAGTTATCTAGTACTAGAAAAAATTCTACTGCTTTTGTTTTGTTTGTTGTTTCTTCTAAATGAGAAATGTCTGAGCTATCTTGCATTGGGGTATAAATTACGATATTCCCTGGTCTGGTCGTGATGATCCATCACTCAAAACCCTATTATCTCACATGTCCTTGTCCAGTCTTCAATCTTCATGGGGAACCAAATTGATTTCCGAATATTGATTAACAGCTAGTTTACATTTTGGGTTTATGAACTAATTGCACGTGTTTATTTCTTTCTTAAAACTGCATTTGCATATTACTCTACCGTTGGAGACTGCATTTGTTAACATATGTTTTCACTAAAGAAACAAATAAGAAAAATCAGATAAAAAAAAACGTGTTCAACGTCTCCAATGTATAAGACAAATTTCAACTAGGGTTTGGTTGTGTTATTTTATCAAACGCAAACGTTTGATCTAGCCCTAAGTGTACTACTTACCCTACCTCTTCTTTGTATACATATCTCTGCTTTCCATGTAGTACATCATGTTGAGTAGAGAAATCTGGGAAGTATTCGTTGTTTGGCGCAAGTTTTCGTTGTTTTTTGCAAAATTTGATGACCAAACCGTTTGAGAAGTATAGATAGAAAACCCAAAACGTATATATGTCTGTTCTGGAATGCATATATTGTTTGAAGAATCTTGTTGTTTTGCTGTTCTAACATTAACTGTGATCACTGTCATCACTGTCGCAAAGTCTGCAAGCAAGTTAAGGCCTTTAATTTTATCTTATATTCAGATATTCTCTTTTTCATCTGAACACATTGTATTCAGGGGATGATATATAGCATCCGTCTAATAATGATGAGTTATTACGCTATTTTGTTGATCTTAGTTCGCAGTAACAGGTTTGACTATTGAATTTGATACCTCATGTATGCATCAAATTAACTGAAATTTGGATTCATTGCAGGTTCATGTGGAAAATGAACGGAATATGGAAACTAGAAATTGGTCCAAGGAAAATTACCTTGAAGTTTCAGTACTACTACTGTTGAATTTGATTATTGTCTGTTTCTTTTCTTTTCTCCCTATAGGAAGTTGATCTCTAGCTATTTGGTCAAGGTAGCTTGCTACCAAGCCACTGCATGAGTATCTAGAGTTGTAGTAGTGATCGCCTCAATGCCAAGAATCGATCGATCTCTTAAGGCATTCCAGCATGAAGTATACAGCAGTCATTCGTAATTCATGCATTTCTTTGCAATTTGGGAATTCGATCTTAAGCATGTATGCAGTAGTCGAGATCAAAAACTCTTTATATCAATGTTGGTTTATATATGCTTAATTTATATCAGAACATAATGATATCTATTCCCATGTCATGCTATGTTTTTTTTTTTTTCGATAAAAGAAATAAATTACAGAGAATGATATATATTTCCATGTCATGCATCAACTTTATCTTAAAGTTGTAAAATGAGTCCTTAAAGTAATGATACGAGTCCTCAAAATTGTAATATTAGTCCTCAAAATCGTAATATGAATCCTCAAAATTGTAAAAAAATTAGTTACAACATTAGTCATGTGTCCTTAAAATGGTAATTGAGTCATTAATGTTATAACATGAGTCCTTAAAGTTGCATCAACTTTTTTTAATCACTTTGAAGACTAAATTATCACTTTAAGCACACATTTTATCACTTTAAGCACACATGATAACTAATGTTGTAATTAGAAAATTTACAACTTTAAGAACTCATATTACAACTTTGAGAACTAATATTACAATTTTGAGAACTCATTTTACAACTTTA
Organism: Fragaria vesca subsp. vesca; assembly: GCF_000184155.1. Taxonomy (NCBI): domain Eukaryota; kingdom Viridiplantae; phylum Streptophyta; class Magnoliopsida; order Rosales; family Rosaceae; genus Fragaria; species Fragaria vesca. The sequence continues at coordinate 15,797,369 of NC_020496.1, forward strand.
TGACAAAGTTGATGTATGACATGCATTACCACATTATAGAATTTCTATTTTTTATTTTCTTCTTTGTTCCTTCTAGCTAGCTTTTTTTTTTTTGAGAGAAACAGAGTCAAGCTCCTATCACTACGACGTCTATTGCGTCTAGAAGGATTGAAAAAAAATCAATCCCACCGTCAACAATTTTCTTTTACACGAACTTTAAATTAGTTCAGCTGGTTAAGTGTGTTAAATTTTGCTTTATGGATTACTTTCTAAGTTGGAACATTGACGTGAATTTTATTTTGTTTTGCACTTGAGCGAGATGTGTATTGAACCATTTTTAATTGCCTTGGCCTTTAAATTATACAAATATTAGCAGTTTTATTGTTTCTTTTTTGTAAAAAAAAAAAAAAAAAAAACTAGAAGGATTGAAAATCCTCCATAATACATAGGATTACAATAAGTTGCAAAAGCACAACCAACCTATACTACTAATATATAATTAATTGTCAAATGCAGTATTATCCACTAACAAAAAACCAAAGAAAAACCTACCGAAAGCAGAAAATAAAGTCTCACAAACCTTTTCCTAGTTAGAAATGGAACTACTATTATGAGTATGAAAAATTCTACACAGGGTTAATGCATATTATAGACGTCGTCTGATGGGATCAACTAAAAGAAAAGAAACTAATTCTACAAAGTAGGATGCCTCATGCTTTGAGATAGTGGAGAAGATACCACGAAAATATAGAGGTTGTGGTAATACCGGCTATTATCGTAATAAATTTCCATCTATAAGTAAGTATATGTTCTAATTTTATAATCTGATCTCTTTACTATGTGGCACTTTTAGCCTATAATATCGTTAGGCAAAAACTAGTTCGCTGATATGTTGAGTGGAAACGTAGACTAATAAGTCTTAGACGTCATACTCATAAGCACAATACCTTTGTCTTCCAGTCGTATAGATTTAGACATTATTTTTATTTGCTTTCTAGTATTCATGTCCACTTTTTTTGACATAGCTAGCTTTGAGTTTGTTTTTCAATTCATAGTTTAGTTTGCTTTTCTTAGATTTCCTTAAGGTTGTAGGCTTGAAAATGAGTATCAAATTGTAATGAGTTCATCTCTGGATGGCTTTAGCTTGACCTTGGTTGCATGATTAATTATATCAATGGATTAATTCTGCTTCTTCTTCTTCAAAAAAAAAAAAAAAAGAAAAAAAGAAAGTTGAGTAGAGAGTACAATTGTAAATGAAAATTAGACCCAATTATAATTATGGATGTAGTGCTCATACAAAGAAGTCTAGGGAAATGCCAAAACTGTTTAACAATAAAGCATCAAGTCTATAAGGCTTGACAACGAGCGAGAGTTCACATCAAAAGCATATGACAATTATTCCATGTCTATTAAGATCCATGTAGAGCATCATGTGCATACAAAAATTGATATCGCAGAAGCCACCATCAAAAGGCTATAAATGGTGGCTAGGGCACTGGTTATGCCCATCAACATGCCTATATCTACTTGGGTTATGTAATATTGCACGCAACTTTACTTATTCGTTTCAAACCCACTACTGGCCAACCATTTTTTGCATACTAGTTGGTATGGATATGAGCCTGACATTTCACACTTACTCATATTTGATTTCGTAGTATATGTGTCTATTGCACTCCCACAACGCATTAAAATGGATCCTCATAAACGATTAGGTATTAACGTTGGATATGAATCCCCAATCAAGGACCAAAAGTCAATAAAATCGCCGAAAATATCGTTTTTTGGACGTGCGATATTATCTCTACTTACCAAGATGATATTGCTCGATATATTGGGAATATCACAATATTTTAGGAAAATTTCGAGATTCAAGATATCTTCTTTTTACTTGGGCCCAAATTCTCTCAAATTTATACACAAAAGTCAAGATGTAGCCAAGGAGAATCGAACCTTGGTTGCACATAGTGCATCAAAACTCCTCAGCCATCCCTGCTGGGATAAACTAGTTAATTTGGTGCTTTTGAATGTGCAACTAACGCGCAATAATAGCACGGTCGACATCAAAGAAATGAGCTATATTTAGACCGAAGATATCGTACCATGGGGATTGAAAGGCTAACCACAATACTTAGGTAATAAGCCATAAGTCACTAATGCAAACAAAGAAGAAGAAAAAATAAAGAAATAAACTAAAATGCTAATCTAAGACCCTAGTGATATTTATAATGAGGTAGAGATTGTCGAAGTTGTGGTTTTCAATTTACGAGTGAAAAGATTAAAAACTAAATTGAAAATGACAAATAAAAATGAAGGAAATTAAAGAAAGAGGGATTTGGGTACTAGGGTCACTCTAGCAGTTTCAATGTAATGAACAATTTCAAGCAAATAAACATATCTTCATGAGTACCAAATCCCGTACTCAAAGCCGGTCAAGGCCACTAAGTCGAACTTCCTTAATGGTATTCACATTTCCGATTAAGGCAAACATGAACTCTCTAGTTCATGGACTAGTACCTTATCAAGGCTACTAAAACATGAACTAAAGACGAAGAGTTCTAGAAGTTAAGGATTTAAGCATGCAATATGTAACAACCTAGTACATACTATTGAGATATTGTCCGTTTTGGGCCCACCGTCCCTCATAGTTTTGTTCTTGAGGTTTCACCTCAAAACACGTCTCAATGTAAGGTGCTAGCTCTGCACATATAAGCACAGCAACTTGTCCCAATTTAAGGTGCTAACATACCTCTTGCTAGTAATTAAAGAAAGAGTTTCAATAAACACGTAAGACTCTACACGTCTGCATTATCCTATGCTTAAGTTCATTTAGACTCTATACTTAGGCGCGGGAACAAAGGACGATGATGTGCAATGGGGCGGAAATGCTACCCAAGTCAAAGTCATGTTTGATCTAATATACGTTAGTGTGACCTACAACAATAATTACAAAATTTAACGATTCTAAGTTTTATTCGTTCTCAAATCTGCATCGCAAATGGTAAGCCGTTGGTGGTGTGATTAAGGTAATGACGTCTAAACATAAGTAATTCCGTGGTTTCAAAAGGCTTGGATGGCCATGATGAAGTGTAGCGGTGTTGGTAGGACTTCGTTTTAATGGGCCACAGAGGTCGAAACCCCTATCGTACTTGCCCACAGTCTATGGTCCTTTGAAGCCCAATTTTGATCCCAGGTGCTTACTCGGGCCTAGACACCACCCAAAGTGCGCCTTACTCAGCTAGGAACTACGCATATTGTTGACGGTCCTACAATAGGTAGATAGGAACTGCCCTCAACCTCGAGAGACCTTTAATAAGGTACTCACGAAGGGTTAAGGTCCAAATCAACTAATGTGTCCTCTTTCAACCAACGACTTACAAAGTCAGATACAAACCTAAAAATCAATAAAACAAATAATCATTATTAAAATTTGATTAAGCAATGTTAAATATTTACAACTACAAAACCACAAGAAACTTTTAAGTCCTCGGCAACGGCGCCAAAATTGGCGTGACCGTTACCGGTGTGCAATTAAAAACCCTTTTTATATATCAATTGTAGTATGTAGCAAATACGGGTGTCGTTCACAAGCCGGGGATTGAGGGTATCTCTGCAAAAGAAAGCGTTAGTAAAACACAAAAATTGTTAACAAGTATTACAGACTAAAAATATTTACAAAAGTGATTATTGTTCTTAACGAATAGCAGTCGAAAATCTAATTAGAAACCTAACCTAGACTACTCAAAAAATTATGAAAATTTATAGACCTACTAGACACACAGAGGAACCACTGTACATAATATTAGGGGGATCGGAGATCGTTTGATATGAAAATAAAATAAAATAAAACAGGGGACATAAGGTTGAAGAAAATCAAAAACTAAAAATAAAACAAAATCCTAAGCTGCTATATACAATTGAACAACCTTAAGCGCACACCCAAATTAAGAATCAATCTCATAACATCATATGCACACTATGTCAACTCTAGCAACCTAAACATGCATATATCGATTGCACCAAGATCTAAATAGATAGTACCGCCACGCGGCTGCATACCATCTAAGTTCTTTTAAAATGATCTTAAGCACCGTCACGCCACAGTCGCCACTGCGAAACCTAAGACAAGCAATCATAGATACACAATCTCAATTGATCGGGCATGGTTTAGATTACATAGAATATCATTCAATAGAGAAACATAGGATGAACACGAAATTGATATGCTAAATTAAAGATGCATACATTGTCACATCCCGACTTAAATTTTTACCCTAATTAGTAGCTTGGTATTAATAAGAGTTTTACCATCTTTGTAAATGAGTTTATTGTTTTCAAGTCCGTAGGGGGGTTTTGAGGGACGATTATTTTGGAGGAATTATTTTCGTAGGAGAAATAGTGGAAGATGGTAAAAAGGGTAAAATTTTGGTTAGTAAAAGGATTATTGGGTTATGTTTTTGGGGTGTATTTTTATTTAGTGTTGGGTTTGAAATGGTTGGGTTGTGGAACCGGTTTGGAAAGCCCAAACCTTATTTTCTCTCTCTCTCTCTCTCCCCGACTCTCTCTACTCTCCCCTGATTTTCCTTCCTCCGCCAACGTTCTCCGCCACTGCCTGCCGCCGTCCAGCCAGCTCCGACTACCGCACTAGTCCCGATCGAACCAGCGTCTTCTCCTCTCCATTTCTGGTTAGGTGATCGAGCCTCTACCGCCGCCGTGTGGAGGAAAACGCCACTGGAAGTCCAGCTGCCCTTCCGCCGGAACTCCCTCCTCCGGCCGCCATAGTCAGCGATCCTTGGCTCATCTTGTAGCCCTCATCTAGGGTGGTAATCCCGCTAAAGGTTTTGGTTCGATTCGTGCTTGGTAAGGAGAAATCAGTGATTGAAACTCTAGGGTTCAATTTACTGTTTTAAGTCGATTACTCTATCTAGGCTGGGAATTGGTGTTTGTGGTAGTTATGAAAGTTGTTTAGATTGTTGAGAAGATGGTTGTGTTAAAATTTGGTGGGCATTGGAGGTGGTCGGAAAAGGGCTGCCGGCCGCTGCTGTTAGGAAATTTTTCAGGGTTTTAAGGTTGTTATATTAAGGGGAGTCTAATAATGTGAAGTTTGGAAGAGTTTTGGATAGGTTTATGATTTTTCAAAGATTGAAGATTTTGTTAATGGGGTAGAATCCGGCCGTGGGATTAATATTGTTAAGACTGTAGAAAGTTATAATAAGGCTGTCGGTATTTGTGGTGAAGTATGGACCGTATCGAATTAAGAATAGCGAAGTTAGTCAAGGATGAGCGTGTTAAAACTCACATTTAATTTTGCCTATTTTTGTATAAGTATTAAATTTTAGTTGGCAATTTAATTATGTATTTGGAACAGAATGTGAGGAGCCTCGAGCAGAAGAGGCCTCAGATCGACATTAGGTTTAGGCCTAATTTGTGAGTGGACTTTTGTTTTAAATAATATGCATGCTATGGTTCATGGTTGAACAATTTCTTTTGTTGGAGCATTTGATGTCGTTTTATTTTGACGATTTTATTTATTTTGGAGAGTTACCGAAAATGGGATTTTTTGGTGAATATAAATATTTATTTATGAGGAGAGTATGTATATAAATGCTAGCTAGCCAGCCATATGTGTCTGTCCACCGTAATGGCGTAGTATATAACCGCATTATGGTATGATGTGAGCGTTAGACGCAAGTGTAGCAGACCTATATGAGTGTTTAATTCATATAGGGGGTATGAGCACATATTTATACACCCGTTTGTCCACTTTAATGGAGTAGTGTATCACCGCATTATGGTGTGACGTGAGCGTTAGACGCGAGTGTAGTAACCCTATATAAATTACTTTAAATCCATAAAATTTATATAGGGAGTATGGACGTGTGTAAATACATACATATATATTTTTAGACCTTGAGAGGCTCAATATTTATGGGTTACCAGTTTTATCGTTTGAGGTATGCGTTCGCTTTTCTTTGGAAATATAAATTGGGAAAGCATAAATATTGTTAATTATTTTTATTTATTCGTTTTATTTTTGTCCACTCACTCTAACATTTTCGAATGTTTTCCCCTGGGCCCTTTGTTTTTAAAATGTCCAGTCTGCAGAGTTCGGGTTGGTACTAGTAGGAGGCGAGGCATAGTTACCCACATCTCCACCACTTTTCACCAATAGGTTACATGTTTAACCTACCAGTGTATTTTCTTGCTTCCTCTAGTTTTTAGTAGCGCTGATTACCCTTGGGGATATTGTATAATATTTTGGTGGTGTGCTAAGACTTATGATTACATTTTAGAATATTCGAAGGATGAAGTTTGTTATATTAGTTGGATATTTATGTGATGAATTGGAGGATGGTTTTATTGTTATTTGGGGGTGGTTGTGTTTGTGGGGAGTGGGTGGCTCCAAGAGTTGAGGATGGTTGTTTCGTTTTAGAAGTGCTATTCCGAATTTTTCAGGTTAGGGTTGTCCATTTTCAAGGGAAGTTATGCCGAATTTTTCGGTAAATTTTCTTTCGAGGTGGACTCCGCAAGATTTAATTCGGGTTTCAAGATGAAACTCGAGATGGATCCTGACATACATCATAAACAATCAACAGAGAAAAATAAATACTTCTGAATTAAACAACTAAAATATTGAATAAAATACATAGTTTACACTCTTTGTTCTTCGATTATCACACTTGAATCACTCCAAGGAAACCCAAAGGATTACAAAAGAGGGATACTACTAAACTAAGAACTAAGGAACTAGGGTTCTTGTGTTTGTGTAGAGAGTTTATGGAGAGAATGGTGAAGCACGAATTTGGCAGCAATTTTCTGACTTTGGTGCGGCAAAAGAAAGGTCCTTTTAACTTTGCTTGCAGCCTCGCTCTATTTATAGAGGAAACTTCTCTCTTGTGATTCAATCTCGGCCTTTCGTCTAATGTTGATCCAATGGTTTCCATGAATTGCACAAGAATTTTGATGTAAATCTTCATGGAAATCTCTAAAATATCTTGCGTAATTATACTTCGAATGTAGCTTGAATCGCGATCGGCTGCATTTGCTTAGGTTCCAAGTAGAATCGGCAAGGGAAAATCTTTCCTTATATTTGCGTCAATCACATCCTTGACGAAGATCTCAGAATCCTTGATTGATGCGCATGCATGGGATCCCTACAATTGATGAGAATCATATTTATGATACATATATGGACCAAATAGGAATCTTAATAAATGGAGAAAGAAGGATTGAAAGATAACTCCCCTATTTTTTTGATATTGAATCAATCAAGTGTTGAGGAAGATATCTCATCGCCATGATCATGTCAGTAACTATTTTATTTTAGGTCATAGCTGACTTAAGAATGGTTGATTGAACCGGACTATTGTGAAAACACAGTCGAAAAGGAACAAAGTTGGAGATGGATTAAAAATGAACGCCTGTCTGATGGGATCGGCATACTTTTTTTTCTTTTTTTTTCAACTTATCCAGCATTACAAGACTAGGAGAACAGGAAGACAGAAGCAAGTTTCTTGAAAGCAAGATCACTATAATCTTTACTAACTTACTAATTACATATAACAATACATTAGGTGGAACTCAACATTAACAGCAGGTTCAATTTTACAAGGACAGAAGGAAAAAAAGATGTCACTGAAAAATTGCCAGTTTCACTGATAAAGTTGTCCATACTCATATGCAGGCTCTTTCTTCATTAATAATAAAAGCAACAATAATGTCCCAAAAAATTTGGAACACTAGAATTATGAATATGGCTTAGTTTCAACTGCAGTAATTTTGGTGTAGTGCATAATATTTTTATCTTATAGCTAAAATCACATCAACTTCACCAAGTTTGTTCCCAAGAACAATAAGAGATTACCCATCCCAATATACGTTTCAGAATAACAGACCACAGTTTTCATACGAAAAGACCCAATACAATCTCATTAATTCGCAGATGCGTCCTCAGAGGGAGAACTTCCTCCATCTACACAAATCAGACTATTTATCAGACTTTACTTATCTTTTCTGTTTATATTAGTTCAGCAAAAAGTAACTGAGCTTTCACAACAGAAATTGAAAGTCCATGATTAGCATATACCTTCACCCGATGGAGCACAAGGGGACTTTCTGTATCGTGTTTGCTGTTGTGTAGGCTGCAAAGATAAACAAAGCACTACATTAACCCTACAATAACTCATTCGAAATACGAATGTAGCATTTTTTTCCATTACATTTCTGTTTCTATAATCATAATAGGATTGTTCAAATTCCAGTATCTCTTACCAGTTCACTATACTTAAATGCAACTACTTGACATGTGTTATGCACTCAATTTCTATTAATTCCCAAAAGAAATGGCACTGTCTTTTGCATTAACCATAAAAAATTAGTGTAGGGAGATTAACACGATTGTTCAACAATGATATAAGTGGCATTGTGCCCAAAAAAGGTTGCCTTCTAGTCCAAAACCCTGATATAATCTACATTAACCCTTGTTGTGGACTAATCAAAAAATTATAACAGTAATGATTCAACCAAGCAACTTCATTAATTAAATAGAGTATATTCTTTGCTTTATAGCAGAAAGAAAATAGGTTCACAACAGTCATCTAAGCACAAAACTTGTTTTGGTCTTCTGGACTAATCAAAAAATTATCACACTAACGATTCAACCATGCAAGTTCACTAATTTAATCGAGTATATTCTTCTACTTTATAGCACAAAGAAAATAGGTTCAAGGCAGTCATCTAAGCACAAAACTTGTTTTGGTCTTGTAGATTAATCAACAAATTTTAACACTGACGATTCAACCAAGCAACTTCACTAATTTACACCAATATATTCTTCTGCTATATAGCGGAATGTAAAATGGTTCATAGCAATCATCTAAGCTCAAAACTTGTTTTCAAATGACCAAAAACTATCACCTAACTTATGTTTTTAACTTTTCAACAACGACAGTGTAAATGACCAAGATCAGTAGAATAAGCGGACCTATCCACAATTGGATCAGGAACGATACCTGTAGTTTCGGTCGAAGGGCTTCAAGTGGTCCTTTAGGCTTCTCAACACCTTGCTGTTATCATCAGAAATCATAAAATTATATGGAGTAAATAACTTAATGAGCATTTCCCCCTGTTAGTTGTTACAATTAGCAGATTCATCTAAACAGTTGGTAAAAATACCTTTCCAAGAGCCCAATCAGCAGAATCAAAGTAAGCACGTTCATGGTCCTGAAATCAAAATTAAAGTCTTAAACAAAAACCATTCCAACAAGCATAACATTTTCATTACTAAAAAAGTATGTTGTGAGCAATACAAAATATAAAAGTCACCTTAGAAATCAGTGGTGGTTTCTTTGGAATGATTCCACCATACTTTTTCTTTAGAACCTCTTCCTGTGGAAAATATAAACTGGAGTCAAATCGCTATAGCAGTAAAATAATTTTGATACAAACTATCTCCATATGTACTTCTCCAGCACTAGATACGACTCTTCACAAGAACAGAAAGGCATCTAGAAAAGCCAAACAATGAACACAACCTCCTCTGGAGATGGTTGTTCTGATTGCTCAACTCGTGGCTCTTTGCCATCCTCCATTCCCAAAGTTAACTCCTCACACCACCGTTGGAAATGTTATCTGTCATAACAAACTAGTTATCATCATACAAAACAAACTTTGCAAACAGATTTAATGTGAAAATATGACACATAACCTCAGGCGGCGAAACAAACATAAACCATTACAACCCAAATAACTATGGATCAGAAACTCTAGATTTTCATTGAAAATAAAACTGCGCAAACGAAAAGTTTAGACCTTTTCTTTAGCACAAATGAAGCATTAGTTTGGCCTCTCAACCTCAAATTAGCTATGCCGCAGAAGCATTCACATGTGATACATTTGCATATGCATTCTACCTCCCATAGTCATCCAACCCCAAGTTTCAATCTAGAGAAACAGATTACATGGCAGTTGGTTACTCTACTCCTCAATGCAAGCAGTGAAGCTTGTCATAATGTGTGAAATCCAATTCAATCTTTCAATTGTTCTTGTTAAAATGACAGTTGGATCAGCTAATGCAATGTATTACAAACCACAACCCACCTCAATTTCCTAAAACTATTATCCCTATATACCAATAATTACAGTCAACTTTCTTGGAAACAAAAAATTGAACAATCAAATCAACCAGAATTTGATAACGAAAATTGGGGATACGGGAACTAAGCAAACAAAATATATCAATTTCATGTTTCTGTTAGAATCTTGATTGAAAATTAGAGGTGATTAGCGTGTGATCAATGACTTTGACACAAGGAGTAAGAGAAAAATGGAGAAAGAAATTGTGGAGGATTCTTGGTACCTGGAAGCAATCGCGAGAAAGAGATGAAGCAAATCGTAGCGAGAGAGAGAATTGGTGATTGAATGGGAACAGAAAGGGGTTAAATTCTTAAATGAGTCTGTGAATATGGGAAGAGGGAGGAAATTTTGTCGCGTGGTACGTGCTAACTGTGCAAGGACTATTTCCAACTGTTATTTACAAGTAATAGGGCTACCATTAACTAAGGTTAGGCATTCGGGCCCAAAAACCCAGAAAAACTAACCCAAAAGCCCGATCAGTCTCAATTGGGTCGGTCCAAAATGAGAGAAGTTTGGTCCGGGCCACAGACCGGCCCGAATGCTTTCAGTTCGGTTCGGGCTCGAGTTCGGGTTCGGATTCGGTCCTGCACCAAAAGACCGTTCAGGCTCGAGATAATCATTTTTGCCACGTGTCAGCATTTTATTGGTCCATAGAATTTTTTATTAAAAAAAAAACCCTAAAACTAAATAGTCTTAAACTCTCTTCTCTTTCTGCGCCTCTCTCTCTCTCTCTC
>NC_020496.1:15809006-15815875 GCF_000184155.1 Fragaria vesca subsp. vesca
GAAGCTGCCAAAGTTTCTGATATGGTTTTTCTTCTTTCTGTTTAAGTTTCTTCTTTTTTTATTTTGTCCTTTTGGATCTGTTCCTTCTTTTTAATTTTTCCCTTTTGTTTCTGTTCCTTCAATATTATTCTTTTCCTTTGTTTCTCTAGGATTTTTTCTTTTGTTTCTGTAGGAATTGAAATGTTAGGCATATAGCACTTAGCAGTTGAAGAGAAACAATATATCCAAATAATCATGAGATGATTTTGGTTTCTGTAGATGTCATTGTATGATGATTTTGGTTGATCCATTTAGTTTCCTTGATCTGTAATTTTGATATGCAATGTTGATGTATTATTTTTGGATCTCTAGAGCTGAAATGATGTAAAACTGCAATAATCATGTTTGGGCCCGAAAAATACCCGAAAGCCCGAAAAAAGATATTCGGGCCAAGCTCAGTCGGGCTTAAAAACTGAAAAGGCCTGAACCGACCCAACCCGATATTTTCGGGTTTCGAGTCGGGTTTTATGAAAACCCGACCCGGCCTGACCCGAGCCTAGCCTTGAACGCATATGTTTCGATTTCGAGTTAGGTGATTTTAATAAGGATTTTTGTATACTTAGTTAATGTGATTTTAATTATGAAGAGAAACTCTTCAATTTTAATAGAGAGAAACTCTTTTTTCGATCTTTAAAATTAAGAGGAATGATGTGAATTAGGTGATTTTATAGTTGTAGATACTGGATTTTAGAGAAATCGCTAGATTTTTGTGGTAGTATACTTGGTTTTCTATTTTGTCTTTAAGAAGAAAATAACGATTGAAAGGTTTTGGGGTTTATGTGGTGTGTTATACAATCTAGGAGGCTGTTTTGGTCACTTTATGACAAATGGTGCTATGTAATGGTTGCACATCGACATTTGGCTTTTCGGTAACACCATGTTTGTAGTGGGTGGAATACGATGGAGTTTCAAACCTGGCTTTGGTGAAATTTGAGACCACTAGAGTTGAGGGATTGTGCTTATATTGGTTGTTGAAGCCTAGCGTAGTCTGAGGGTGAGTAGAGTTGCGATGTCTAGCGTAATATGAGAAGTCGTATATAAAAACTTTCCTCCACAATTGATGTATAGGTCTCTTTTATGTGAGAACAAGTTACCGAAACAACTTGTGTTAGATAAATAAGGCTTGAACGCCTCACTAATAAGGTTGGCATTAAAACCCATTGGGTAATACCCGTGGGTAATAAGGTTGGCATTAATACCCACCTGTGAAAAATTCGAGGGTAATACCCATTGGGTAATATCCATTTGCAAAATGTTGGGTTTGGGTAATTACCCACCCACTTTAAATGGGTAAAACTCATACCCACACCCATTACCCGTTTCTAAACTAGAATCGACCTGTACACAAAATAAAAAAAACTAGAATTGATGAAGCAGTGAGAGTGTGGTGACCTAATTAGGTAGGCAGGCTAGTAGGTGCACTTGTCCCACATCGCCCGAGGGAGACAAATTGTTATGCTTATATGTGCAGAGCTAGCCCCTTACATTGAGACGCGCTTTGGGGTGAAACCTCAAGAACAAAACCATGAGAGCCAGTGGGCCCAAAGCAGACAATATCTCAATGGTGGGGACTAGGTTGTTACATATGGTATCAAAGCCTGTCCCTGGATGGAAGTGTGCTGACGCATACGTCGATCCCCAAAAGGGGGTGGATTGTGGTGACCTAACTAGGCAGGCAGGCTAGTACGTGCACCAATCCCACATCGCCCGGGGGAGACAAGTTGCTATGCTTATATGCAGTGGCGAAACCATTCTTGTGGCTATCAGGGCTATTGCCATACCAATAATCAGCTGAATCAACAGCTAACACATATATATTAGCCTACTAGGACTATTAGCCATTCCCAAATTAGCCCACTAAATAACAAATAGCCCACAACCAAAATTAGCCCATTCTCTATTCCTCAAACCAAACCTCACAGAGTCTATCATTCATCATCACGCTCTCCTCCTCCAGTCCTCCTGCTTTCTCTCCTTCTCCTCCTCTCCTCCAGTCCTCCACCGTCACCTCCACAGTAATCGACGCCGGTGATGCGCTGATCAGACAAGTCGTATCAGGCGCCACCGAGGAGGACAAGCTCCTCCACGCGGAGCGTCACTTCTCGAACTTCAAAGCCACATTCTCCGATCTCACTCCCACGGAGTTTTGCAGGAATTTCCTCGGGCTTAAGAAGAAGCGTCATCTACGTCGACTCCGGCTACCGGCCGACATTAACAAGGCTCCAATCCTTCCGACTAATGATCTTCCCACCGAGTTTGACTGGCGCAAGAAATCTGCAGGTATGATCTCTTAAGGATTGAGATTAGTTTGTTGATTGAACTTTGTGGAGGATTGGGAATTTGGGATTATTTTGTTGAGGGTTTGCTGACTCTTGTCGTACTGTACAGTGTAGAATCCACTCGGGTTTGTTCCACGGCTACGCAGTACTCTACGTAGAGGATAATCTGGCTTTCTGGCAAAGATTGAAGTGATTTGGTAAGTGTTTTGTTTGTTTCAGCTTCGTTAAAATTAGCACTCTATTCTATATGTACACTGGTGATATTAGATTGTGTTAGATACTTAGATTACTTAGCTATTGTTTGTGTTTTATAGAATTATAGTACTGATATACATATATTGTTATAGGTAATAGGTATTGTCCTATTGAGCATAATGACAAATAAACCAAAGCCTAAACGGTTCAAAAATCTGCTTTCATGGTATAAAAATGATGCAACTAGTGAGAGTGGAAGTGGAAGTGGAATTAGAAGTGAAACCGGGAGTAGAAATGTGGATGTTGATTATGTGAATGATGTTATGTTAGAAGAGTCCCCATCTATTCCACAAGAAGAGTCTCCATCTCTAGAGTGTCATAATGATAGAATTGGGATAGAAAACAATTTTGATATCACTGCTCTTGAACGTGATCTGGGAATAAGACGACCAATATGCAGTTATCCTCATAATTTGCGTGATTGTATTAGAAGAGCTTATATGGTTTTAGGACCGTATCAACCTGTTTTAGCAAGCTATCCTTCTTCTTGGGATGGAGTTCAAGGCCGAAAATTTTGTACGAAATGGTATAGGAGTTGGCAGTGGCTTGAGTATTCTGTAGAGTTAGACAAAGCATATTGTTTCCCTTGTTTCTTATTTGATAGTTATCCTTCCCATCATCTAGCATTCACAGAGGACGGGTTTAATGGTTGGAAGAATGCCAAGTCAAAAAGGTCTGGCTTTTTTCATCCCGTGGGATTACTCAATTCTCCACATAATACATGTATGCACCAGTGGACTGTTCTAAGAAACCCAACTAGGCATATTGAGAGAGTGATTGCAACCCAATCCGCAAGAGAAGTAGCAGATAACCGACTTCGGCTTATTGCTAGTATAGAGAGCGCAAGGTTGTTGGCACATCAAGGATGTGCATTTAGAGGTCATGATGAGAGTAGTACTTCATACAATGCTGGTACTTTGATGCGGGTTTGAATTCTTTTGGGAGAATAAGTATAGAAGTTCAGAGAGTCTTGGATAACGCTCCTGGGAATGCGAAGTATACTTCTTCATTCATTCAAAAACAAATCATAAATATTCTTGGTAACAAAGTTAGGGCCAAGATTCGTGATGAGGTGGGAAATGATAAGTTTTGTATACTTGTTGATGAAGCGGTTGATGTGTCTAATACTGAGCAAATGGCCATCATTCTTCGATTTGTTGATTGTCATGGGTATATTAGAGAACGATATTTCAAAGTTATTCGTGTTAAAGACACTTGTTCTCAAACTTTGAAAGATGAAATATGCACTATCCTTGGTAAGTATGATCTCCAAGTAGAAAATATGAGGGGACAAGGATATGATGGAGCTAGCAACATGCGGGGTCAATTTAATGGATTACAAGCTTTGTTTCAAAAAGAATGTAAGTATGCATATTATATGCATTGTTTTGCTCATCGCTTACAATTGACTTTAATTGCCACGGCTAGAGGGGTGCATGATATTTGGATATTCTTTTCTTCTCTAAATCTTGTTGTGAATTTTGTTGATTCTTCTGCAAAACGCCATTCAACGTTAAGAGTTATTGCACAAGCCGATATTGCAGATTTAGTGGATGCAGGTACACTTCAGACTGGTAGAGGGGCTAATCAGACTACTACTTTGCAACGGGCAAGGGCTACTCATTGGGGTTCACATCTTCGCTCTATTTCAAGTTTGATCAAGTTATTTGGTGCTACCAAGAAGACTCTTACAAAATTGGAAAAAAATGGACCAAGTAAAGTCCAAGGAGAAGCAAAAGGTGTAAGTATAGCTATGAACCGTTTTGATTTTGTCTTTTGCTTGCTTTTGATGCATGATGTCTTGAAGATCACTAATTTTCTTTGTCAATCTTTACAAAAGAAAGCAATAGACATCTTAAATGCTCTACGTTTTCTTGATATTGCAAAAGAGAAACTTCAAGCTCTAAGAGATAATGGCTGGGATGATTTGATTGTGAGGGTAGAGTCATTTTGTTGTGAACATGGTATTAAAATGCCGGATATGTCTGCTCCTTATAAGAAAGGTACAGAGCGAGATTGTGCACAAAGTATTACAAAAGAGCATTATTACCGGGTCACTATACTTAATTCCGTGATAGACTTTCAGTTGAGAGAGCTTGATAGTAGATTTACAGATCAGTCCTTGGAACTTCTTATTCTTAGTGGTACACTTGATCCACGGGATAATTTCCAGGCATTCAACCCTGAAAGTGTTCGCACTCTTGCTTCCAAGTTTTATCCAATGGATTTTTTAGCATTTGATACGGTTGCCTTAGATATGGAGTGTGGGTACTTTCTTGTAGATGTTCAAAGGGATGACAGATTTGTGCGCACAACTTCTTTATCTGATTTGTGTCGGCGGGTAATTGAATCAAGAAAGGCTGCATTTTTTCCTATGATATATAGGTTGATTTGTCTTGTGTTAACTCTACCAGTATCTACAGCAACCACAGAGAGAGTATTTTCATCTATGAACATCTTGAAAAACAAACTTAGAAACAAGATGGAAGATGACTTTCTTGATGATTTGATGGTTCTTTACATTGAAAAAGAGCTTGCTGATAGTATTGAAAATGATTATGTAATTGAGGAGTTTGAAAAGTTAGGGTGTCGGAGAGTAGACTTTCACTATGCCAATTCTTGCATCAGGCAAGGTTTTGTCGCCTGATGCAAATCGTATGTGTCGCCTTCTAGCATGTCGACGTTTAAACTATCAGGTGACACAACATTTGTATTGCCTATAAAAACATTAGGCGACAAAAGACTTTTTTCATTATGTGTCGCCTGATAAAATGTAAGGCGACAGGCTATATGCGTCGCCTGATAGTATAAACGTCGACATGTTAGAAGGCGACACATCTTTTTTTGCCGTGAGGCGACACATCTTTTTGTGTCGCCTTATAACTGCGAGTGGGAGAGAAAAATGCCTTACAGCGACATATATGCGTAGGGTAATGGAAATAAAGACCACATATAAACATCGTGTGAGAATGTTAGAGGCGACATATATTTGGTTAATTAGAATTTAAATTTTTACACGCTACATTTATGTGTCGCTGGATGAACCCACATGACATACTATTGATGTTGTTTCTGGTCTAGACGTAGTACGACGACACATATGCATCGGGTCAATGATCTTCAGGCAATGTATAATTTTTCTTTTTTTCATTTGATCTCTTTGAGACAATAGATACGTGTCGTCTGATATGCTTTAAGCTTTCACTACGTGATATCTTTTTGGCTTTCGACATTTTCAGGCAACATATAAGTGATGCCTTATTTTGATTTAAACTCTTCACTTACGTTGCCGGATGTTCTTATGGCCTCACATTTCTGGTATCTTAACTTTGTAATGTGTTGCCGATTGTTGCTTTATGGCCACACATAACCATTTTCTTAACTTAGTAAAGACAATAGATATTGTTATGTTTGTGTTGCTGGTTAATGTTTTATGGCCACATATAACCATTTTCTTAACTTAGTAAAGACCATAGATATTGTTATGTTTGTGTTACCGGTTGTTGCTTTATGGCTATGGCCACACATTTCTGGTATATCATGCGACATTATACCACAAGATCCTTCATTTCAAATGTACATAGTACCAATTCAAAATGTACTACAATATTCACTACAAATGATCCACATCTAAAATTATTCAGTCTCATCTACACAAACCTAGAGCATCAGTTGAAAACTACAGTTGTATCTCTAATTGCAGCCACTTTGCCAATGTACAAAAAAACAATACTAACATAAACTAAATATTGAGCATCAGTTCAGGCACTTCTCTGTTTGATCAACCATTACGTCCACAATCTAGTCCTCAAGCCCATCTTCTTGTCGTGCCAATGCTGCCTCCCAGATTCATATCATTTGTCACCAATTCAATGGAGACATAACTTTAGTTGACTCTGTTATTTGGAACCATATAATCAGCAAATTAAACCCTCAACAAGTCGATGGATGCTACCAAAATGATGCATTATTTGACCAAATTTCTATGCGCATAATAGACTGCCATCAAAGGAGAATGGCATCTATCCAAGGTTAGGAAGGAATTGAAAACTGTAATAGAAATACATACTGATGGTAATGTGGTAGTTAAGACAGTATAATGGTTACACTCAACCTAAAATGCCGAAGAATGTAAATTATGTTCACTTCCTTCCCCTGGTCTCATACTTATGCAAAACAAGTATACTACTGATTCTAACAATCATCTATGCATTAATTAGCTAAATGTAGAAACATAAAGTTCTTTGCAAAGTAAAACAAGCCAGATTAAGTTCAACCTTACAAACAATCCAACAT
>NC_020496.1:15816013-15817675 GCF_000184155.1 Fragaria vesca subsp. vesca
ATTTTGTCGGCTTTATAGGGGTTTAGCCGATGAAGTAAAGCGTATTTCGTCGGCTAAAACTTATTTTAAAAAAATAAAAATACTATAGACGACGAATTAAGGCGTTTTTCGTCGGCTATAAGTCCATTCCAGTAAAAAAAAAACCCCGAAATTTCTAAATTATCATTCCAAGCAAGCTGCAAAATACACCAAAACAATTCCATATAACCAACAACAAGCACATAAAACTATATAATTCATCAACTACACAAAATCTAAATCGTCTAAATTAATATCCGCTTCTGGGGGCTGCTGCGGAGGTTGCTGCGGAGGTTGCGGCGGCTGGGGTAGCGGTATAGCCGTAGGCATGGGTGGAGTCGGAAGTCCCTGAAGCAGGGCAGCTGTAAAGTCCTGCATGTACTGGCACATCTGCTGCTGCTGGGCCTGCTGGATGGCATGTATCTCGGCAACATAGGCTGCCTGTGAGGCATTATAGGCAGCCTGAGCAGCTTGCTGTTCCCGTAGTCTCTGAACTTCTGACTCTAGCTGAGTCGTCCTGGTGGTCGTGGACGTGGTTCTGCTGTTGGTCGAGGCTGCCTTTCGTTGAAATCCTGGAGTGGTCTTCAGGACCCCCTCGTCTTTCTTTCCTAGACCCCGGCAGTAGAAGTTGTTTGCTTTCGGTGGGAAGGCTGTGCCCATGATCCTCGCCCCAATCGTCAGATCCGAAGTGTTGATCCGGGACATAGCTTTGGACATCTCTTCCTCTTGCGTGTCTGGCCATGTCTCCCTCACTATAGCACTCATCACCTCGTCACTAGCCTCCCTCACCTTCGCCTATATGGATAGGAAAAAATTATTAATTAACATTTTGACATATATATAAGTAAATTTAAAAATTTAAAAACGTAAGATGACTTACAGTATCCTCCTGGGTGTCAGGATATGCCTTCTCGTACGTATAGACGTACCGGTTGACTTCTGGATGTTCCCTGGCCGCCTCGTCCATGAAGACAGCGAATGGCCTAGAACTGCCATGATGGTTCCTTTTGTAGCGTTGCCGGTTCTGAGCGTTCGCCCGGGAAACGACATTCAAAGAAAAAAATAAAATTATTAGTAAAATATTTAAAAAAGGACGTACTTAATGACAAATTAACTAATTAATTTTTTTAAATACATTTTTACGAGGGTTGTTGAATTCTGATGTCAGAAGCCAACGCTACTCGTACTCCCTGTACTGGAACTCAGCAGGGGTACCAGAACGTGCGTTCCCGTGCGTAGTCCAGTGAGTCCGCAACTCGTTCTTCCACTCCTTGTACCTACAGATACAACAAAAATATTAGAAATATTATTAATATCACATACAATTTTGTTTTTCATTAACTTCCCAACGTACCTTCCCCCATGCACAACGTCCGCCCAGCTGTCCTTCAGGTGCTCGGGAACCTCAAACCACACCTGCATTTAACCGTTTATTGGTTTAGTTTTTCGAGAAATCAACAATGTAATACATAATATTATTTTGTAAACTCACCGACATCGCGTTGTGGACCATGTCCTTAACCTCCTGCGGGACCTCGCCCCAGTCTGACCACAACATAGGGACTCTATCCCTAATGAGCGCTCCCACGCGGCAGGAGTACGTCCTCGACTTCCCGCCCGATACTATGTGGCCATCCCCGTCAG
>NC_020496.1:15818458-15823583 GCF_000184155.1 Fragaria vesca subsp. vesca
TAGTGTGATTTTTCAACCGTGGATGTATTTCACCATTCTCGTCATATCTTATTTCACGACTTTTTGCGTTTGAAGGTTTTACGTATAGTTTGTTTTTGAAACGGAACATTTACATAACACTTGGTAAACAAGTTATACAACATTAGTAGGCATGTTGTGATTGTGATGATCAAACTTGA
Source organism: Fragaria vesca subsp. vesca (assembly GCF_000184155.1). Classification (NCBI taxonomy): domain Eukaryota; kingdom Viridiplantae; phylum Streptophyta; class Magnoliopsida; order Rosales; family Rosaceae; genus Fragaria; species Fragaria vesca. The sequence continues at coordinate 15,818,638 of NC_020496.1, forward strand.
GAACAGAAATCCGACCGTCAAATCTGACCATCATGACAAAATACATGTATGGGAAAAAATTCAACTTGATCCGACAAGGTTAAGAGCTCGATCCGGACGGTCAATCCCGTAAGTCAAACCCTTAAACGTACGGAAAAGGTCGTTCGACCGTCTAAATTACGTATTTTGGCCGGACCTCCAACTGAAAATAGTTTCAAAGCGATGAGACGCAAGAAGTCGACTAAAAATTTTACGGAAAATAACCACCGAAGATAGGGCTATAGTATGTAATAGAAAATTTTTAGGGTTTAGCCGACGAATACCCTAACGTATTCGTCGGCTATAGTATGTAATTAAAAAATTAAAAAATAACTAAAGCCGACGAAATATTAGGTTATTCGTCGGCTAAAACCATCTTAGCCGACGACGAATTATAGTGTATTTCGTAGGCTAAAGGAAAAAAATACATTAAAAAAAACAGAAGATATTAGTAAACCATACTAACTTCCTGTTCATCATATATCACCAAAATTCATATAAAATAACTGAAATATGAATTCAACATATGTAAACTATAAAGGAAAAGGTCTTTAGTTATACAAATTAATGGATTACGTCCTCTAAATTAAAACTAAGGCTCGTAATCGGAATCATCCGATGAGTCTTCTTCGGTGTCAGAATTAATTTCTGGTAATATATGTCTTTCCTCATCGCCAGAGTCTTCGTCTGTTTCTTGATTTGGATCAACATCAGTAAGCCTTGGCTCTTTATCACGAATTCGCACCGAACGACCTGCTTTAAAATTATTAAGGCGAACGGTAGAGGAGTTAGGAATACCTATTGCGTTGGGCTCTTGATACGCAACATCTTCTTCCTCGTGTTCGGCCTCTCCAAGTGTAGCCGCCCGGTAAATGTTTCGAGGGTGCACAAGGTTGACTACTTTCCACGCGTCAGCCTTAGCAAGGTCATCAAGATAAAACACTTGTTTTACCGATGTGGCAAAAACGAACGGGTCATCTTCGTAAGAACTTGTAGCAGTGTTCACCGATAATATTCCGTACTGATCGGTCTTCATGCTCTGCGGCCTAGTATCAAACCATCTACACTTGAAGAGGTGCACTGTCATGCCTTGCCCATAAACGAGTTCCACCACTGAATGGAGAACACCGTAATAGTCAACTCCATTCCGCCCACCATGTGCCATGACCCTAGAATTCTGTGTTCTCCGTCTGCTGTCTCTCTGTTCACATATAAATTGCACGCCATTCACCTTGCACATCGGATAAACTCTTGACATTATCGGCTTCATCGCTAGAAGTCTTAATTCGTGCGACCAATTTGGGTGACCATCAAATTGAATATGGTTCATCTGCAACCAACCATTCAACTGTAAATATGGATAATTATGCAATAAACATAAACACGTACAAAAATATTAAATTACGTACCCAGCCACCAAAATAATCTACGAACTCCTTGTTGTGGTACTCGAGATCACCTTGAATGTCTGGACAATATAGATGGATGTCTTTCCAGTATTCAACTTCTCGACAGTTAATCAATACCCACCAGTGGGCAATGACTAGCTCATGTGGTTGCAACTTGTAGGAGTCTGGCAAAATTCCATACACTTCAACATCATTGGAGACTATGGAAAGCTTGAACTTCGGTACATCTACCGGCATGGTTTGCGGAGTTTCCTTCAACGCTCCTAAATACAACTTCATGTAGGTGACGCACTCGTGCGCAATATATGCTTCAGCTATACATCATTCAAGCGTGGATTTATTAGCCACATAATCTTTGTAGTCTCCAAGTTGCCTGTAAATCAAGTTGCAAAATGTTATGATTATTGAACATGTATATATATTGAGGAATTCAGGTGTAAAAACGTACCTTTCCATGAGATACATCCAAGTGTAGTGTACTGGACCGGTAAGCAACAATTGCTCGGGAAGATGGATCATCAGGTGAGGCATGATGTCAAAAAAATTTGAAGGAAATATCCTCTCAAATTTACACATGATATAAATGATGTCCTCTTGTATTTCCCGGAGGTTAGATTTTTTCACTTCCCGTGTGCATAACTTCTGGAAAAATCTTGCCAACGCTGCTAACGGCTCCACCACCTGACGGGGAAGGAACGGTTGAATGAAAACAGGGAAGAGACGTTGTAGCAGGATATGAAAGTCATGACTCTTCAACCCATACATCTTATTGTCCCGGAAGTTCACACACCGGGCTATATTTCCTGCATAGCCTGAAAGATACTTCACACAACTCATCCACCTGAAAATTAGGTTCTTCTAGTCAGGCTTCACGGTGTAAGGAGCTTGAGGCATTTTTTTCTCCCTTCTTTCAACCACAGATGTCTTCTTAATTGCATTTTTTTTTAGATTCAATGCGTGCCTTAGGACCGTCTTTCGTCTTCCCCTCCAAGTTCAGCACTGTGCCCACCACACTGTCGCAAACATTCTTTTCTATGTGCATCACATCTAGGTAGTGCCTGATCAACAACTTACTCCAGTATGGGGAGTTTCCCAGAATATGCTCTTATGTGTCCAGAATTTGTACCTGTTGAGTTTTTCAGGTATTGCCGCCACAATATTGGGATGATTGCTGAGTTGCCCAAAATCGTACTCATTAAGCACTGTTAAAATTTCTTCCCCCGTCCATCTTCGAGCCGCCATTCGTGATCATATGGAAGGAGAGTACGGTGACCCAATTTGCATATCTTGTTGCAATGACTGCTGCTCCCCTTATCGCTAAGGCACTCTAGACAAGCCTTGTATCCCATAACAACGTTGCCCGACAACATCCCACGGGCAGGAAAATCACTGATGGTACCAACAACCATGACATGCATCTGGAACATCTCGTGCATGTACTTGTCATAAGTGGGATGACCAACGTCCCACAAAAATTTAAGCTCTTCAATCAAAGGTCTCAAATACACATCGAGACACTTCCCTGGATAACCGGGCCCCTGAATCAACAAACTCAACATATTGTATTCCTTCTTCACGCACATCCATGGAGGAAGGTTGTACGGTACCAAAATCACCGGTCATACACTGTATTGAAGACTCATGTTGCCAAAAGGGTTGAACCCGTCGGATGAGAGCCCGTGTCTCACATTTCGGACCTTTGACGCAAAATGAGGAAACTCCCTGTCTACATGCTTCCAAGCCTCCCCGTTAGCAGGGTGTATAAGGGTATCTTCGTCATGCAATTCCCTATCAGCGTGCCATCTCATAGCTTCGGCCGTGTGTGAAGACATGTACAACCGCTCCAGCCTATCCCTCAAAGGGAAACACCGAAGTACCTTCACATTTCGGACATCCGTCAAGGCCACCAAGGTCATTCCCTTTTGGATCTTTACCCCAGAAGAGAACGCAGTCATATCTGCATGCATGGATCTTGATATAGGAAAGCCCAAGATCTTTCAGGATACATCGGACCTTATGATGAGTGGTAGGAAGACGATATGTAACTTTCTTTTTTCTACACAAATCAAGAGAAGCATGATTTACAAGTAGCTGAGATGATATCAATAAAAACAAGGTATAACTGCCTTTTTTTTGTTATCATCTATATGGACACACACACACACACAACTTTACATAATTGTGTTATGAATTCTTTAAGAAGAACATGGCTCGATTAATTAGTTTTCTTCTCTCATTACGTATTTGTTTGACATAATGCCTTGAGAGTTAAGAACGAGCAAGCTTTTAGAATGAAGATAAAAAGTAATCAACTGATATGAGGCTAGACTTTGATACAAAGAATGGAACATGAAAGTATCATTACCTTCAATTCAAAAGACTTGAGGTCCAGTGCAAGCTGCTCTGCGTTCAGACCCTCACGAGCAAGAAGCCTGAAATGTATTGATATGAAAATGTGAACACATAAACTTGCTTAAAGTCAATCCTAGAAACAGAACTTCCTATATTTAAGACAGCTCCAAACCCCAAAGCAATTTGCAATACCAATTTAGTAGTTCCTTATGCTATGTAAGCAACGCGATGAAGTAAAGTAAAATTATCAACAACATAAGATGCTCTATCAATGCGAAGTAAAGTAAACTCGAGAAGTATATTATGAATTGTGACAGACATCATTTTGGTACCTGGTGGCAGCAATGGACTGTTGAGGAGCCTCATTTCACAGAGTTTTGGCCTTGAGCTTCTTTGATAACGTTTCCAACTTATCCAAATTCCTCTGAAACACCAAATGTCAAAAAACAAAGATTCTATTTTCTTTAACATTCCAAGTCCTAAAGGCATCAAAGAAAGCAGAAAGAAGTGACAGACCTTGTGGTCACCCCCACCAGTGGCAACCCTAAGGGCATGAGGTTGAACATCAATGGAGAAAATCTACAAACCCTCATGCCTAATCCAACTGGGCTTCTCTGCAATCAACTCCTCTGCTTCTTGATTCCAACCTCTAAACAGCTCCAAATTCATACTTCTTGATCAAGAAACACCTCAACAGAACCAAAAAGATACCTGCTTTACTTCAATTCGGCCAAATGGGTATGTAAGTTTACTGTACTTGGAATGTAATTGTGAATGTAGAGCGCTAATTTGGTTGTGAAGTTGGGGAGAGGAGTTAGGGTTTTGATGAAGAAAAGGAGTGAGGAAAGTAAAAGGGGAGTGAGATTCTGAGATGGAGTGAGATAACGGAAAAGGTTGAAAGGGACACTCTCTGTTTATTGGGATGCGCATATTGGACTGCTATGCTAACAGACCTTTCATCTCTACTCCTCCTGCACTCAATCCACCTCCAAAACAGAAGCAAAAAAGAATATCCACCTCCACAGAGCCACACCGATCCTTTTTCCCTCTCTTCCCATACCTCCACTCATTCTCGATAATCCAACCAAACCCATTTCAATTCACCCCCATCTCTCCCCAAAGCTCCAATCTTTAATGCTCACTCCAACCCAGATCCTTCTTCCCTCT
>NC_020496.1:15823956-15826798 GCF_000184155.1 Fragaria vesca subsp. vesca
CAGATCCTTCTTCCCTCTCTCCCCAAGACATATTTGCAGAAAACCATAGAAAATAAGAGTATATAAGCTCAGTAAAAGGAAAGTAGAAAGCTGTGATTAACAAATTGAAAAGAACAACGGAAGAAGATCGAAGAACACAAACCTGATTCTTAATCTGGGAATCGAAGGAGGATGGAGCCTTCGAAAGAGGATGGATTCTTCGAAGAAGAGTGAGGGGCCGAGGAAGGCTGAGATGAGGGTGATGTTGTCGACTTAGGGGCTTGGTGGGAGGAGATCAGTGGTCGAGGGCTCGAGGAGGTGAGGGTGGAGGAGAGGAGCAGAAGTAGATCGGGGAAGAATGGGAGAAATTGTGTTCGGGGAAGAATAGGTCGAGCTGGAGAGTAAGTAAAGAGGATAAGGCACCGCTAAAATTTTGATGGAAATTTCAAAAATTTCATTTCAAATTGCTCCAAAATTTGAGCGGAAAGAATACCCTAAATTGTAAACCCTAAACCCTAAACCCTAAACCCTAGTCCTGTTGTGGTTCCAATGTCTAAAATTCAAAATATTAAATTTCGACCGTCCGATATGATCAGCGTATTTAAATACGGATATGGTTAAAAATTCACCTAATTTTGATAAAGTTTGGGTCTCGATCCATGCAGTCAACATTAACTCAACTTCATCTAATTAAGCGAATACGCTATTATCCCCTACTTATTTACTAGTTTTGGTCGATTCTTTCATGCACACACTCTAACATATATGTTCTATAGCAGCTTGTGTAGAATTTTCATAAATTTTACCTTTCAGGGATAGAGTTACCCATAGAAGAGGATAAGCGTAAAAGGGTTGATCGCTTCGATCGGGACACAAACGTTATAAAAAATATGTGATTTTTTTACCATAACCATATTTCACTATACGTAACACATCCTGTGGACGGATTTGCAAAATTCTATTTACAAGATATAGTTGCTTCACAAATGCACACACTTGCAAAAATGCCACTAAACAAGTTATACCACATTAGTAGGCATGTTGTGGTTCTAATGTCTAAAATTTAAAATATTAAATTTCGACCGTCAGATGTGATTAGCAAATTTAAATACGGATATGGTAAAAAATTCACCTAATTTTCATAAAGTTTGGGTCTCGATCGATGTGGTCAACATTAACTCAACATCATCTAATTAAGCGAATACGCTCTTACCTCCTCCTTCTTTACTAATTTTGGTGGATTCTTTCAGGCACACACTCTCACATATATGTGATGTAGTAGCTCCTGTAAAATTTTCAGAAATTTTACCTTCTGGGGATAGGGCTACCCATAGGGGATAATAAGCGTAAAAAGAGGTGACCACCTCGATCGGGACACAAACGTTATCGAAAATATGTGATTTTTTTACCACAACCATATTTCACTATACGTAACGCATCTTGCGGAGGGATTTGTAAAATTATATTTACAAGATATAGTTGCTTCACAAATGCACACACGCAAAAATGCCACTAAACAAGTTATACCACATTAGTAGGCATGTTGTGGTTCCAAGGTTTAAAATTCAAAATATTAAATTTCGACCGTTGGATGTGATCAACGTATTTAAATACATATATGGTCAAAAATTCACCTAATTTTGATAAAGTTTGGGTCTCGATCGATGTGGTCAACATTAACTCAACTTCATCTAATTAAGCGAATACGCTCTTACCCCCTCCTTCTTGAGTAGTTTTGGTGGATTCTTTCATGCACACACTCTCACATATATGTGATGTAGCAGCTCCTATAAAATTTTCAGAAATTTTATCTTCCGGGGATAGGGCTACCCATAGGGGATAATAAAGCGTAAAAAGGGTTGACTACCTCGATCGGGACACAAACATTATCGAAAATATGTGATTTTTTTTACCGTAACCATACTTCACTATATGTAACGCATCCTGCGGATGGATTTGTAAAATTCTATTTACAACATATAGTTGCTTCACAAATGCACACACGCAAAAAGGCCACTAAACAAGTTATACTACATTAATAGGCATGTTGTGGTTCCAAAGTTTAAAATTCAAAATATTAAATTTCGACCGTCTGATGTGATCAGCGTATTTAAATATAGATATGGTTAAAAATTCACCTAATTTTGATAAAGTTTGGGTCTTGATCGATGTGGTCAACATTAACTCAACTTCATCTAATTAAGCGAATACGCTCTTACCCCCTCTTTCTTGAGTAGTTTTGGTGGATTCTTTTAGGCACACACTCTCACATATATGTGATGTAGCAGCTCCTGTAAAATTTTCAGAAATTTTACTTTCCGGGGATAGGGCTACCCATAGGGGATAATAAGCGTAAAAAGGGTTGACCACCTCGATTTAGACACAAACGTTATCGAAAATATGTGATTTTTTTACCATAACCATATTTCACTATACGTAGCGCATCCTGCGGACAGATTTGCAAAATTCTATTTACAAGATATAGTTGCTTCACAAATAGGTCAACTTTATTTACGATTAAATTTTTGTAAGCTTTCCTATTGGGAGCTATATAGTCGCTTGATAAACTTGTCCAAAATTTCATATAGATTAGTTTTGACAATATTGAATGAGAGTTTTAGTGTTGACGAATCGAAAATATAAGTCTCGACCGATGTAGATAAGAGCATTTCCATTTTGATAAATGTGTTGACTTTTAAATTTTCACAAATTGTCAATTCAATAAATTCAATATCAACCAACACATAAATGTTGTCTTATCAACATAATTAAGTAAATTTTTACACAAGTTGTTAATTCGATAAAATTCAATATCAGCCGACACATAAATGTTGTCTTATCAACATAATTAAGTAAATTTTTC
>NC_020496.1:15827146-15828679 GCF_000184155.1 Fragaria vesca subsp. vesca
CAACTTCACGTTCTGGAGGCAACTTGAACAAATCCTCCGGAAAGACATCTTTGAACTTATTCACAACTGGAATTGGCTCAATGTCTACATCCTTCGTCTCTGCCAAAGCCAAGTTGGCAATCATCATTGAGTAATTAATACCTTTCTTATCAAAGGCCAACTGAGGATTTCTCAGTCCTTGATCCCAATAAAGGTAATAATTTCTCCTTCCTTTGTTGTTAATGTCATTGTCTTCTTCTCACAATCAAAGAGAGCCTTGTAATGAGAAAGCCAATCTATCCCCAAGATGACATCGTATTGTAACAAGTCCATTATCATCAAGTCGAAGAAAAGTCGTCGACCTGAAATTTCTACCATACAGGATCTAGACACCTTACTAACTCTCATACTACGACCTATAGAAGACCCTATTACCAACGGACGTGGTAACGACTCGTACCCTAATCCCAAGGCAAAAGCAAAAGATGTAGATATGAAAGAATGTGTAGCACCAGGATCAAACAAAGTTTTACCCCATGTATTAAAAATTGGGAGTGTACCTTCCACAACAGTATGATCATAAGGATCCTCCATGTTATTCAAACTCCCCATCTCGACTTCTTCTTCTCCTTAGAATTGCTCAACTGCTTCAGCTTCATTGCCCTCGAATTCCTCCTCACCATAACCCACAGCATAAACTTGGCCTTGAGCTGGATGACCCTGCCTCTTTGCTCCAGCTTGGGGTCTAGCTGCAGTTGATTGATCAGCAGGACGGGGTGCCGGTTGTCGGATCTGTGATCTAACCCAATTCTGTTGTGCCGGGATAGGGGCACGATAAGGCTGTGGTGGTGCATAAGATTGGGGTCGGGCAGTAGGGTATTGGGTAATTGGGACACGATATGATGGTTGTGGGGCCTGGGGTGCCTGATATGTTTGCGACCATTGACAACCTCTTGCAAGATGTCCTTCTTGTCCACATCGGTAACATTTTAAGGGAGGTCGAGGATATCGATTGTTGGACTGATATTGAGAGATGTTAGGCCGTTGACGTTTATTACTTGGTCTAGCTCCCACCCGACTAGCCTCAAACACAGCTTTTGATTCTCGCATCATCTGTTCAACCATAAGCGCACATTCTACTACGTCAGTATACCTATCCAGCTTGAGCATCATTACCTTCTCCTTGATTTGAGGTCGCAGTCCTTCTTCAAAACGCCTTGCTTTAGCATTATCATCTGGGATAAGCTCAGGGGCAAAACGCATTAATTCCTCAAATTTAGCCTGATAATCTCCAACCAGCATATTCATTTGTTGAAGAGTGGAGAATTCCCTTGACTTCAGACGACGCTGAGTGGAAGGAAAGTATTTCTCAAGAAAAACTCTCTCGAATTCAGCACATGTTGCAATCACCGTATTTGGAATACAAAGTACGGACTCCCACCAACGGTATGCCTGACCTTCCAGATAGGTACAAGCAACAGTCACTTGTAAATCTTCAGGAATCCTCTTGTTCGTCAACTTCTTTCTATCTGACGGACCCATTCTTCAGCAATC
>NC_020496.1:15828699-15829908 GCF_000184155.1 Fragaria vesca subsp. vesca
ATGCCCCATGAGGAAACTCAACTACACAAACGATTTCCTAATAGCAATATCCCATACAATCCCAAGAACTCATTCCTTTTTCAACTTCCATCATGTACTCACTTTTCCCACAATGTCATGTAATAATAAATCAAATAGAACATGCTTTCATATATGAGCATATCATAATCAAATCAATAAGCATAATCTCCAATGATCATATATCTAAGTCAAAAGAACAGTTCAATATCAAACAATGCCAACAATATCACACACATCAATGTCAAACAACTCCAACAATAGCCAAACAATTCAAGCATAATCACAACATAAAACAAACACCCCATCAAACCCTACCTCGAATTTCGCAGCGCAAACCTGAGCTCTAGCTCCGTTGCCTACTCTTGTGGATCACCAACGACCTCCTCGGAACCTTACACAGAGACAAGACCAAACGAAGTTTCCCTCTCACACCCACTAAGTTTCTATCTGTTTTCCAAAACTCTCTCTTTGCTCCTTCCATCTGTTTTTGATCGAAATCCACTCTCCACTTCTCCCAATCCATCCTAATCTACTAGCCCAACTCTCTAGGCTCTCCTATGTATGCCATCTCTCACTTTGCATGCGTGCTGAGAGAGAGCATGACAAAAGGGAATGATTGCTGCGTTCTTACTGAACGTAGTAATTAATTTTTTTTTTTGACAAAAGTAAAAATACCTAAAATCTCAATAAAACTAAAAAATAATCTAATAAAACAAACAAAATAGTTTAGGATATTACAATCTACCCACCTAAATAGAATTTCGTCCCGAAATTCGAACTTACCAAGAGTAGAGAAAAGTTCTGGATACTTGTTGTGCATTTCAGTTTCCAATTCCCACGTCTCCTCTTGAACATTTCCATTTTGCCAAAGAATTCTGACCGAAGGAATTGTTTTAGTACGCAAAACTTGTTCCTTACGATCTAAGACTTGAAGTGGCCTTATTTCAAAAGATAGCTGCTCATGCACTTCGAATTCTCCCCAATCAATAACATGAGTAGGATCTGGATGATACTTCCGCAACATTGAAACATGGAATACGTTGTGAATATTTGAAAGTTGAGGTGGCAATGCTACATTGTAAGCAACTTCTCCAATTCGTTCCAGAATTTCAAAAGGTCCAACAAAACGCGGAGCTAACTTCCCTGACTTCCCAAATCTCTGGACTCCTTTACGTGGTCATACTTTAA
>NC_020496.1:15829928-15842390 GCF_000184155.1 Fragaria vesca subsp. vesca
GTAGCTAAAGCTTCATTAATAGGTGTAGCTAAAGGAGGTTGGGAAGGCCCCGAAACAACTTCACTTGGATCCTCCATGGGTTCATGGTTAGGGTCTTCTTCATCTACTTGAACTTGATTATTAACAGACTCACTAACTTCATCCTCCATTGGTTCGTAGTTCGGATCATCCTCCTCATCTTGTTCTTCATTACCTTCGACTTCTACACCGGGTGGAGGCCATTGATTTCCACCATGTTCAGCAACATCTTCTTCTAAATGATGATAAAGACTATCAGACATCTCTTGAATTCTTTCAGATCTCGCTATGTCTTGATCGCGCATGATACGATGCCTAACAACCTGCCTTTGCATCTGAGGTGTATAGAACATCCACCGTTGCCCTACATCTCTTATCCGGTTTCTCAACCTCAACGTGGCCGCATAACGGACACGTAGATGGTAGTCAACTTGATCCACGGGCCTCGGTCCATTTGGCCCAATCTCGAATTCACCGAATGTATCTTCACCTTGAACCGGTTCCATACCTATACATCAAAATGCAAGGATTCCAATACATAAAGATGCATAAATAGAAGGAATGCTATCCTAAAATTTCAACTTTCTAATTCCTTAGGAGCTTAACCTAATGCTCTGATACCAACTTGTCACACCCCAACTCGAGTAAAAGTATAATCTCTAGTTGAGATGTGAATCACACTCTAATTACAGACAGTTTAATATCCATAATTAAAATGAGACTGATATCATTACATGACGTAAGAAAAGAAACGATCGCACCTTTATTTATATTACAAACCTTTAAAAAGGGTGCTAAAAGCACACAGGTTTAAAGTATTTACAACAAACAGCAAACAAACCAAAACAAGAATAGCGTTACTCCTCATAACGTCTATTATTTATTCAATCTCTATTTACAAACAAAAGCAAGAAGGTTCTAATTTGCATTATAAGATTTCCAAAACACTTCGAGAAAACACCTGCAATGGGTTTGAATGGGGTGAGCTACACTTAACAATACTAGATAAATAAATATAGCACATCGCAACAATGGCAACGAAACAAATAAACATATTAAGAATGCAAGTATGCAATGTTCGACTCAACTCTTCCCACTTCACATCACCCTCATAAAACTCTTCTCATTTGTTAGTCATCTTGTTATACTCATGGTCTCCAAACTCGAAACCCGATTAGATAGTTTTATCGACTCTAGCGTCGATGGGGCTTCACTCCCCTCTTCGTGCACTTGTGGGCTACCGTAGGTCTTGGATGCCCCATGAGGAAACTCAACTACACAAACGATTTCCTAATAGCAATATCCCATACAATCCTAAGAACTCATTCCTTTTTCAACTTCCATCATGTACTCACTTTTCCTACAATGTCATGTAATAATAAATCAAATAGAACATGTTTTCATATATGAGCATATCATAATCAAATCAATAAGCATAATCTCCAATGATCATATATCTAAGTCAAAAGAACAGTTCAATATCAAATAATGCCAACAATATTACACACATCAATGTCAAACAACTCCAACAATAGCCAAACAATTCAAGCATAATCACAACATAAAACAAACACCCCATCAAACCCTACCTCGAATTTCGCAGCGCAAACCTGAGCTCTAGCTCCGTTGCCTACTCTTGTGGATCACCAACGACCTCCTCGGAACCTTACACAGAGACAAGAGCAAACTAAGTTTCCCTCTCACACCCACTAAGTTTCTATCTGTTTTCCAAAACTCTCTCTTTGCTCCTCCCATCTGTTTTTGATCGAAATCCACTCTCCTCTTCTCCCAATCCATCCTAATCTACTAGCCCAACTCTCTAGGCTCTCCTATGTATGCCATCTCTCACTTTGCATGCGTGCTGAGAAAGAGCACAACAAAAGGGAATGATTGCTGCGTTCTTACTGAACGTAGTAATTAATTTTTTTTTGACAAAAGTAAAAATACCTAAAATCTCAATAAAACTAAAAAATAACCTAATAAAACAAACAAAATAGTTAAGGATATTACATCAATTCAACAAAATTCAATATCAGCCGACACATAAATGTCGTCGTATCAACTTAATGAAGTAAAATTTTCACATAAGTTGTCAATTCAACAAAAGTCAATATCAACCGACACATAAATGTCTTCGGATTAACATGAGTAAAATTTAGACAATTGAGACTAAAGTTGACCACTTTCTTCACCGACATATTTGTGTCGCCCCGAATACAGACATTTTTTTCAAAGAAAACTGGTATTGTCGAAGTGCCCTTCTACCAACACATAAAAAAAAGAGTAAATGACCATTTACTACTAATTTAACATCCTTTTAGCTCATTCCAATGAAAATCTATTCAGCAACCCAATTCCAATGATTTTTAACAAAAAGACGTCAATACCCTCACCCTAATTTAACTCTCTTTCTCCTCTTTTTTCCTGATCATTAACTCTCTCTCTCTCTCTCAGAAAACTCTCCCACTTTCTTTCCTCTCTCAAACGTGAATCTGATTCCTCTCTCCGGCGAAACACCGACGACATGAAGCACTGGCGAAGCACCGCACCGGTGACGGAGATTTGGTGCCTCCACCGCACCACACCAGATCTCCTTCGCCTGCGACGCCGCACCAAATCTCCTCCGCCTGCGACGCCGTCTAATCCTTCCTCCACTGCACCACATCTCCTCCGCCTGCGACGCCGCACTAGATTAGATCTCCTTCCCTGGCGATCAAGTCCGCCTCGTTCTACCACGTACAAGACCGGCGTCAAATGGCACAAGCTTCGGACGTTCGACCTCGCTTCGTCATGCTTCGAGAGAGCCACCGATCTGCTCTCGAAGATCGGAATCGACACAATCTCCGACGCCGGCGAGAAGAAGCTGTTTCTGGATTTGAGCATCGGGAGGTCAAAAACCGCCTGGGAGGTATCGGACCGGAATCTCGCGGTGCCGCTACTAAACCGGGCCAAGAGCAGAGACGGCAAAGGGAGTGTTCTTAGGGCAACGGTGTCACGTCAGCGCAAGCGCAGCAATAAGGGTTTCTCACAGGGTTCTTGGGGAGAGTTGCAGTGAGGGATCAAAAGTGAGGGCTAAGGTGGTTTCGGAGCTTGTATCTGATGACAGAGTGGTGGCGGTGAAAATATTGTTTTACAAGTTTACTAAGTAAACTTTTAGTTTATCGAATCTAAATTGTTCTTCCTCTGTTTTAGTATGTATTATGGCCTTGAAAATACTGTTTTGCAAGTTTACTACCCCCAGTAAAAGTTTACTGGGGGTAGTAACCTTTAGTTTTTCGAATCTAAATTGTTCTTCCTCTGTTTTAGTATGTATTATGGCCTTGAAAATACTGTTTTGCAAGTTTACTACCCACAGTAAAAGTTTACTACCCACAGTAAAAGTTTACTAGAGGTAGTAAATTTTATTTTTTGCATCTAAGTTGATTTTTCTCCGTTTTAATGTGTACTTATGGCCTTGGAGATATTGTTTTGCAAGCTTACTACCCCCAGTATAAGTTTACTGGGGGTAATAAACTTTATTTTTTCGCATCTAGGTTGTTATTCCTCTGTTTTAGTGTGTATTATGGTATTGAAAATATTTTTTTGCAAGTTTATTACCCCTAATAAAAGTTTACTGGGGGTAGTAAACTTTAGTTTAAAATCTAAATTGTTCTTCCTCTGTTTTGGTGTGTATTATGGTCTTGAAAATACTGTTTTGCAAGTTTACTACCCCCAGTAAAAGTTTACTAGGGGTAGTAAACTTTATTTTTCGTACTTGGGTTAAGATCACGTAAATTCCGATGGCATTTAAAAAAATCCAGTGAGATTTCCGGAAAATTCTGGCCACCGGATGCCGCAATTTTCCGGCCGTTGGAAAATTCTGGTCACCAGTGACCGGATTTCGGCGGCTGGAGTTCGGAGTCCGGCGACCGAAATGCGGCCGTCGGTGACTGGACACGGAGCCTGGTGTGCTTCCGGCAAAGTCTTCCCTCCAACTTTTTCACTTTTTCTCTTCAAGTAAAAGCTAAGGGTAAAAAAGTCTTTAAAAATATAATTTTATTATATTTTAATAAAGATTTGTGTATTTGGGCTTAAAATAAATATTTTGTATTCAAATGGGCTAATAAAAAAGATTATCATTGAAATGGGGTTTGACTTTTTCTATTTTGTGCAAATGGTCTTTTTCCCTAAAAAAAATGTGTCGCCCCGAAACCTCGAACCACACTTAATTTCGCATGTGTCGCCTGATAGGTGTTGCCTGATGCAGGAAATGGCATAGTCTTTACTTAGTATCTATTGTTGTCATTTTAAATGTACAGGGTTTTGGTTTAATGTCCCCCTTGTTGTATGGTTTGAATAAATAAAGTAAAGGCGTGAGGATGAGCCCCCCACTGGGTTACAAACCTCAAACAAAATTTCTTCTGTCCATACAAAATTAGCCATACCCACTGTGAAATACCTGGTTCCGCCACTGCTTATATGTGCAGACCTAACACTTTACATTGAGACGCGTTTTGGGGTGAAACCTCAAGAACAAAACCGTGAGAGCCGGTGAGCCCAAAACGGACAATATCTCAATGGTAGGAACTGGGCTGTTACAGAGAGAGAGAGAGAAAGAGATCAAGTCCTGGCCTTTGTGGCTTTAGAGAGACTCTTCTTGGAAGAATCTGAAGCACCAGATGGAGGCGAACCAGAAGAACCACTAGACCTCCTCTTTCCTTTAGTCGAGATCAAAACGCCGTCCATCACCAGAACCTCCTCCCTCGGTACCGCTCTCACCGATGAAGACCTCGCCGCCGCCGCCATTAGATTCTCTACCGACGAGAGCGGGTGGCACCACTGCTTGAATCCGTCAACCGGCGACTGAGAGCCTTCTTGGAGGTACCTGAGGAGCGGCGAGTCAATCGCGTCCTCCTTCTCGAAGCTTCCTCGTTTGATCAAGTGTTGCGGGCTCAATTTTGGAACCCCTAAGTTGCCGTGAAGGTTCTCCATCGCTCACTCCTGTGCAGAAACCCTAACAGTCTAACACAGTCATGGATTGAAAACCGATATTTTGGGTATGTGGGTGTTATCTGGGTACCCACGGGTATTACCCGTACCCATTTATCACACCCATGAGTTTTTTTAAAAATACCCATACCCACCCACTGTTGAAAATATGTATACCCATTATCCAAAATTAAAACCCAATACATATTTTACCCATGGGTAACCATAGCCATGAGTTTTAATGCCAACCTTACTCGCTAATGGTTGTTTGGACAAGACGAGTATGCCAGGGTAAGACTCAGAAGATATAGGAATAATGATTTCACATGTGGAGAAAATTAGAGATGACGATTTTTATTGGTCGAAAGAGACTTTTCAGTAAACGAAGAGAGAACTAAACTACTGAAGACAGCCTCAGAAGAGGACCAAAGAGGATACTAGCATCAGAATCAGCCAACTACATGACACAACACAAAGGAGGTCAGCTACTGATATCAACCCAGGTCATGAAAGATTGCGACTACATCGAAGGGCACGGCAAGCCCTCCTGGGATAGAACATGCACCAACAAGGATGGGGGCCAGGATATCCAGTTTTCCGGGCACATCCGTTGGCGAGATGGCGATGCGATGCAATTTGCTGATTCATTCGCTTTTCTTGGGATCCACCTCCAGGAGAAAAAGGAGAAGGAGCTTGCTACTCGCCGGATTCGAGCTATGACTAGACGAAGGTATAAATGGGAGCTTTAAGATGGATTGTTGATGGCATTGACAAGAACTTCAGAGTCCGACTCAAAGATGACATCTGTGAACTTACAATTTTGGGCGAGAGAGAGAGCATTCAAAGCTGCAGTGGCTTCCACCTCCAACGTCAAATGGGCCGTCGAAGCGGAGGCTACCCCCGAGATCAAGTACACATCTGATTTTCTTGCAATTACTCTAATTCCTGCATTCATATTTTCATAATTTCACGCTCCATCAAAGTTTTATTTTATTTTTTATTATTCCATGAGGAGGGAGCAGCCAAGATGATGTGTTAGGAGGGTGGTGATAGGGCTCGGAGATAGAAGTGGTGATCTGGATTGGGGGGTGGGACTGATATTGAGGCTTAGTGGGTTGAAAGTGGAGATGGGAAATTGGTTGATTGTTATGAATGCCTGGGTATTGGGATGCATGTTGTTGCAAGGAGACATGATGCTTTGATGACAATCTTTTTAGTAATCTATATTCTAGCCTTTGTATCGTGAATATCAAGGCTTTCCATAAAACACAACACTTTCCTTTAAGACAGTTACAGAGGATCGATATTGTCTAATCCTTCGTTTATTAAAGGAAAAAAAAAAAAAAAACAATTGATTGTAACTTTGAGTAAGTTTGTCTTGAGATTAAATGTTGAAAGCTCAACCTCTATAATTCCACAACCCTAAATTTTAATACTTCTCATGTTTAAACAGTACATTGGCCTTCATCGATGTGGAAAATCACTATCAAGTCAAGATGCATGATGGTAACACATCTAAGATTATATTGATTCTATCTACGTAATTACCGGTTGCTCATTTTGTTTAATGTATGTTATTCTCATGTTTCTTATTCATATGAAAACATATTATAATTTATCCCAATCTAATTGAAGTCTAGAGACAAACATTATCAAAAACCTAATTCACAAAAAATCTTGCTCTTTCTTAGATGGGAGCTAAAATTTGCACTCCAACTTTTACATTATACACCCCTTGTGTCATTTTACCAAATCACCATTCATAGTTGTCTCTTCTCCTTCGTCTTTGTCTTTGATCACAATTTCATACCCAATAATGACAACTTGCACACTCAACTTAGACCTCACCACCTGAACCATCTTCGGGTTTGAAAAGGCTTTGCACATCCTCTCCATTCATTCTATGTTTCGGCGCCGTCGAGGGTTGGGAGACTTGAATTTATGAAGATCAAAGGATTCAAGATTAGACTGGTATTGATACTGATACACTGAAATCAGGGTGGGCTCGGGAAGGGAATCAAACTTTTGGACGATAAAGAGAGAGAAGACACGGTGTTGTTTGACCCTAAAATTCCTAATAAGATTCAGACCCACACCATCCTCCTACTCGTCATCAAGACAATGACATTGATCCCAAAATTGAAGCTCTAGATGCTCTGCCATCGCCACCGGCATCATCAATGAACCCCTCGATGAGAACCACTTACCGACCTCAAAGTCCAATTCCAAAACCCTCCAGTAGTCGACCAATCTCAAATATTTGTCTACTACACTTCACCAAACCTTGATTCCATTATAGAAACTCCAAAATGTATTGTTTGTATTTGCACTATTTCCAGTCATGATCACCTTTTTTAGAAGCTTACAGAGAGAGGGAGATTGGGTGAGCAAATGTTTATGTTTCCTTTAGTATAAAGAAAATCTTTGTTTTTGTTACCCAATAAGAGAACAAAAGCACAACATTTTGGTAACTTGCTTCAACAACTTCTTCTTTGTCCATCTCCAACAAAGATGCAACATAAAATAGCATATTGTAATTATTTGCTGAAGGGTTCAGCCAAACTTTATTTCAGATTGTTGAACAAATTGTGTGTTATATCTACAACATACCAAGGGCGGAAACTAAAGCAAGGAACTATGTGAGGATGATGAGACTCACCCATCTGCTTCACTAAAGGCTAGTCTTGCTCGATGATCCCATTCTAATCGCAGTGGAGATACTCTGTTTTAATTCTTTTGAGATTAAGAATACTATGGGAAGGGAAATAAGGGTCAATCGGTCAAAGAGGTAAATATTATATAAAAACAATGAAATGAGAGTGTATAATGTAAAAAGACGAATGTAAATTTCAGCTCCTTATTAGATATGGTTAAAAGAGATTTCTTAATGCCAGATTTAGCAAAAGACATTTTTTTTTAATCAAAACGACGACCATTTATTAAAGAAGGTAGGTTACAAAGAACAAATATCAGCTATAGTTGTCGCTTGAAGAAACAAAAGCGGAAAAAAAAAATGGCTTTACTTTAAGTCTACAACAGAAACATAAAGCGGATGGACAACTCCATTGCATGCACGACCAATATGTAAAACTGGAATGTCAATGGAAGCAAGCTGAGTTCCATGTCACCATACAATCTTCCCAATGAAGACAAGTTGTCCTTACCAAAGGTACATAGTTGATGTTTAACTCACAACTCATATGTCTGCACTCATGCCAATAAAACGAGTGAGCAACCATTGACTATCACACCTCAATTTTCGAAAGATAATTTTCAAAAATTTGGCCATGATATATCTCAAAAAATCATTCCCAAAACCTGTTCAACAACTTCCAAACTAAATTCGAATGCTAAAAATGTAAATGTCAACAAACTTCAACTAAGTTAAACATTATATCTCCTTAATTACATCAACTTCAAAAGTCTAGTAAAATAAAGTCGCTCACATGAGCTTAAAAACAACTACCATAATATACAAATAAATGTACATCGTTTAAAACCCAGCTACTATGCCTCTGTATCAACCCTGCTGATCACCACCTGCAGGTTTAACCCCTACACCATGAATTGGTGCACCGGGTTGTAAAACAACAAACCCGGTAAGCCAAAAAGCCTGTATGAGTAACTCTAAAAAATAACTCAATATTTTTAACATCCAAAAAAAACACATGAACAATTAAGAACAATAATTAATTCCACAAATCTAACAATTTTACAAATAACATGTACCCATGAGTCTCAGATACCAATAACATGTACCCATGAGTTCAAGATACTAATAAGTACCTCTTGTGGCCTACAACAACAACTTATGTACCCATGAGTCCAAGATACCATAAGACTAAGGGTGGGATTTTAAAACCGAAAACCGAAAAAAACCAAGCCGAAAACCAAACCGAAACCGGAAAAAACCAAATTGAAAAAAACCAAACCGAAGAAAAACCAAACCAATTTTGGTTTTGGCCCTTGAAAAACCGAACCGAACCGAAAAACCGAATCCCTCTAAAACGACGTCGTTTTTTGTCTTTATTTTCGTATTAAATATTTGATTTGAACAATATGATTTTAGGTTTTATGTTCTATATAATTATATGTTTGTCTTTTCTAATATTTTGCTTTTTATTTTAGTTTTATGTACATATAGAAATGTTTTAGGTGTCGTGTATGCGAAGTACACAGAGTGATATGTTACTTCTAAAATCGAAGACCTTATTCTTGCGAGTTTTAGATGATAGACTCTAATATTTAATTTATTTTTTTCTTCTTTATTCAAATTTATGATTTTTAAACTTTAAAATTCGAAATTTATTTGGATGAACTTTAAACTATGGAGTCTATATTTTGTGTTCAAGACGAACTTAGAAGTTTTAAAATTATGGTTTCATGGTGTGCTACTGTGGTCAATTCCCAATACTTTCGAAATTGTTGAGTATTAAACTTTCAAAGTATCTATTTGGTTTATTTGTTGGTTTGTTGAAGAATCATTGTCAAAAATTTTATTGATATATTATAGAATTAAATTCAGTTTACCCCCATGAAGTTTGGGTGTAACTTCATGTTAATCCCTATACTTTCAATTTCATCAGTTTACCCCTCAAACTTTTGAATTTTCCTCAAGCGTGACCAAATGTCCTATATTCTGTCCAAATCAGACGTTAACTGCTGATAATTTTAACCTTAACTGTGAGGCCAGTATCTAGAATTTGGGCAAATCGGACCTTATATGTCCAAATCGAACCTGCACTGCTGATAATTAAAGGTCAATTCAAACGGAATATGAGAATTTGGGCACGGCAGACAGAAATTGAAGAGTTCAAGAGGTAAACTGATGAAAATAAAAGTGTAGGGACTAACATGAAGTCACCCCCAAACCACAAGGGGGTAAACTGAATTTAATTCTATATTATATGTGCTTATAAAAACAAGTAATGGAAGAAAAAAAAAGACCTAAAATACGATAATGTTTTACTAAGACAAAAGCATATAAATTTTAAGAAAAAATATTTTAAAAAAGAAGAAGAAAAACCAAAATCGAACCGAACCACAGTTTGGTTTGGTTTCCAGTTCCAGGTCTCAAAAAATACCAAACCGAACCGAACCAAACCGAATTTTTTATTCGGTTTGGTTTCCGGTTTTAAGTGAAAACCGAATCGAACAAAACCGAACCCACCCCTACTTAAGATGACAGGACCCACCCTGAAGTTCACCCTGAAACCCAAGGTAAATCCTGCGAGGTCCACCTTCAGGGAAAATTTACCGAAAATTCGGCATAACCTTCCTTGAAAATGGACAACCCTTACCTGAAAAATCCAACTTAACACTTCTATAACCAAATAAACCAGCCTCAACACCTGGAGCCTTCCTGCTCCCCAAGATTAACACATCTCCCAATATAACAATTACTCAACTCTAATAATCCCACAACCAAGAATAAAGACTATTAATAATTTACTATTGGACTTACAGAGCATATCTAAAGTTGAACGAAAAACAACAAATAAAGAATATGCGGAAGCAGCCTCTGACTATGCCTCAACTCCATGTATGCTCGACCTCCTTTAAAACTTAGCCTGCACACTGGGCATTTGAAACCGAAGGGCCCAGGGAAAAGTAATATAAAAACGTTAGTGAGTGGATGAAAAATTAAACAAATAACTGATCGCAACATAACTAACCAAACTTAATTACTTTCCCATTTTCCAATAATCAAGAAATCTGTTGCATGCAAGTGTTGATAAAACTTTCATAAAGAAAATCCCCAGGAAACGGACTAGCCCCGCTAGTCAAATTAATGACAAAGATAAATAATAACCTTCATAGAAGAAGGTACCAAAACAAGGGACTAGCCCCGCTAGTCAAAACGACAACAATAAATAAGAAACAAATATAACCATACAAGTGAGCCTCCCAGACTCGGTTGCCTCCCAGGCAATAGTACTCCTATATTCCCTACACCTTCATGTTATGATAACAGAGAGGATGTAGGGCTTGCATGATGTCGTCGACTACATCATATCACCTGAAGGCGGAAAGGGCTTGAGTAACCCCACTTAAAACGTGGAAGTTACATCGCCTCGAAAGGCGGAACAACATGCTAGCATTAGTAATATATTATCCGACAAGTATGGCATAAGTAAATAATCATATATCCATGTGAGTTTCCCCGAAACTCATAATTAAAGCATAAGTACGATTCCCAACCGTACTCAAAGAATTCAAAGAGCAAAGAAAATAATTAAATTCAATGACGTGTCCCACACGTTAAAATGCTCAATGAAATAATTAATTTAAATAATTTTCACCTTTCGAAAACCCGGCAATATGCAAATCTGGATATAATCTCAAATCCGGAAATCATAAAGAAAATCCAAACTCAAATCTCAAATTATCAATCCGAGCTCAAATCCATAAATTATGACCAACATTTAATCCATGCATCAATCTCAAATAATTTCCAAGATCATTTCATATGCCGAAGTTATAATATATGCTCGGAAAATAAAATACTAATTTATAAAATCTTGCATGCATGTTAATTAAAAACCAAAATGTCCACTCACAGATTTAGGCCTAAGCCTGACGAATTCCGAATCACCACTCAAGCGTGGTCTCCTCGAATCCTGGCACAACAACTATGCTTAGGACCAAACTTCAATTCCGGAAAATAATTACGTGAATAAAAAATATCTAACTCTCTTCCCTTTAACCCACTACTCTTATTAGGGTTAAACTCACCGGATTCACATCAAACTCCACCACAACCTCAAATCATCAATTCTAACATTCCAGGCTAAATACCAAGGAAATTCAACGGCCGGATTTTCATTCTAATAACCGGCAAAATCCTTAATCTTTTAAAAATCCCAAACCTTATCAAAACTCCTCCAAAAATTCCAAACTATATTTCATTAAACTCCTCTCATTATAACAAACCCAAAAACCTGAAAATCAACCTCTAAGTGGCGGCTGGCAGCCGTACTCCGATGGCGACCAATGCCTCCCAAATTTTGACAGAATAATCCTCTAATCACGCACAACAACTTCTGTAACTAGCACTTAGTCCAATTCTAAGCCTAACTAGGGTAATCGAATCAAAACATCTAAAAATCCCCCAATTCAAACCCTAGCCCGAAAATCCTCCTACACACTTCGAATTGGATCATTACCTTCTAGGGAAATGTTACACACGGAGAGCACTTCCCAATGGAACTGAAATCACTGGAAATGGTGGCCGGAGGAACGAGTTCTGGCGTCGGGACTCCACCACGCAGCCGGAGCTTCCGGGCGAGCTCTCTCCCTCACGGTGGCGCTAGGGCAGCTCTCACCGGTCCAGGAAGAAGGCTGGGTCGACAGCCGATCGTTTGGGACCGGTGCGCCGGTCTATGGTGGCCGGACGGCGGCGGTCGGAGTCGAGGAATCCGGCGGGTCGGGGTAGGCTCGGGAGAGAGAGAGAGAGAGAGAGAGAGAGAGAGAGAG
>NC_020496.1:15842410-15858419 GCF_000184155.1 Fragaria vesca subsp. vesca
GAGAGAGAGAGAGAAAATGAGTTGGGCCTTTTGACCCGGTCCACCATTTAAAATCCCACTCCAACAATAAAACACCTCCAAAAATAATACCTACTAAAACAATTAACCTCTCTTTACCAATTAAAGTCTACTCTTTTTATCTAATAACTTTTCCATGCTAACTCCGATTTTAACGTTTAGCATGTCTACGAACTCGTATTAACGTCCTCTACAACTTTCATGAAGAAAGTTTTCCCAAATTCCAAACGAAAGAAAAAGTCAACTTTTAGAGTCTTAAATAGTAAATGGTTACTTAAAACAGTAAAAGATCAAAGTAACCCAAAAGTAAATAACCGCAAATTGACTTAAGAACCGGGATGTGACACAAGATACCTCCAATGACCTACATCGACAGACGGACTAGAACTCTATTCCTAATCGTAACCAATCACCCAGCCAAAGGCTTGGAACCCAGTTTGACTGTCCAATATCAAATCAGAAAATAATAATAGCATCATAACCTTAACCAATCTCCTGATTAAAGGCTTCGAACCCGGTTTGACTATCTAAACAACCAATCATAATAAAGTAGAATCATCATAACCGTAACCAATCACCCGATTAAAGGCTTGGAACCCGGTTTGACTATCTAAACAACGAATCACAATATAAAAATATAATAGGAAAACTTGTTTTATCTTACCTATGAACAGTTGGCGATCAAGCTCATATACTTAAAAACAAACAATAGTATATTCTTTAATTCAACATCATCAACAACACAAAGAGCACATCATAAAAATTATATCCTTCCACATAGATATATTTATATGAACAAACATAGATATTCCCACAAGAATAATCTATCAAGAACCAATAATATTATGATCACATGAACATTAAAAATAATTATATAATAGGAAAACTTGTTTTATCTTACCTATGAGCCGTTGGCGATTAAGCTCATATATTTAAAAACAAACAATAGCATATTCTTTAAATTCAACATCATCATCAAAATGACCATAATAATTTGGTCCAAATGTGAACCTTGGTGAGGTTTACTCACCTAAATATTCCCGCTGCGTCTTCAACAACGTACAACACAAGAGTCAAGCTCAAAATTTACTCCACAATTTCCTAAATAACACAAAGTCATCCTTGGTAACTACTCAACAAAGATCAAAGCACCCTTAACCAAACCTTAGCCTAAAAGTTGCCCAACGGAGGACAATCCTTCCTCTGAGACCACCCAAGGTCATCGGACACTCAACAACCTATCTATGCTGCCTCCAAGATCAAACTTTCAAAGTTTACACTTAACAAACAACAATGATTAACATAGCACCTAAGATGCAATACCTAATCAACACTTAGTCTTATCACACAATAACACACTAACAACTACACAGACTAGCTAACACGGCAACCAAACCCCCTTACCCTGCCCAGCCGTGCTTCCACGCGCCGCCACATGCGGCGGTGAGTGAGCCCACGCTCCATCCAACAACTTCAAATTTTGGGAAAACTTACGACATGAAACTTGTAGATTGAAGTAAGGTGAGCAACTTTAATACCTGAGGTTTCTACCAATTTGGCCAGAAACCGGCTGGAAAAGTCCAAAACCAGTGTGGCCAAGGAGTGCCTCAATCTGACCTCTAGACTTTCAAAATGAGGTGAATGGAAGCTTGCTTCGTCCTTAGGAGGAAGAGACTTCAAGAAAAAGCACCCAAGAAGTCTGAGTTCACTGAAAAAAGCCGAGCTCCGTCAAGTGACTCGGCAGCGTTCTCCGGCCAAGAAGCTTCGTCTCTGGCTTGCAACTCCATGCTACACCAGCCCAGACTTAGAGGAGTCGTCTGTCTTAGTCGAACGGGGTCGGCGGTGGTCAAATCGGTGGCCGGACGGTGGACTTCCGCTACGGCGAAGTCAAGGTCCGTGTGCGGTGTCGAAGAGCTCAGGAGGAAGAGAGAGAAAGCTACTGCCTTTTATGATATTTTTTTTAGGGTTCTAAACTTCCCTATTTCTATTTATACACTTTCCAAAACTGAAACTAATTTCCTCTAACCGTAACTTTTCCATACGAGATCCATTTTACGCATGCCGCGTGTATACAAACTCGTATTGCCAAACTCTACAACTTTCATGAAGAAAGTTTTTGAAAATATCTTACGGATAAGAAAGTCAACTTTTGGCCACTTAAAAGTCAAAGCACTTTAATAAAATTGACTCCCGAAACTTCAACTTCGCACATACAAAAGGAATTCCCCACAAATAATCTTTCATTAATTTCGGATATAAAACAAGGAAATTGATATGAAAATCTAGGGTATTACAATCTACCCCTCTTAAAGAATTTCGCCTCAAAATTCAAGTATACTAATCCAAAAACAACTTGGGGTATTTAGCCCTCATGTCCGACTCTAGCTCCCAAGATGTATCACCTTCATCATGGTGACTCCAACACACCTGAACCAAATCGACTTCCTTCCTTCGAAGCCTCTTGGTTGACCTATCTAAGATTCGAACCGGTTCAACAACAAAGGTTGCATCCGCATTCACCTTGATAGCACCATAGTCTATCACATGTGACGCATCCGGAATATACTTCCTCAATAAGGACACATGAAACACATTGTGTACTCTGGACATAATAGGAGGTAAGGCAGGCCGATAAGCCAAATCTCCTACCTTCTCCAAAATACCTTGGAGCCAATTTCCCCTTCTTGCCAAATCTCACTACCCCTTTTGTAGGTGAGACCTTCAAGAACACGTGATCCCCAACATCAAACTCCACTTGCCTCCTCTTCAAGTAGGCACATTGCTCTTTTGCCTGCTTTGCGTTGTTCAGATCCTATCTCCGATAATAGAGACCTTCTTAGTTGTCTCTTGAACAATATCAGGACCCAACAGCTCGCTACCACCAACCTCCGCCCAACAAACAAGAGATCTACACAGCCTACCATAAAGTGCCTCATATGGTGCCATGCCGATACTAGAGTGATAACTATTGTTGTAGGCAAACTCAATCAACTGGAGGTGATCGATCCTCTCAACTTCCCTTAAAGTCTATGACACAAGCCCTCAACATATCTTCGAACATTTAATTCACCCGCTCAGTCTGCCCATCAGTCTGAGGGTGAAATGTTGTACTCATGTCTAAGGTAGTCTCCATGGCCTTTTGAAATCCACCCCAAAATTTTGAAGTAAATCAGGGGTCTCGATCAGAAACAATCGATGCAGGCACTACATGAAGTCTCACTATCTCTTTCACATACAACTTGCACAAAGCATCTACCGTGTACGTCATCGACACATGAAGGAAATGTGCCGACTTCGTCAATCAGTCAATAACCACACATATAGCATAGTGTCCAAGCTTGGACTTAGACAGTCCAGTCTCAAAGTCCATAGAGAACTGCTCCCACTTCCAAGTAGGGATAGGTAATGGCTTCAACATACCTCCAGGTCTCTGATGCTCCGCCTTCACCTGCTGACAAGTAAGACACTTAGACACATACCCTACTACATCTTCCTTCATCTCATTCCACCCAAAACTGCCTACGTAAATCTTTATACATCTTGGTGCTCCCTGGGTCCACCGTATAACTAGATCGATATGCCTCCCAAAGGATCTCCCCCTTGAGATCAACACAATCTGGAACACACAATCTCAATCCAAACCTCAACCCACCATCTAATCCAACCAACCACTCAGAAGGACAATCATCCATTAAGTCCACCACTAACTCCGCTAGCTTTGCACGTGAAAACTTGTCATGTGCTTGACCCTGAATGATCCTAGAATCAAGGTAGGTTGCGCAGAGATGCTTCCAAGGAAGATCCATTGCTCCCCGCATGATGATAGAAGGTCAAACTCAGATGCAGTCTCTAACATGAGCCACTCTTGCACCTTGACAGAGACAACTATGCCCCTCGGCTTTCTGCTCAATGCATCTACCACTACATTGGCTTTCCCGGGGTGATACTCCGATGTGAAGTCATAGTTCTTAAGGAGCTTCATCCACCTCTTCTGCCTCATATTCAAATCCTTCTGAGAGAATAAATACTTCAAATTCTTATGATCAGAAAAGAGTTCGAACTTCTCTCCATACAAGTAATGCCTCCAAATCTTCAAGGCAAATACCACCGCCGCTGTAACGCCCTGATTGCACCTCATCAAATCGAGCACATTACAGTGCCGCGTTCTCTTAGAACCTAAGCTAGGACCCATCACTCAAGCCCTAAGAACCCGCAAGACATTTTAATTAAACTAACTAAAACTTTTATAAATTGAAAATCAAAGTTAAAGTCGGAAGCGTTAAATAAATTGAGGTGTAAAACCCAATAAGAAGTCAATTTAACCTTCTTTGAAATCAAGCTATAGAGCACAAGCATTACTAATACGAAATAACAACTTCAATAAAACATTTCCCAGATTAACTAAAATATAGCTCCTTGATAGTACGAGTAACAATGACAAGAAAATCAAATAAAGTAGCTGACGGACTAACAACTTCAAACAAGGTTTCCAAATAAAACACAATAAAATGTATCAAGTAATCAGGATACAAAATAGAAACCTTATGTACGATAACAAATTCGAAAAGACATTTAACTTTAACCAGATATGCACACCCAGCTCAATCCAGTTCAATCTCGTTCTTGTGCACAGAACCTGCATCCAAAACTGTTGTAGGGGTGAGCTTTCGTCCTCGCTGCTCAATAAGACTCAACCAACTAGGTTTGAAAACTATTTAATTTATTGGCCAGTATGAAAACAAATATAAATATAAATGATGATCAAATCATAAAGTAAGTTTCATTTCGAAAACTATCTGCGGGCCCATATACACAAACCTGATGAATGGTCCTCTTATGCCAACTACAATCTTACCGCAATTAATATTGTCCATACCGGCAAGGTGTAGCGAGAGTGTCCATTTACGCCATACCACCTAGGAGCGACGCCACACCTCAAAGGATGTCAGACGTACTCCAGTCCGTACAGCCCCTCCAGAGGTTTAGGGAATCGAAACCTAAGGAAGTCGCTATGTCCCGCTCACTCTCAGGTCATCACACTATCGAAAATGATTGAAAACAAGCATGGCAATAGAAATATCAAATCTTCATAATAAACCAATCACAACCATGCGATCATTTTTCATATATAATATACGAAAACCACTGGTATTCCTGGAGTTCGAATCTTTACTCCACAATGCTAGGCAAACACCACCACCGCTTACCATCTTGGGTAGCTGAAAGTATGTCCACAAATTCCACGTTAATATTCATGACGGCTACAAGCATTATTCTCAATTATAATATGGTAATCCCTTTAAATAACTCTTCACTTTTTCTTGACTCAAATCCATCTAACAACTTTATATTAATTAACAGGAGCATAAGAGCTCACTCTCCATTGAGCCAAACTCATTATCTTTCTCTTAACCATTCAAGGTTCAGAACATAACCAAATCTGTAACTCAACTCAAATTATAACTTACCCCAATTTGGTACCTCATAACGTGATCACCAATTCACAATAAGAACTTATTAATCTGAATATAAGCTATATATATATATATATATATAAGGCTGGTCTCAACACCCATATATAATTCACTTGCTTCCAATACATGGAAAACCTAGTATTGCATCTCTTTACTTCAAACAGACCTTGTCTCTTTTAAAATAGGATATCAATTACACAACTCAATTGTACCAAATTCATAACCCGTGCCAGCTTCTTACCAAATGGTCAAAACTCAAAACCACAACACTCCGCAGACTAATAGCAGCCCAGTTATATTTAACCAACATATAGTCTTACAAGTATAATCAAATCAAATCAAATAAAGTAATAATGGTCCAAGTAGTAACCAGCCAACTTACCTTGTAGATTAGCAAGTAACAATCTCCTTTCTTTATGCTGTGAGATTGGACGAGCAGCCACAGTAGGTCCCTCTTCTCCTTTTCTAGTTCCTTCTCTGTTTCCTTCCTCGTCAATCCTCTTCATCCTTTCCACTCCTAACTTCATGGAAATTACTTATCCTGCTTCTCTACCCAAACAAGTCCATCTGTCACACCCTGAATTTTGAATAATTAAAAATTCCAAATTCAAGACATGGTAACTTAAAAAAAAACAAACTTTACAACACTTTAGTTTTACAACTTGTGAAAGAATAATTTGAAACAGGTAAACCTCCCTCAATACTCACAAAAATCTAGAAAGTAAACACAAGGAACAAGCCTAACTGCCGCAGCCTCAACTCTGCTAATCCTGACCTGCAAAAACAACCTCTACACCATGGATTGGTGCACCGAGTTGTAAACAACAAACCCGGTAAGCTTTAAAAGCTGGTATGAGTAAATCTCTAACAACATACTCAACCCAACAACACATAAGGTAAACACCAAGAGTTCATGCATTAAAAATAAATTCAGAAAAACACTTACAAACAATAGAAATCGAAAGGAGAAATTAAGAAAACACAACAATTCACAATCACTCAAAATCATAAATGAAATCCTGCAAAAAGTATAGTTCAGGAATTCCATTAAAATCACACAATTAAAATTAGAGAATCTCCTGCGGACAAGCATAGTTCAGGAAAGACTCGAAACAAGGAAATTAAATGACATCATATAAAAAACATCACACAATCATTTCTCTACTCTTACTTATGGGTTCGTCAACGCATAGTCATCCCCCATAAGTAACTAGACAAACACGTACTCATGGGTTCGTCAACACATAGTCATGCCCCATGAAGTACCGACTGACTAGAGCTCTATACTGACCATAACCAATCACCCGGCCAAGGCTTGGTTCCCGGTCTACCACGAAGGCTCCTAATCTAATGCACACCATCACCACTAAGGCACACACATTCACAACTAATGCAACAATCACCACTAAGGCACCATTCCACAACGAATGCACTCACTCACCACTAAGACACACATTCTATTACTCTCACGTCATAACACTTATCAGATCAAAAAAAATAATATCATCATAACCGTAACCAATCACCTGATTAAAGGCTTGGAACCCGGTTTGACTAATTAAACAACAATTCTACATCACACTATCACATTATGATAACGTGCCTTTCACACATAAACACGTGGATATAAATATTAAAAATAAGGATAATCTACCGACTCTAATTATGACTCATGATCGGAAGTCCTTTTGAAATATTATATTATTAACAGAAAACTTGTTTTCACTTACCATGAACCGTTGACGATCAAGTTCATTTATATTTAAAAACAAAATCATTTTCTTTCAAGGACAACTTCACAATTAGCCATAATTATCATCATTATCAAAATCACCATCATAATCATCATCAAAATCAACATCACAATCATCATCAAATCATGATCAAAATCAACATCACAATCATCATCAAAATAAATAGGCCACAAAGTGGACCTTAGTGAGATTTTACTCACCTTAACTCCCGCTGCGTCTTCACACGCACAACACAAACATATAGCTCAAAACCATACTCCACAAGTCACCTATTAACAAAAACGCTAACCTTAGTAACTATCAACAACAACATTATCCGACTCAAACCGAAACTCATGTCCTAACCCACGAACTTGTCACTCGAGACAAATCCTCCTCCTTGACCTCTAAAAGGTCACCGAAACGTCCTACACAACCTATAGAACTACTAACCAGATTCTCATGTTCGGATTTACCCAAAACTGAACCGAACGGAACCTAGCACCAAGTAGAAACCCTAGCATGCAATAATGGTAACCAAAACCTACAACCCACATACCAACACGTTCGTAAAGAAGAGTACTACCTAACCAACACCCCAAAACACCACAGACACTACCGGACGCGTCGGCACGCGCCACCACAGGCGGCGGCGAGTGGGCCCCACGCGCCACCCCGAAACTTCAACAACTCAATAAACTTCCAATAGCAACCTTAAAGAGCACAGCAAGAGGAACACTTTTAATACCTGAGGTTTCGCCCCAATCGGCCGGAAACATGCCAGAAACTCGCCAGAAAGATTGGGATCCACCACCGCCACTCTCCGCCGTGAGTCGAGCTTCAACACCACCAGGGATCGAACGAGGACGTCCAACACTTCCTATCCTGACCGGTTTCAGCCTTGCCGCTGCCGCCGGAGATGAGAAAACCGGTCGGGTTGAAATCCGGGTCGCCGCCCTCACTGTTGGCACTCGATCAGCGTCGATCCGTCCATATCGTCTTCACTCGCCACCACAGGGAGCCTTGCGTCGAGGAGAGGAAGCTTTTCCGACCGGTGCCGTCGTCTGGGTCGGCCGGAATCGGCCGAAAAAGTCGGGTCGGGTCGACCGGGTCCGGGTCGGGTCGGCTGGGCATTTTGCACTCTCTCGGGGTCGGGGAGAGAGAAGGAGAGGGAAGGATTTGGGTTTTCTGAAAAATGTGAGGACTCAAGAGAAAACTTTCCTATTTAACCCAAAATTCCCGTAAAGCCGCAAACTTCCGTTGACCATTACTTTCTCATACGAAGTCCGTTCTACGCGTGCCACGTGTCTACGAACTCGTATCGTCATGCTTTACAACTTTCGTGAAGAAAGTTTCTCAAGAAACCCAACGAATAAAAAGTCAACTCTATGACTCTTAATGAAAAAGAAACCCTTTCAGGTGAATTACGCATCCGAACACTTCCGCTCTTCCTTCGAACCTCAAACACACTAACTTCTAACTCAAAAATTCCCAAATAAAATTAGAAACTAATATCAAATTTCCGGGGTATTACACCATCGCCCAATAAATCTCAGTTTGCATCATCATATAGAACCAAAAGACAAAATTAAGAACCTAGATTCAAATCAGTGGCAGAATCTTACTTGTGATTTTCAGTTTCATCACCTCTTCCCTTCACAACTTAATTATTCTCCATGGTCTTCCTGCTTTGTTTCTTAGAACCTAATTCAACTCGAGTTTGTCATCACCGGCAACCAAACCATCAAAAATAATCAAAACCCAATCTGTGTTAAAATCTGAAATCCCAAATCTATAGGTTCTTGGGACTTTACCTCAAAACGATCCAAGAAGATGGATATTTACATGTCGGAGCTCTAAAAACTCGATTCCCTGTCGATTGTGTAGCATGTTTGCGTGCTCCGTCACTACCATAGCCTTGAGCTGAAGGTTGGGGAAACTATGAACTACACAGAAATGATGTCAGAGAAGAAGAGAGAAAACGGGAGAAGCTTTTGGTCATTATGATCAAAGCTTATCAATTTGTAGCTCATCTATATAAAATTATAATGTTGCCCTCCTTAGGCGCAAACATGTGACCCAATCGAGTTATTCCAAGCCTACATTATAGGCCCAATTCAAAAATGAAACCTCTCGAGCCCAACTAAATTGAGCAATGTCCGTCCACTTTAGATTTCATTTACTAAAATCATTTGCAACTGCAATACATATAGCTATAACTTTACGAGGTCTCACAGCCGCTAACTCTAAATCATGAGTGGGGTAGTTCTTCTCATGAACCTTCAACTATCTAAAGCCGGCCATATGCCACAACGCCACCAAGCTCCATCAACACACAACCTAAACCCCGATGAGATGCATCACTATAGACGACATAGCCAACACCACTAATGGGAAAGACCAACACTGGGGCGGTAGTCAGTCTAGTCTTCAACTCCTCAAATACCTTCTCACACTCCTCGGTCCACACAAACTTGGCATTCTTCTTCCTCAACTTGGTTAAGGGAGAGGTAATACTAGAAAATCCCTCAATAAATCTCCGGTAGTATCTTGCCAACCCAAGGAAACTATGAATTTCTGTAGGAGTAGCGGAACGACTTCAACTCAACACTGCCTCCACCTTAGAGGGATCCACCGAAATCCCCTCCTATGACACCATATGACCAAGGAACTTGACCTCGTCATTCCAAAACTCACACTTCCCGAACTTAGCATGCAACTTGGCCTCCCTAAGAACCTGTAATATGATCTGTAGATGCATAGATCCTCTAAGATCTTAGAGTAAATCAAAATATCATCCACAAATAGTACCACAAACACATCCAGATAAGGACTGAGATGCGGTTCATCAAATCCATAAAAGCAGTAGGCGTATTGGTTAGACCAAATGACATAACAACAAACTCATAATGCCCATATCTAGTCCTGAAAGTGGTCTTCGAAATATCCTCCTTCTTCACCCTCAACTGGTGATAATCGGACCTCAAGTCAATCTTAGAGAACACCGTAGCACCTCTAAGCTGATCAAACAAAACATCAATCTTAGGCAATGGATACCTATTCTTGATAGTCACCTTAAATTCCATATGCACTCCTAACTACAACTAGAAACCTTGCATTGGTCTACATCATTGAAGGCACATAAGCAATAATCGAAATCAATGCATAAGAATTAAATCAGAAAATTACTTTAAAACAAACAATTGAAAGTATAGTAATCTTTACGCATAGCTTAGTTCAGGTGATTACATTGAGATCAAACAATTATGAAAATAGTGATCCCTGCATGAAACTTAGTTCAGGAGGTCACAAACAACAGAAAGGTAATCGAATTAGAATCATAGTAATTCAATACGAAACACAACGTTAACAAATGATCATTAGCAATACCAATTGCCCGACCACAAAACTCAACAATCCTAATCCCCTAAACCAGAGTAACAAGGTTAACCCCCAACGTTAAAACAAATAGGCATATGCTTCTAGAAGAGTTATGCAAACCCTCCCGTGACATGGAGAACATACCCTAAGACCTTGGCACAAAATTTCATTCACAATCATCTCCTATTCTAATGCCAGTACAATTGACCACATAAGTAGGTCTACATGTCCTCGATCCACAAATCGGTGAACAATTTGTACTACCCGGCAAGGTCACCACCCTAAGCCTTGTAATCTGCCAAATTAACCTCACAAGATGAGGGGTTCACTGCCTTGATAATAGGCAAAGGGGGTTGTTCTTTCCCCCATTCCTAAAAAAGAACTCTTTCAGTGGAAAATCATCCCCTAATTTCCCGAAATAACCTCCAAGAGGACCATCATTTGTGAAACAAAACAACACTGAGTTAACACTTGCATAAGACTTAAACATAAGTTTAAGTCACGAACAAAAGGCGTATTAACCACGCCATCAAAACAACACTGACTTCCACAATTAAAATCTGTGAGGTCAAACAATAGTTCAATCTAGAGGTTCTTATTCCTCAAAGACTAAAACTCAAAACATCCTACTCAAATCTCCCGCACTTCACCTACTGAGGCAACCTATGCCCTTGCGACCTAACGCTCAAGACAACACCTTACTCCCGCATACCCAATGACATATCAATACCGAAGAGCGTATGATTGTGATCCGCTGCAGTTGGGCCATCACTCCGAAGTACTGATTATCACCAAATATGCAAGCCTACGCTCTGATACCAAACTGTCACACCCTAATTTTCGAAGGATAATTTTAAAAAATTTGGGCATGATATATCTCAAAAAATCACTCCTAAAACCTGTTCAAGAACTTCCAAACTAAATTCGAATGCTGGAAATGTAAATGTCAACATACTCATCAACTGAGTTAAACATTATATCTTCTTAATCACATCAACTTTAAAAGTCTAGTAAAATAAAGTCGCTCACATGAGCTTAAAAAAAACTGCCATAATATACAAATAAATGTACATCGTCTAAAACCCAGCTACTATGTCTCTGCCTCAACTCTGCTGATCATCACCTGCAGGTCTAACCCCTACACCATGAATTGGTGCACCGGGTTGTAAAACAACAAACCCGGTAAACTGAAAAGCCTGTATGAGTAACAACAAAAAATAACTTAATATTTCTAACATCCAAATAAAACACATGAACAATTACCGGGTTGTAAAACAATAAACCCGGTAAACTGAAAAGCCTGTATGAGTAACAACAAAAAATAACTTAATATTTCTAACATCCAAATAAAACACATGAACAATTAAGAACAATATTTAATTCCACAAATCCAACAATTTTACAAATAACATGTACCCATGAGTCCCAAATACTAATAAGTACTTCTCGTGGCCTATAACAGCAATTTATGTACCCATGGGTCCCAGGTACCTTAAGGTACCTCCCATGACCTACATCGACATACGGACTAGATCTCTATTCCTAACCGTAACCAATCACCCGGCCAAAGGTTTGGAACCCAGTTTGACTGTCCAATATCAAATCACAACTTAATAATAGCATCATAACCGTAACCAATCACTCGATTAAAGGCTTGAAACCCGGTTTAACTATCTAAACAACAAATCATAATAGAGTAGAATCATCATAACCGTAACCAATCACCCGATTAAAGGCTTGGAACCCGGTTTGACTATCTGAACACCAAATCACAATATAAAAATATAATAGGAAAACTTGTTTTATCTTACCTATGAGCCGTTGGTGATCAAGCTCATATACTTAAAAACAAACAATAGTATATTCTTTAATTCAACATCATCATCAACACAAAGAGCACATCATAAAAATTATATATTTCCACATAGATATATTTATATGAACAAACATAAATATTCCCACAAGAATAATTTATCAAGAACCAACAATATTATGATCACATGAACATTAAAAATAATCATATAATAGGAAAACTTGTTTTTATCTTACCTATAAGCCGTTGGCGATCAATCTCATATATTTAAAAACAAACAATAGCATATTTTTAAATTCAACATCATCATCAAAATGACCGTAATAATTTGGTCCAAATGTGAACCTTGGTGAGATTTACTCACCTAAATATTTCTGCTGCGTCTTCAACAACATACGTACAACACAAGAGTCAAGCTCAAAATTTACTCCACAATTTCTTAAATAACACAAAGTCATCCTTAGTAACTACTCAACAAAGATCAAAGCACCCTTAACCAAACCTTAGCCTAAAAGTTGCCCAGAGGACAATCATTCCTCCGAGACCTCCCAAGGTCATCGGACACTCAACAACTTATCCATGCTGCCTCCAAGATCAAACTTTCAAAGTTTACAATTAACAAACAACAATGATCAACATAGCACCTAAGATGCAATACCTAATCAACACTTAGTCTTATCACACAATAACACACTAACAACTACACAGACTAGCTAACACGGCAACCAAACCCCCTTACCCTACCCAGACACGCTTCCACGCGCCATCCAACAACTTCAAATTTTGGGAAAACTTACAACATGAAACTTGTAGATTGAAGCAAGGTGAGCAACTTTAATACCTCAGGTTTCAACCAATTTGGCCGGAAACCGGCCGAAAAAGTCCAAAAATAGTTCGGCCAAGGAGTGCCTCAATCTGACCTCAAGACTTTCAAAACGAGGTGAATGGAAGCTTGCTTCGTGCTTAGGAGGAAGAGACTTCAAGAAAAAGCACCCAAGAAGTCTGAGTTCACCGGAAAAAGCCGAGCTCCGTCGAGTGACTCGGCAGCTTTCTTTGGCCTAGAAGCTCCGCCTCTGGCTTGCAACGCCGTGCTATACCAGCCCAGATTTGGAGGAGACGTCTGTCTGAGTCGAATAGGACCGGCAACGGTCAAATCGGTGGCCGGACGGTGGACTTCCACTACGGCGAAGTCAAGGTCCGTGTGCGGTGTCGAAGAGCTCGAGAGGAAGAGAAAGAAAGCTACTGCCTTTTCTGATATTTGTTTTAGGGTTCCAAACTTCCCTATTTTATTTATACACTTTCCAAAAAGGAAACTAACTTCCTCTGACACTAACTTTTCCATACGAGATCCGTTTTACGCGTGCCGCGTGTCTACGAACTCGTATCACCAAACTCTACAACTTTCATGAAGAAAGTTTTTGAAAATATCTTACGGATAAGAAAGTTAATCTTTGGCCACTTTAAAGTCAAAGCACTTTAATAAAATTGACTCCCGAAACTTCAACTTCGCACATACGAAAGGAATTGCCCACAAATAAGCCTTCATTAATTTTGGAAATAAAACAAGAAAATTGATATGAAAATCTGGGGTATTACATAAACTGTATAACAGCACCATATGACAATAGCTTAGTATTTTCAGTTGAGGCTAAACAATCTAAAGGACCAGCCCTTCTACAACATTCTTCCAACATGATCTCAGATCACAAAACCATAACCACCCTTGCATGTAGGAGGACTAAATACCATACCCCATCAACATTAACCTTCAACCATCCTACACTCGGTGCAACCCATTTGACTTTGCTAACCTTTCAATCACAGGTTTAGAACAATGAATTCAGTACTCCTGCAAGATAGGGTTAGGGCTCAAACATACATCACCAACACCCTATTTCTTTGAATTCCACACACATCATTGCATCATTCCACATTCCCCAAAGCACAAATAGTAATTCCCCAATAGAGAAACATATAACTTCATAAGAGCATAATTCAACAAACTTATGCATCATCGAAATTGAGAAGAGGATTGTAGCACACCTGTGCAATGATGGGATTACTTTGAATAACTAATATGGTATAGACACAATTAAAAAAGATGTATAGTTGATTCATCTTGTAGTTCACACAGTATGCGAACATGGGGCTTCAAAATCAGTCTCTTTGATGTTACACAACTAAGAGAAGGAATGATATCTGCATAAATCCTCCACACATGAACCTTAGCTTTGTTAGGTATTGATGTCTTCCAAAGTTTCTTCCAAAAACTGGAGCTAATCGATAAAGTTAATGTTACATAGCTAGAAGAATTGGCAAAGTCATATCTATATACAATCTTAAGTTCTTAACTGATAACTTGCCATCTCTAGCTAACCGCCAAGTAAGTTTGTCTTGCACTCGCCTTTTGTTAAGAGGAATGGCTAAAATTGCATTAACCTTTAGTGCCATGAATAAACGATTGATCATTCCTTCGTTCCAAGCCCTCACTCAATCATCAACTCATTAACTTTTTGAACCTCATTCCTATCCAAAGTAGAGCCAGCTGGCACTGAAATCCATCTATCTGAGAGTATATATCAATACCAGTTTCATCTCTGACCTGCCAGAGATAGTTAGTTTTGAGATATTCTCTAGTTGAAAATATACTTCTCCAAGAATATGAAGGTCCACGAAGAAGCTGATCGAGCCTCCCAACAAGGACCAATCATGAAAAATACTCAGCTTTATCCAGAGTACTCCCCAACCAAAACCTTGCACACATTTGTTCCACATCCTCATAAGACCTCTTGGTAAGTTGGAAGACACTAATTGCATAGGTAGGTAATGTTTGTGCCACAACACGGATTAAAATGTCCTTCCATGAATCAGTCAACATCTTCCTTATCGATCATACTTGAAGTTTAGAGTATATTATGTCTTTAGTATAGTGCAATGTAGTCGTTTTCTTACTTCTTACATAAGTTGGTAACCCAAATACTTCTAATGCAAATACACAATCTCCACTCCTAACATGGCAGCAATCTCTATTTGAATATCATCGCATACATTCTTAGCAAGGCGGGAACCATGATTTACACCTTGAAGGGTCCAAACCTAAAGGATAAAACAACTCTATTTAAAAAAATTAGGGTAAAATATTGTATGGCCTTTTGGTTTGAAGTCGACATTTGTTTAGTCCTTATGATTTTATTTTAATCTGAATAGTCCTTTAAATCACGATTTTTCATCCAAATGGTCCTTATGGTTTTATTTTAATTTGAATAAACCTTAAAGTCATGATTTTTCATCCAAATAGTCATTATGGCCTTTAACTGAGAAAATGAATCAGAATGAGATTTGGATGAAAAATCATGACTTTAAGGACTATTCAGATTAAAATAAAACCATAAGAACTATTTGGATGAAAAATTATGATTTTAAGGACTATTCAGATTAAAATAAAACTACAAGGACTAAACAGATGTCGACTTCAAATCACAAGGACTAAACAAATTTCAATTCAAAAAATTAATTAATTAAAAAGCACTGTCAACGTACTTTAAAAAACTCAGATATAGTTCTTCCCCTCCTCCTCCTCTCTCTCTCTC
>NC_020496.1:15858439-15860614 GCF_000184155.1 Fragaria vesca subsp. vesca
CACTATCGATCATTTCTTTTCTTCTCTCCTCGCCGTTCTTCATCTTCACCTCGCCTTTCTTTCTTCTTCACCCACCATCACCATCACCATCACCATCGTCCATCAAGGCCCACTTTTCCAAATTCTCTTCCATCGATCAAAGCCCACTCTTTCTCCTTTCTGATTCCTACATGTAATTGGAATTTTGGTTGATATGCTTAGTTCAATAGTTTATGCCTTGTGATGGTGATGGCTTTGTCGATCCATTGTTTGATTTGTTTATGCCTTTCTATGTTTTCTTGTGATTATCCTTTGCTATGGAATCGAGATTTGAAGCTCGAGCTTTGTGAATGATGAAGTCGGCATCGAGATTTCAGAAACACAACAAAATATTTGGTTTTCTTGTGAATTTGAATCACTGTTTTTGCAGGTTCGGTTGGAGGCCCAGCTGTACCGCTATTGACTGAAAGTTCGGTATACCAAACTGTCACGATGCTGACTTCGCCGGTCGGTTATGGCATTGAAATTTCCCTACCGCCGGAAGTTGGTACGGTAGGCTGTTTGGGAGTTTTTTTTTGGTTAACCATACCAAGCACAGCCCTACTCCCTACTCTTCTCATGGTAGTCCTTTGTCTCAATGGTGGTAGGTCCGTTTTCCCTTTTGTTTTAAAGAAAAACTTGCGTCCGGACTAGTATATACGTGTGTGTCCGGACTCTCTCTTATTTACATAGTTTTGGCAATGTAAATTATAATCTTAACCGCTCAAAAGTTGAATTAACCTATAAAGATCATCACCTCTGCAAAAAAAAAATTTGTTTGCTTAGCCGAATGTATCAAACAAATGGACGGATGATCTTCAGATTGCTAACTTTCACCAGAACTGTCAATTTGTTTAATGCAATCAATTGAGCAAACGGATATTGTTTAAGTTGATTTTTTGCAGAGGTGATTTTTAGGGAAAATGCCCATTTGCACAAAAAAACAAAAGTCAAATCTCATTCCAATGACAATAAGACTTTTGACCCCAATTGAATGAGAGATTATCTTATTTGTGCCCAAATACACAAATCTTTATTAAATTCATACTAAAATAATATTTTTGAGACATTTTTACCCTTGTGTCTTATACACATTTAGAGAGAGAAAATGGAAGAGAGAGAGGACTTTGCCGGAGCCTTGCCGGACTCTGGTGACCGGTCAACGAACTCCGGTCGCCGAACTCCGGTCACCGATCGCCGGATTCCAGTCATCGGTCACCGGTTGCCGGAATTTCCTTGGTTGCCGGTTATTGATCCCTAGTAACTCAAATTTTCTCCAGTCGCCAAATTTCGGTCACCGGCAACTCGGTTGCTGACCCCCAATAACCAGTTACTGACCCCCAATAATCAACTTATTTCAACTTAATGTAATAGAAAATAAGATTTACTAGAAAATAATCGAATTACTGATTCTAATAATTGAGTTACTGACCCTAATATCCTTTAGTTTTCAGTTACTGACACCCAATAATCACTTAGTTTTCAGTTACTGACACCCAATAATCACTTAGTTTTCAGTTACTGACACCTAATAATCAGTTACTGACCCTTAATAATCAGGTTACAAACCTCAAATAATAACTTACTGACTCTAATAATCACTTATCAATTCTTAATAATTACTTACTGACCCCAATATTCAAATGTAAGGATCAAAAAAAAAAAAAAAAAAAAAAAAAAAAAAAACTAACTAACTGACTTGGTCATGCTCTAGGCACCCATATTTCTTCTCTGGGCACCCACCTTCCCCAACGGCAAACACACCAGCCTCCTCCACCGAACCCGGCGCACCTCACTCTGCATAACAAGCCCGGATCCGGCACACCTCACTCACTCCACCGAACATGGTGCACCTCACCTCACACCGGCAAGTAGTGCCTTCCCCAGCCACGATCCAACCCGGATCGAACTCCAGCCAAGTTGCAGCTCGCTAATATCTATACCATCTCGTCGTCGCCGGCTTGGCTCGGAGTCACTCCGGGATCGGATAGGAGATCTGGTGCGGTGGAGGAAGGACTAGACGGCGTCGCAGGCGGAGGAGATTTTGTGCGGCGTCGCAGGCAGAGGATATCTGGTGTGCTGCGGTGGAGGCGAGGTGATAAGGTCTGGGTTGATGAGAGAGAGAGAGAGAGAGAGAGAGAGAGAGAGAGAGAGACA
>NC_020496.1:15860795-15863734 GCF_000184155.1 Fragaria vesca subsp. vesca
TAATATATATATATATATATATATATATATATATACAGCCCTTCTCGGCTGCAGACGTTCACACCAAGGGTTTTGGTGCGGATTTCCATTTTTGCACCACTTTTCGATTGAATTTCCTCATCTCCACCGTATAGTATCTAGATAATATTGTATAGATCATCTCTGCAAAATTTCAGCCAATTTGGTGATCGTTAAGGGCCTCAAAATTGTGTTTTTCTAGTATAAACATGAACCGGACAGAATTCAGTCCATCCATTTGTTTTTCGAGTTTGAGGGCCTTAACGATTACCAAATTGGCTAAAATTTTGCAGAGATGATCTACATAATATTATCTAGATACTAGACGGTGGAGATGAGGAAATTCAATCGAAAAGTGGTGCAAAAATGGAAATCCACACCAAAACTTTGGTGCGCACGTCTGCAGCTGAGAAAAATCATGTGTGTATATATATATAGACATCTCATTTCCAGTATCCTTGTGTGAAAGTGGTTACTACTGATGCATGCACATAGCGCTCAATCTCTCTCTCAAACAGTGTATAGCGACGCCCATATTACGTCATGTTCTTTGAATGCATATATGCCACCTGTTGAGTAAAATTTGCACACAGTGAGTAAAAATGTCATCCAACATAATTTCACTCGTATTTATTTTTTGAATAGAGTTTTAATTATTTCGGGTTCGACTCATTTAAGACAGAATGTGTCT
Source organism: Fragaria vesca subsp. vesca (assembly GCF_000184155.1). Taxonomy (NCBI): domain Eukaryota; kingdom Viridiplantae; phylum Streptophyta; class Magnoliopsida; order Rosales; family Rosaceae; genus Fragaria; species Fragaria vesca. The sequence goes on from NC_020496.1 coordinate 15,861,505, forward strand.
CTTAATTATATTCCCTTTTTATAGAGAAACACCTTTTGATTCCATTTATAAAGAAATCAAAACATGTGGATGAAATTTGGTTTTGTAGTTGCACCTGGATATTTGAACGGGTTGCCTACGTACCCTTGGAGAGGGATCAAGCCACTCGTAGTTCAAGAGTTCCGACAAGTGAATGACTCATTGGAGGGCTTTGATTTTGGAGTGAGAGTAGTGTTTGGAAATATATTTAGAAATGTGTTTGGATTTATATCTAGAGAGAGATTTTGGCTTCAAAAGATCCAGGAATTTATTTAGAGTCGTGGTTGCATCCAATGTAGTTCAAACGTTCGGGAGGGAATTTGATTTTTCTGGTGCTTTAAGAATTTGACTGGAGTCATTTGGACTGGCTGAATTTGACTGGTGGTGTAAGGGATTCTATTTGGAATGGTGGTTGCATCTAGTGGGTCGCTAGATTGCCTACATACCCTTTTGTGGGATCAAACCGACCGTAGTTCATTAATTTTGAGACTTTTCGGTTTTGTACCGATTTTTGAGTTTGACAGATGTACATATATTGTTGATCCGTTAAGTTTCTTGTGGACACCCAATTTGGTAAAGTGTCCGTTGATTTCACTTGGGCACCCGTTATGCCGAGTTTTGCAATTGGGCCTTGCGCCTTGGATCGGGCTTCACACTGCTTCATTTTGGCTTATCTGTCTTCTTTCTTTTCCATTCTAGTCTTGACTCTTCTCTTCGTTGTCTTCTCTCGTTGCCCCAATTCAGAACCAGCAATGAGACACAAGCTCGGCGATTCTACCAAGTCGAAAATAGATGGGTCTGAAGATGAATGTGATTTGGAGATGGGAGCACCCGCAAAGTTTGGATGGTAGATGGAGACCGAGTGCGGAAATTTGATTTGGGGATGGAGTCTTGGAGTATATGTGGACATGTTCATCTCCTCTTGTTTCACGTAATCCAAATTTGCATTGGGTAGGTTCTTCTTCCTCGTTGGGCTTCTATATTCTCACTGATAATTAATCTTTATTGTGACTTTGGTGCCAGTGCATTCTGCCAACACTTGGAGTGATTTGGAATCGGTGTTCATGGCAATTTATCTTAGAGCAAGTCCAACAAATTCTCTAAATTCTTTGATTTTCTCTATTTTAAGAAATATGAGGTCATTTTCCACTCCAACAGCTTCTCTATTTCCTTCAAAAACATTATCAGACAACACTCATCAGACAACCTTTTAGGGTTCCCTACTTGTCTGATGAAGTGAACTGTTATATACAACGCAAAGTTACAAAGTTTTGTTGTCTAATGACACAAAATTGTCAAGTTATATTTCAAGAGTTCAAAATACAACAATGATGCTAATTTTATGTTGTATGATTTATGAAAATTTTGGCGAAAGGATTCCCCCAATCACCAAATTGAAAGTCGTGCAAGATGCAAAATGTTTGGACAATAGACTTTTATTTCTTTGTTGTATGATGTTGTTACAATATATACTAGGTAATACCTAGCTAGTGCAAGTTTAGAAAATATATACAACAGTTTAAAACATTTGGTTGTGTGACTGGAAAATCTGGTAGCATGCCAAAGTTGTTTTGGCTCCAAAGTTTGCCTCCATCGATTTGTTGTGCTATGCCAAAATAGTTTTGGCTCCAAAGTTTCCCTCTGAGTATATATTCTGTTGTGTGAAAAAAGTTGACAAATTTAATATCGTACCCACCAACCCTAAACGCTAGTCTCACACTCTCACTCTCTCGCATTCATATCGCTGTCTCTCTCTCCCTCGCATTCATTCACCCTAAACAAACCAAACAAATCGACTCTCAACTCTCACTCTCAAACAGATCGACTCTGAACTCGCCCTCTCACTCTCAACGGTAAGCCCTCTCTCTCTCTCTCTCAATGTTGTCTCAACTCTCACTCTCTCGCCCTCTCTCTCAACTTTGTCACTCTCTGAGCTCTCTCACTCTTCTCTCAAGTCATGAAACCAAGCAACTACACATCACTTGGTATTTTGGTTTTTGAGATTGAAATACAGAAACAACAGATGACTTTGAGATTTAACTATCTGTTATGCGGCCTGGCGCCGCCTTATTGTTCTGAAGAACAGTGCAGTCTCCTGCGGGCTTGTGCTGCATCTCGCATGGGTCTGGTGTTGGGCCAAGGTGTTGGGGCTATCCTGGCTGTTGCAATGTCTAATTTGCTCTCCACTTCTGTCTTTTCTCTCGCTTCCAGA
>NC_020496.1:15864713-15865861 GCF_000184155.1 Fragaria vesca subsp. vesca
AGGTATCTACTTCACTTTATCAAAATATTTCTTCAAAATCAAACGCCCAAAACTTTTTTGCGATTGATTTTCTCTCTGTTTTGTGTTGATTTGTTTGGATTTTGGTAAAGGTGGGCGATTGAAGTGAACTAGCTCCGGGGACTGCATGCCAATGGACAATGATCTTCTTTTGTTCTTAGTGGGGTTTGCAAATTTCGTTATTGGGTTATCCTGGTGATAATTGCTGCATAGCAGAAAAATTCGAACATGGTTTCTTTGTTTGTACGCATTCATGTATTGTTTGTTGTTCATTGATTCCCCTAAATGCATGTTGTGAAATCGCAAAATAGTCACTCCAACAACTTGAAAATAAAATATGAAATTTACTTTAAACATTTTAGTGTTAATCTTTTATTTATTTATTATTATTTGCTTTGTTTTAGTGTTAATCTTTACAGTCATTTCATTGCTAAGATGTCCAGATGTTGGTCTTCGCGTTGGTCTTCGCATTGGTCTTCCCCAAGTGTACTACATATTTTCATCATGAAAGCTGTAAGGAAATAACAAAGGCATACAAGCCTAGCTAGATCCTTCATCTTGAATCAGTATTATGTGTTGCACGTAACATTAACACCCAAATGATGTTCAAACTCTTTCAACAATGTATGTTCGGGGGAAAAATTGATTAATATAGGAACAATGCGTGCCATATTCACATGTGGCCTGTGAATCAGTGCGTATATATACTAATTAATATATTTCATGTATTGATTGCATGTGAGGAGAGAAACCTTGGACTGTAAATGTTAGGATCATATGTTAAGCAAAGAGCTTAGCTCCCCGAGTTTCATTGATTTTACTGTAACTGAAAGATTTCCTCTGTGTCCTAATCATTTTGAAATTGAAAGCAGGCCATTTGAACTCTCCTGGAAGCCTTGATATCTAGATTCTGATGGCAGTTGATAGGAACATTTTTGTGTTGTTGATATATGAATGAAATAGTGCAATGTGCTATTTTTCTGATAGGTTTTTGATCAGGTTCTTTTGCTTATGTAGAAAGCATGGGCTTGGAAATGGACTATTTCAGACGTTCTTATCAAAATATTTGGTGATTTTCTTCTTCTCTTCTTAGGACTTATGCATATATCAACAGAGGTAAAAAGGTTTCT
>NC_020496.1:15872684-15876262 GCF_000184155.1 Fragaria vesca subsp. vesca
AAACTTGTCTACACCAAGATGATTTGGATGTGTTAAGGAATGAGTGGGCAAAGTTTGTTATCAGCAAATACCTGTAGGGTGCATGATCTGGCCTGTTTTTGGTCAACTTGGTGCTTTCTATATGTATGTGGTAGTACTTTGCTTTTGAACTTGAAGTTTCTATATATTCGGAACAGCTATATGGTAGTATGTACTTTGTGCATTTCTCATGTTGGAACTATCTAGGAGCTTAACTAGTTGCTTGTTTTCAGTTTATTATTAAGCTGTAATGTTTTTTATGGAAGCTTGAATGATATATATGGAAGCTAAAATGCAATGTTTTATGGTATCAGTCAATTTGTGCAGTAGTTTCTTTTGTGATGCTTGTGTGTGTAAAACTTGGACAACAAAGTCTGTCCACATGAAAATGCAACTGTTGTATGATTCTCATCAAACAAGAAAGCAAAATGCTATATTTATTGTGTGATACAACGGTCCAAATATTTCAGTTGTAGGTTATTTAACGTCACACAACAGTAAAGATAGGGAATAAACCATTGTAGCTTATTGAAAAACACACAACGGTAGAAATGAAAACCAACAGTTGTCAGAGAGGGTAAAAATACAACGAAAATGTTTTATTGTTTGTTGTCTGAGTGGACTTGTCGATGCCGCGCATGCTACGCATGGCAACGATCTGTGCAGCGACTTATACAACGAAAGTATTGAACTGTTGAGCAAACTGTGATCACACAACGGTGATTTTCACACTTGTCTGAAGATTCAATCAGACAAGCCCGAGATATACAACAGAAAACCTGTAGTCACATAACGGTGGAACACCGATGTGTGTTGACAAATCTGTAGTAGTGATTCTCCAAGGCTCAAAGATAAGAAAGAAAACATAATTTATTCTAAAAAAATAATCTTTTATATTTTTATACTTATTATTATATTGTAATAAATGAGAATTGTTATTGTAATAAATATTTGAATCTTTAAAATAGGGAAACTGTTAGATTTGGTATACAAAATTTTTAGAGATTTTGAATTTTGCTTCTCTATTATGTAGAAAATATAAAGAAGCTGTTAGACTTGCTCTTTACTGAGACTTCATTTTGGTGTTTGTGTCTGAGCCTCTTGGTAAGCATCAATTATTTTTTATTCATGGCCACCATTTGGTATAGACCTCACATGTTTAATTGAAGAGTTTGTCTCTTTGGCAATACATTAACACCTGTTTCAGTTATCAATTTGATTAAACAAGTTCATTATTTCCACTCCACCGTTTGCTTCATTTGACGTTTATTGGAATTTTGATTGCCATGCTTTTGTTGTGATTAAGAAGAGAGCTATAAGCTCCTGGACGTGGTCTTCTTTGTCTTTGTCGTTTGATTCCCACCCGTCAACACCGGATGTCTTCTCTGCTTCAACAAACAGCTCAAATTCGCCATCTTTCTATGCAGGTATGAATTGAGCGCCGGCAGGAGTGTCATAGAAGGGATGTATATGCTCCTGTTCCTCTATCGGCTTCAGACTTTTGTATTAACTGCCTCCTCCCTGTTGTTTGCAGATTGCAAGAACTATTCTCCTTCTTCATTGCTTGTGAGAATACTTCAAAACGTCAAGGGTAAGTTCCTGCTCTTCATAGTTGACATGTCAGCTTGGAACTTGTGTTGGAATGTTTGTTCTCTTTTCCTTCGTGTGGGTTGTTATGCGAGGAGTGCAAGGCCATGTGCTTTGTCGCAATGAGTGAAGGGAGTAGGTGGCTGCAGGCTTCTTCGGGTGGTGGTCATGGAGCTGGTTGTAGACTTGTTGATGTGGCCTTGCAGACGCCAATTACTAAAAGCTGGAACTTTGACGCATCTTTTGGGATTGCCGTGACTTGTTCCTTTCTTCTTTAGTTGCGGCATTTGATGGCAGCTTCATTGAGGTATCAGACTTCGTCTTCACTGCTTTTATTTGTTGTAGACTTGAGGAGTCACTTCTTTGATGCATGACAGTGACGTCTTTAATGCAGTGAAGAGCCTTTTGAGGCACCGGTTCGAAGATTGCATGTGAAGCTTCTCCAGGCGAGCTTTGTTGCAGCATTTACTCTCAGTGATAACAAAGGTACCGTAAACGAGGCTTCTGGCATTTGAGCATGTTGGTGTGGGATTTGATGAGAGGACAGACTCAGAAGTGAAGCGAAATGAAGCTGGCTGGAGTAGTTCTTTACCTTTCCACCTGTGCTTCTTCTTCTTCTTTGTTGTTGTCGATCTCTTCCTTTTGCTTCTGCCTGCTTCTTCTTGCTTCTGCCTTCCTTTGGTCGCTCCTCTCTTTCTTCTCTACGTTGCTGCCCTCTCTGCGTCGACTTGCCTTCTTCTGTCGCCCTCTTTTGTTACAGAGAGCTTACCTTTTTATAGGCACAGCAGATTAGTTTGATGAAGATACCTATCAATTCAAATTCAAACTGAGGTGCTGATCCTTTATCCATTTGAATCGGAAAGATTATAGCAGTATTTGTATCTTCTTCTTTGACCTCTGAGGCTTTTGTTAATATTCAAACTTGGTCTTCCACATATGTAGGACATGAAAAGTATCCAAGAATATTATCTTCAGAATCGAATGAATTTGGATTGTGAATTAGAATTTTTATCTTCAATTGCATGTCAAATTTTAATAGCAATATATATCCTCGCTTGTTTTAGTTTGGAATATTTCATCGCTAATTTGAATGAGTATATCTTCTTTGCTTTCTGTTTGAACTCAGTCAAAACAGCTAACAACTTCTTTTTCCATTTATTTTGGAATACCCATAAATTGATCACCATATAATTTTTGAAACGGTGATGATATTTTTTTGGTTTCAACACGACCACTCCATTTGCTGGAAGAAGGAATTTCTCATCACTCGCGCATCTTCAAATCTCATTTTTTCTGTAAAAGAACAATAAAAATAGATTTAATTTGAAAGAAGACCACTCTCTATGATTGCCCTACTATACATTACGATCAACTTTATGGCATAACCACAAATTAGACAAGCAATATACATATATATGCAGTCGCCGTCGACATTGTTATAGGGCTTTTCTCCTTGCAAGCTATCTGTAATGTTTCTCATCTTGTGCAATGCCCATGGCAGAAATGAGAGCTAGGTCGGTCACCTTGTACGTAATTGTTCTTCTCTTGAAAGGCATGCTCATATAGGGAAAGACCGATCACCAATTAACGAAGGAATATAGTTTCATGGCCTCTGAAATTAAAGTGTGGTGTTCCTCATCGAATTAGATTAAATGAATCAATTGAAAAAAATATGTTCAAACGGAACCGTTCGTGTAAATCACAATTACGGAAGCTCAAATGATCTCCAAATTAGATAAAACTTTGCATAAATGATCTACATATTATGTTCTAGACACTGAACGGTAGAGATGTGAAAAAATGACTTGAAAGTGAGTGAAATGAGGAGCACTACACCTTAATTTCAAAGCGGTGTCCCACACTATATATATATATATATATATGTACGATCGCTATCAGGTGCGGACGTCCGCACGGCTCTTAAAGTGCGGACGTCCCTCCTTTCGCCACCGTACGACACTGTCGAGGCCGTC
>NC_020496.1:15876282-15891788 GCF_000184155.1 Fragaria vesca subsp. vesca
TTAGATTCATATGTAAGAAACATGTCTACAAAATTTCAACTAATTCCATAATCATTTGGTCATTCGGTTGAAGAATTTGAGGATTTCTATTATTTTTCATTAATAGATGACTTTACTTAACGATCTCAACTGTTGATTCTCTAGATTCATATGTAAGAAACATGTCTACAAAATTTCAACTAATTCCATAATGATTTGGTCATTCAAATTGACTTAAACAATTGTAGACTGTTAGATAAAATTAAAACGAATATTGTGCTAATTAAATGGTTAAACATTTTTCATTTTGACTAATTTTTTGTAGGATTCATATGTGGGTAAGTAATTAGGGAATGAGTGGTTTTGATTGTCAAAATACATACTATAACTAAAAACATCCTCACTTTAAGAGTTTAAGGATGTCCTCTCTAGATCCGGGCTATATATATATATATATATGTATATATATATATATATCAGGCCTGTTCAAAGGCGGACATCCGCACAGCCCTTAAAGTGCGGACATCTATGATTTATCTACCTTAAGGTGTTGAGGCGTTGACGACAACGCATCTTTTACCGGATGAACACCAGAGACCTCCGAGACGGCGTTAACATGAAAAAGAAGGTCAAGGAGTAGATGCCATGCCATGCTTTAATTGGCACACCTTGAGCCCACTAGGAATGGCCATAGCTAGCTAGGCCAGCACCACATGGGACTTTGTGGCGTCCCATCACCAATTGTTTTGTGTGCACGCTTTGTCTCATTTTACTAATTTAATTAATTTAATTAGATGAAGCTAGGTGAGAGAGACAAGTCCCAGCTAGCTAATTTGAGTTCCATTACGTTCATTTTAGGGCGTTGTCTGGAATACACCCGCTATTTCAATATCATGGTGGCTTGGACGGCGCACTGCCGATGTGGGAGACCGTAAACCACATGTCGGAGCCCCGTCAATCTTTTCTGTCAGTTAACTGTGAAATGCAAAAAAAAAAAAAAAAAAAAAAAAAACAATCGGTAGAGTGAAAAGGGTAGGAGGGTATTTGCATAAGTCGGCGTGCAGAGATGACGATACCAAATTGGTGACCAACAAGATGACTCGCAGATCGGAGAATGAGATTTGAAGAAGACTACAACGATATCGAGGGGAAAACCCAAAGCTAGGAAGTCCTGTAAAAAAATAAGAGCGGTAAGAGTAGTACCTGAAATCCAGTGACATAGGTTGCATGCACAAAACGGAGATTAGCCGATCCAAACTTGTATTCAGCTTATGGAGTTGTGTTGCTGGGTTCCAACCCTCAACCTAATACGACTCTCTTCTCTCACCTGACCTCACCTTTCATCCATCTCATATTGTGCCTCTAAACTCTCGATTGAATCCGTTATTTCTCTTCTTTTCTACCACAGAATTGACAACCCTGCCCCTCAGTCACTATTTCATTTTTTTACCTGGCTTGGACGGCGCCGTTGGATCCTAGAATTCTTGGTGTATTCCAGACGACCGCTCATTTTAGTTGGACTTGTCGTGTAATTCTCATGTTATAGCTAGTGACCATTACTTAGAATGCTCGGTAGAGCTTATCTGCTTATACAACTTATTTTCTGGCACTTGAATATCAATCTTGACTCACAGTACGTGAAAGGATTCGGTGGATACGTACGTTACTACGTAGAAGCATGTGCAACTTGCAATTGAGTGTCGCAATACTATATATTACCGTGACCTACAACTCAATCGAGGTTTTTTGAAATCTAGACAATAAATTAAAGCATTCTATGATGGTAATTAAGTTCGTAGTCATAAGATTTATTCTCCAAAAAAAATATGAAAGAGGTTATGCCCTAGAAATTAAGAACTAGAAAACGTAAGCCTAACGTTTTCCCCCTTGAATAAATAAACTCTTATATATACCGCCCTCTTCTACCCAAAAGACAAGACTAGGCCGGCTGATCGGAGAATCTCAAACCTCGAGAAACCGATATCGATTCTGACTGAACTGAATCGAAACCAAATAAGTCGGGATGAGAACTTCGAATTTCTGAATCTCGAACCGTACGGATACCGAGAAACAACAAACGGGTCGGGTTCGGTATGGGTCAAATTCATACCGAATTTACTCGTCAGTGAGATGAGAATGTGATTGAATTAGTTTTGTAAGTCTGTTGCATTTTTTTTCTAAGAAAATGGTTAGAGCCTTAGAGAATTTAATTGGGAAAGAAAATGATGTTGTGGCAAGGTTATGATCAAGTTCCTTTTTCTTATTTGATTGACTTGTGACAAGGTTATAATCGTATTGCATTATGAAAATTTAAACTTATCAATTTTTTTTTCTTCCTTTTCGGTACCGAGTTATACCCAACCGTACCAAAACCGATTGGTATTAGGTCAGTCCAGCAACAGAACTGAAATTTAAACTACCCTATCGGTACCTATAGGCCGTGTTTACCGGATATAGGACCCGGATTTCATTAAACTTTACCTATCTGGCCACATGTTATCTTTGGAGGCCCAGACATGGTCAGACCAAAAAAATTTATTCCTGTCAGACAGGGATTAGAAATCCTGTTAAAAGGGTGTTATTAAAATTATCCAACTTCGTTTCGAGAAAGGTCGAAACTACAACAGCTTCTCTTCCTCAGCGAGACTGCGACTATCTCACTGTTTTTCAAGCAAAGATATCGTCATCATCTTCAATCTCCAAGACTCCAACCTTCAGACACCATCCTCTTCAACCTCCAAACCTCCATCTACTACCTCTTCTAAATCATCAATTTTTCATCTGATATATTCTTCTATTCTGTTCAATTTCTAATAGTTCTCTGTGTACGTTTCAATTGACGAAGTACTCGATCGGCGCCCCGCTGCAATTGCAACCAACTTACTGTGGGATTTCAAGAGTGAATTTCATCTACCATCATCGATCTTCAGATCTCGACTCTCTTCTTCTGGTTCTTCCAGTTTTGATCGAAGCGGCGTCAAGTAGTGACGAGATAGATCCAGCTCCATTTCACTCCGTACTGCCCATGACGGCTAAGAGTTGCAGCGGCGGCGAGGTTTGAGATTAGAGATCCTAGGCGTTGAAAGAGAAGTCAGAGTCTCTTGGGCTTTTTCTTTTTTAGCAGTAATTTTGCTTTGGTTTCTTTGAAAAAGCTGAAAAAGAAAGTATCCCATTCCTATGCAATATCTACTGTAACAAACAAACGGTAAAGGTTAAGGATTTCATTTAAAATCAAATCTTATACCAATCAAATCCATCTCTATATCCTATCACAGTCTAATCTGTGTTCCCAAACGTGGCCATAAGGTCTAATACCAATATTGGTTTGAGCAATATACCGACCCGTCCTAAACCAATATTAGGTCTACGAAAGAATCCATTATCCACGATCTAAAGAGAAGGAAAAATAAAATAAAAAAGGAGAATGATTGAAGATAAGTATAAAACGAAAAATGGTGATGAATTAGCAGAAAAGAAGGGATGGATAAGCTTCGGCAGTTTATCTTGTGGACACAGGGCACCACCCAATGTGTCACAAAAGTCCATAAACAACTACAAAAGGCCGCATAAACCAGAAGACACCAAAAGTAGTAAAACGACTTGTGACTTGTCCCTCCAAGCAATCACCACCTGCGTCACTTCCTCTGTACTTTTCTGTGTGTAATCCAAACCAAAAGAAAAGGGTGAAAGGAAAAACAAATCATGCTATCTATGAAATCTCACTTCAATACACTTGTCACTTGTGAGATGGGAATTAGTTCTACGACACTAGCTATGCTATGGTACACACCCTATCTTTGTACCATTCCACAATCCACAGTGCATCATTGGTGTGTACCAAACAATGCACATGCTACTTCACGTTCATACCTTCATCGAAAGTGAGTGTACTTTTTACTAGCAAGAAAAGGACAAGAGTTATAATTTCTGTCCAACATAAATGGCTCTAAACCGTTAGAATGAGCTATTTATGTAAGAAGAAGCTTACGATAATTAATGGTTCTAAACCGTTAAAATGAGTAGCATCTCATTTTTATTTACATAAATTCAATTATCCGAGTCAATTATATTCATTTTGCAAAATGGATAAAGGGCCAATTGACTCTTATGTCCCTGAAGCCCAAACGGTGTTTAGGGTTTGTGTCGAGCAACATATCAACTTGATTTGAGTTGTGTAAAGAATACATACAACCAATGTTCATGAGATCATCAACTGTTCAAGAAACTTATGTTCAACCACCTATTGATGTAAATTCAATAACTGTGCGAATTATTTTTAGATAAAACTATTTTATTTTTATTTGAACATGTATTTCTTGATCAGTTAGTAATCCGAGTAGACACGTCCAAAAATACCTCTAAAATGACCATAATTCAGCTTCATAGTTCTATTTATTTAGTTCTATTGCACAGTGGAGTAAGGTGAGTGTATTGGTGGTGGAATCGTTGAATAGAAGGTGAGAACTGAAAGGGGGAAGAGATGGCAGAGTACAGAATCATACAATGTTCCGTATCCATATCCATATTTATCCAAACTCAATCAACACAGACTTTAGCACCTCCCACGCGCCCCACCCAGAGCGTACACTCCCCACCACACCCCCCACACCAATAAAGATACATCGTATTCACGTGGCCTCCATACCACGACAAATCACACCACCCCCATTTCTACTCTCTCCTCTCCTCTCATTTCTGGATTATTATTCCCCCCCTTCCTATCCATCACTCTCCCCATCCAAACCACCATGACCGCCGCAGCTCCGATCAACGACCTCCCCGAGGCGATTCTCACCACCATCATCGCCTTGCTCTCCGACACCCGCACCCGCAACTCCGTCGCCCTCGTCTCCCGCAAATTCCGCACACTCGAGAGGACCACGCGCACCTCCCTCACGCTCCGCGGCAACGCGCGCGACCTCCACCTGATCCCGACCTGCTTCTCCTCCGTCACCGACCTCGACCTCTCCCTCCTCTCCCCCTGGGGCCACGCGCTGCTCTCCCCCTCCGCCTCCTCCACCGACCCCGCCCTCCTCGCCCACCGCCTCCGCCTCGCCTTCCCCTCCGTCACTTCCCTCACCGTCTACTCCCGATCCTCCTCCACCGTCGAGATCGTCGCCAGTCTCTGGCCGCGTTTGCGCCGCGTCAAGCTCGTCCGGTGGCACCAGCGCCCGCAGTCGAATCTCGGCGCCGACTTCGATCCTCTCTTCCAGCAGTGCCACGCTCTCTCCGATTTGGACTTGTCGGAATTCTACTACTGGACCGAGGACCTCCCTCCGATTCTGGAAGCCCATCCCAACGTGGCCAGGTCACTCACTAAGCTCAATCTCCTGACGGCGTCGTTTACCGAGGGTTTCAGAGCCACCGAGATCAGATCGATCACCGTGGCGTGCCCCAAGCTTCAGCAGCTCTTCGTTGCTTGTATGTTCGATCCCAGATACATGGGGTTCGTCGGGGAGGAGGCTCTTCTGTCCATCTCCACCAATTGTCCGGAGCTCAGAGTCGTCCACCTCATCGACACGTCGTCGTTGTTGAACGCGCGCGGCGATCCAAACGACGACGGTTTCACATTGGAAGACGCTCAGATTGGGCGCGCGGCTTTGGTGGACTTCTTCTCCGGGCTTCCGTTGCTGGAGGAGCTGGTGCTTGATGTGTGCAAGAATGTTAGAGATAGTGGACTAGCCTTGGAGGTTCTTGCTTCCAAGTGTCCGAGACTGAGAGCTCTCAAGCTTGGGCAGTTCCATGGGCTGTGCTCGGCGATTGGGTCCCGGCTCGACGGCATTGCTCTTTGTCATGGGCTGGAGTCGCTGTCTATTAAGAACTGTGGCGATTTGACGGATATGGGATTGATCGAAATTGCGAGAGGATGTTGTAAGCTTGCCAAGTTTGAGGTGTATGGATGCAAGAAGATTACAGTGAAAGGGTTGAGGACGCTGGCTTCTTTGTTGTGGAAGACGTTGGTTGACGTGAGCATATCTTGCTGTAAGAACCTGGATGCTGCGGCGTCAGTGCGTGCTCTGGAGCCAATTCGCGATCGGATTCAACGTCTTCACATAGATTGTGTCTGGCAGCGGGAGATTCCGCAGGATTTTGATCTCAATCAGGTCAATGATTATGATGTTGGTGATAATGATGGTGTTGCAGTGAGTCAGAATGGTAATGATTACATGAGTTGGTGTGATGCGTTCGAGCAGAGGATCAGCAAGAAGTGCAAGTATGGATCAGATGGGGACTGTTCCTATATGCCAACCAATGGCTATGCAAATGGGAATGGCCATGGTAATGGAAATGGGTTTTGGGGTGATGAGACTTGGGAAAGGCTGCACTACCTTTCACTTTGGATTGAGGTGGGTGACTTGCTGACATCATTGCCAGAGGTGGGTCTAGACGATTGTCCCAATTTGGAGGAGGTTCAGATCCGGGTAGAAGGCGATTGCAGGGGAAGGCACAAGCCCACACAGCGAGAATTTGGGTTGAGCTGCCTAGCCCGTTATCCTCAGCTGTCGAAGATGAAGCTGGACTGCGGTGATACTGTGGGATTTGCACTGACTGCTCCCCCAGGGCAGATGGACTTGTCGCTTTGGGAGAGGTTCTTTCTCAGTGGAATTGGGAACTTGAGTCTCAGCGAACTTGATTATTGGCCGCCTCAAGACAGGGATGTGAACCAGAGGAGTCTCTGGCTCCCAGCTGCTGGGTTGTTGGCAGAATGCATCACCCTGCGGAAGCTTTTCATCCATGGGACTGCTCACGAACATTTCATGATGTTCCTTGTGAGACCAGATCTCAACCTCAGCTTAAGGGATGTTCAGCTGCGAGAGGATTACTACCCAGCACCTGAAAATGAAATGAGTACAGAAATGAGGGTGGACTCGTGCTGTCGCTTTGAGGATGCACTCAACAGGCGTCCAATCCTTGATTGAAAGTGGAACTACTGAAGAGTTGTTGTATGAAATCATAGGCAGTCAGGTTATGTTAGTAATTGAGAAATGTAAGAGGTTCTGAACGAGTTCATTCCTCGTTTTATCATTTCCGTTTTTCCAATAAATAAAATCTACTTTTTCTTTCCATGAGAATAAAATCTACCTTTTGGTTCTCACTTAGTGCGGTTGCTAAACAATGAACCACGAAACTCACTTTAGTCCGTAAACCGACTAATTTGCTTTGATTGCACAAAAAGCATGAGTTGCCACAGTGAAGGATGAAAAAAATTTAAGAAACAAAAAACATCAAACTTAAAATTTTACAATGATTGAAGTAAACAGGATACACCTTAAGCCGAGAGAATACAATGCAACACCTCTACCATGTTTTCTATACATAAAGAAACAAGACTATCAGCAAAGCGAGTATTCGCAGTCTACCAAGCGCGATAATATCTCATCACAGGTTGGTCGTAAATGTGGCTCTGTCCAACAATCTGTAATCCAAGATAGAGCAGAGGTTCAGGGTTTGGATATAAGATGTACAGTAGCAAAATCAAGGTCTTTATATAGATCATGAAACTGTGATTAAACTTTCATATTGCCAATACCTGAGATAAGCCTGCCCAGTGGATTATCCGGAATTTCTAACCGTGAACCCTCATTGGCAACAGCGTAAACAACCTGAGTTCAAGAAGGCTATGAGTTCACTGAAATAATTCTTTCTTAAAAGTACTGCATCCTTTCACCTTTGAAGCTACAAGCTAAATGAACAAAACGGGGAGTGAGATCTGATCAACATACCCTCTCCGGTGGTACACCTTCCCAAGGTCTACTTAGAGTGCAGAGCTCCCACATAATCACCCCAAAGCTGAATATATCACACTTTTCTGTGAAGGGTTCATTTCTGATAAGCTCAGGTGCCATCCATTCAGGAGTTCCTGCAGAAGATGAGTCCTTCATATTTGCCTCAGTCATCATTCTTGAGAGCCCAAAATCACAAATCTTCACAGTCCAATGCTTATTCACTAGGCAATTTGCACTCTTTAGGTCGCGATGAACTATCTTCATGCGGTGTATGCACATCAACCCCCTTTAGCCAACAAAAAGTCCAGTCAGTGATCTGTACTACTTACAATGATAATAATGAATGGATTCATACATCAAATTTTCGTTTCTTTGATGTTTTAAATGAATGAACAAGTGCTATTTTGAAAACGATAATGATCTTCCGCAAAAATCGAGTTTTATGGAATCGCACAACATGCCAAATTTCTTAGCTGAGGTTATGATCATAGCTTATATCATGTCAATCATGTCACTTAAGTTAATCTCTTAGTCAATTACTGACCAGGTGATCATGACTGATAGCCTGCAATGCTACTTGGAATTTTTTTTCCATTTCTACCATCTGCTGAGACGATGCAAGGATATAAATATGAAAATTATCATAGGGTTCTTAAAACATCTATGAGCCGCCTCGAAACAAAGAAAAAAAATAAGTATTTGGAATGATCACCCTATATTTTTTAGCAGATCCAGCATGTAGGGACCAACAAATCATAAACGTGAGGCAAATGACATGTTCATGGGCTACATGAATCCTGTTTCTAATTCCTTCTATCCAATTATTTGGAGCAATAATATTTTCACTTATATAGATCTCAGATGAAGTCCTCAAAAGAGACATGGATGGACAAACTGAACACACCTGCATATATCGCGCAACATTTTTAATTTCCTTCGCCAGCTAAGCTTCTTCTTCTGACCGCTTAAATGAATCAGATAATACAAGGATCCCATCTCCATGTATTCTGTAACCATCGACAAGCGTGGAGGCTTTGTGCATGCACCCAGAAATAAAATGACTGCATATATTATGGTCAATCTCAAATCAGTAGAAAAAGAAAGGAAATCTGTATTAGAAAATATGTAATAATCTATGCAACGATCAAAGAATAGTACTGCTGGCATAATTAGATGTAGTACCATTCGGATGCCGAATGCGGCTGGAAACAAAGAGACAAAACGATAAAGATTTCATCAGAAAGTATTTAAAATACAAAGTAATAATAATAACAAACAATGCAGCAATAAAAATATAAAATCAAACGGAACACAACAATGAAGGTGCTGCTGAGAAAATACCTAAGAATGGATATCTCATTGCAAAAGTCTTCCATGTTCTCAGGAGTAAGATCTTGCTCTAGAAAAACCTTAATAGCAACATCAGTACCATTCCAGATGCCACGAAAGACTTCTCCGAAGAACCCTAAAAGATGGAACAAGCAACCAAAAATAACTCCATGAGTTAAACTGCAATGTTTTGTATTTAAGAATGGTGAACTAGATGTTTTTCCTACACAAGTGAAGTTTCATTATATTATGTGGAAACCAAATCTTTGCTTCTATTATGAAAGCTTACAAATTTCAAGGATACGATTAAGTTAACACACGGCAATTACCATAGTGTTTTAATGAGCGTACAGAACATCATAAATCATAAATGACCAGCAACCTTCATCAGATATTCTTCTACGCAAGAATCTTGTATTATAAGACTTTTTCTCCTACTTATAGTTTAATAAGCGTACAGACCTTCATAAATGACCAGCAACATTCATCAGATATTCTTCAATGGAGGAATTTTGTATTATAAGGATTTTTCTCCTACTTATATGAGGACACCCAACCCAGTGATTAGAGATCCTAAAAGTTGGGTTCAATGGGAAGAACGAATCATAAGGTGGCCGTAAGGAAATGCACTATATCTTTGATCTTGTAAAAGAAAAAAAGGAATTATGTACTAATGTGTTCATGAACTTGAACAATGATGTAAATCTAAGAGTTACCACTGCTATGATATTTCACCCTTTCCATGCAGCAAAAGTTACCTACCAAATCTGAATCAGATTTCAATGCAAACACTATATAGGAATTTTATATTTTCTGTTGGAGCACGCTTTGTACCATAGTACATCATAAAATAATATAAAAAGAATCACAACTTCATGAGTTACCACTGCTATGATATTTCACTCTTTTCATGCAGCAAAAGTTACCTACCATATCTGAATCAGATTTCAATGCAAACAATATTTAGGAATTTTATATTTTCTGTTGGAGCACGCTTAGCACCACAGTACACCATAAAATAATATAAAAATAATCACAACTTTGTGAAAAAACGATTTAAGCTGGAATAGCAGCTAGATTAAGAAAATAAAGACAGCAGTGAAGCTTGTTATAAAAAGTTATTCTTACCTATTCCGACACGGGTTCCAACAATCAGTTCTGAGAAATCAATGTTCCATTCTTGGTAAGGCAAAAGAGGTTTGTTATCAAATGTGGCGGATTCAAGAATTCTGTTCCATGTTGAGAGCAGTTCCGCACTTCTCGTGAATTCTGAAGCTCCGCCCCTCTCAGATGTTTGGCTCCTATACTGATGCGGCGATGAAGGTAATGATATTGCTTTCTGAGTACTGATTTGGCCCTGAGGAAGAAAACATATAAGCAGGCTTCAATGAGGCCTTCACCAGAATCCTCTTGATCAAAGTAGTGAATGTACGGACATCCATTAGTAAATGAAAATCATGGAGAAATCTAAGAAGCTCAGATCCTGTTTATAATGAATTTGTCAAAGAAAAACCAAGTATAAAATGCAATCTATAAGGAAAAGAATCATATGAAATTCTTTCTGCACTAGAAAATTTGCACATTTGGCAAGGCACACGATTGCCGTAATCTTCTTGATCAAAGTAGTGTTTGTATGGCAATCGAATAAGTACATTAAAGTCATGGAGAAATCTAGGACACTGAGATCACTAGTTTATACTAAATTTTTAATAAGAAAAAGAATCTTATGAAACACTTCTGCACTAGAGAATTTGCGCATTTGGCAAGGCACATGATTGCCATAATATTATGTGTCAAATTTAACCTTAATTCTGCTATACTGCAACTAATATAAAAGCCAAGTACTCTATGCAATCTGATAAGCAAATTGTATAGTGAGATTTCTTTGGATGGTCACAGCTCCCAGGAAAATTTGACAACACCTCACCCCTTCATCTAAAACCGCTCTAGGAAAATTTGAAATCTCTTCTTTTACACAGGTTCTTGAATCAAGATTGTACTTTTCCTACCTCTTTTAGAAGATAGCAACGTTAAATTATACTTTTAAAGTAACAGCTCCTTGTGGCGTTTATCATCAACTTGATAAACAAGGAAAAAAGAAGATAAAACAAATTTTGATAATTCTTCCTAAATTTATTGCCCTGAAGACATTGCAAAGGAAAAACGAAAGACAAATTAACATTTTTCTATTTATTCTTTCCTTTTGAGGAGAATAACAAGAGTTTCAGATATCTTACATGCGCATTTTCCATGGTATCCGCTAAGTACCCATACGAAAGAAGTAAAGAGATATACCATTTTTAAGACTTGAAATCACAAGTTTACTGCGGATCATGGACTTCAATAAAATGTTTTGTGGTCTTTCCAGTCTGAAACGTGGTCCATTAATATGAAATATTAATTTTTGCAGTCCCTTTCTAAGGAAAATATTTTAAAACATTGGCCAAGTAGGAAACAATTTATTACATAGCTTGAATTTATTACCATATATCAGAGAAAACCAGCGTATAAACTATCTGTATTTTTGGCTTCTTCATCATTATTTTCAGCACTGAGGGCTTGAATGGGGACCTAACAAATCTCATAGTTTGATAATGGAACCACACTTTGGAGTTACCTACTCTATAAGGAGATTGCCACATATAGGGTAGTTTCCAGAAAATAGCATAAAGAGCCACTGGATCAATAAATAAGATCTAACTCAAGTTTCCATAAAACATAGTAACATCTTAAAACTTATATGCATCCAGGTGAGTAAATTCTAAGCCTTAAGTTTACACACTTAGATATAGAAAGCAGTTGATATACATAATAAACCACAGGTACAGACATCCAGTTCACATAGCTTCAATGTGTCACAAACGCTTTATTGTTACCTAGTAAATATATCATATATCCATCAAATATGAGCATAAACAGTAGAAGAAATAATTTCTAATATACAAACTAAACGATATCATGTTTTTATCAAAAGTATCATACTCAGAGAGAGAAACATACATTATTCTGAAGATTATTCCTATCATTTGAAGAGTGGCAGAATGACCCCTCGTCTCCCTGCTCTCTTAAGAGACGATTTTGCTTCAATGTTTCATTCATCGCACGTACAGCCCTAATGTAGTGGATTGGATACCCAGTTATTGATTTATAGAAATATACAAATAAAAAATTAGAAAAAAAAAACATTTAAAGCTTGATCCAAATAACAATGGGTGGTGGAAAGTATGACCAAACTGTGCATAGGCAAATTAACCAGGTAATACAGAGACAATCATCACTGTTTAATGAGAAAAACGATCAATAGAACACGATACAGTGATTTGAAACAAGGGCAAAAGCAAATTACTATGGACTAAAAAGGTGGTACAAGGCTACTAGTTTTAAGAAATCCAATGAACTAGGCACGGTTCTCACCATGTATGCCGTCATATGAAATCAACATTTGTTGATCTTTCACATTTGTTCTTAGATGGCTTAATAAAACACATATTAGCTAGCTAGTCGATAATGGTTTTACAGCATGAAAGTGAATTAGTTCTATTAGAACATTTTGCCATCGTATCAGTCTATCAGCTCAGTTTCACATTAATACCTTAAATCTATAATTGATTCTACTACTTTTTAATCAAAATTAACCGTCAGGCTATCAGCTCAGTTTTACATTATTACCATTAACACTTTATTTTGCGCTACTGCTTTTAATCAAAATAAACAGTCAATTCCTCCCTAACTCGTCATATTCCATCTATCCTTGACAAAAGTAATTCTGAATCACTTATGTCATAAGTCATGGGGAAGATGCAGTATGATGTTACAGGGAAAAAATGTTAAAATCCTCACCGACAAAGATCAAAATCTAATAGCAGCCTATAGGATCTAGTGGTCCTTTATAACCAGACAATATTGCTTGACAGATTAATATTTATGGCTCCAATGCACTTGTAGGTGAATCCATCAACACTGATTCATAAGTATCCTTTACACCGAGCACAACTGTAGGTTTCAAATGTTCAAGAAAATATAAAAAGATGATCTAAATTTAAAAGTTTACTTGCCCTCTTTTGTAGGAAATTTTGGATAGATGTATTAAACTATTAACAGCATTTTGCCTCGTGACAAGTTCCTAATAATCCTTACATGCAATTATTGCAAAGCAACTAGGAATACCAAAAGGAAATATAGACGTTATGGGCAAAGGATCAAATATGAAATCATCTTTACTTTTTAACACAACATATGTTGATAACAAAACCAATACAAATATCTTCCCTTTACATAGCCCCCATTTTTATCCACAGGTTTATTCTCCTGGTACTCTTTCAAATTGATCATGAAAAGTTCTCTTAATAAAATAACTTTCAGAATCCTTCCAAACATTACATTGGTCATATGTTCTGACAAACAAAATCGGAAGATGCAAATCAGATCCTAACAGTATAAAGAGACTATATAGAAGAGACACAGAAGGTATAAGTATAACCAATAACTAGACCAAACAGATGCACCGAAATTTAATACAGGGGAAAATATCAGTTTTATCTTTTAACACATGGCAAGAAAATCAGTTCGCCACAATGGAGACTAACAATCTATATTGAAGCAAAAACTTCTCTTGGAAAAGATGAAATAAGCATCAACCTTACGATGTCATCACCAATCTCAGGAGTAATGCTAATGCTTCTTCTTCTTAATCTACGCGCTTCTGATGTCGATGCACCATCAGACCTATAACTATAATCAAGAATTGAGGACAAACAGTCTTGTATCAATATAAATATATTGAGAATATGTTAATAAGCTATGAAAGAAATATCAAATACAAGACGATTAAAGTTTAACAAAAGACAGTATTCGATACAAAATTCAGCATACTCTACAACACCAAACCTGATGTGAATGGTTTAACTTTAAAATTCTATGCAAGAAATTTCCACTGCAATTTAATATAAGCAGTGTATGTGACAACAATTACAGTGCTAACTGACGTCTTGTCTGCCATTAATGTACACACCATGTAACCAAAATTGCCTGCTTCCCACTACCCCAACCCAATGACAAACGAAAAGGAAAAAGAAAAAGATAAAAACTACATTGAATATTGATAATTAGTTTGACCCAAAACAAATTGCACTCAAAATTCCTAATCCCACCACTGACCTTTACACCTAGCCAATCTAGAAAACAATAACGAAGCAATGCATGTTCTGTGGTTAAGTAATAAGACCTGGATGACTACCGTGTATTTATTGCCTTGAGATGCAACAAAAGTTTGGATACTTAACTAAAACTTCTACCACTAGATCTAATTATCATGTCAAGAAATTACTATAAGATCAACAGAGATATAACCTTGATTTAGGCATGTCATCAGCATAATCTCTAAAAGACTTCCTATCACCACCAAGCATGGACCGCCCGCGTGCCCGCAGGGAAGGATGTTCTGGACTGAAAAACCAAATAAAAGGAAAAAAGAAAATTACAAAATACAAATAGGGATGACATTGCTTCCAGAGGACAGGAATTCTGAACAACTGTACACATTCTAGAAAGTGTATTAGACACAATTCCAACCGCAAATATATATTTACAAAAACAAAGATACATGTGACTCATAACTGAGTTGGACGTAAAAGGTATACAAACAAACAGAAACACATCATACAGTAGAAAGGACAAACACTGCCAACTCTTAACTGAAGCAGACATGACTCCCAAAGAAACTGAGCCTAGAATACATCAAAGAGAACTGTGACCTGATAATTGAATTGGATGAAAAAGTTATACATGTCCCACATGTATGTATCTCTTCATTTTACCATGATACTTAATCGAAGTGGACAAGAATTAGACAAGTAACAAGGAAATCGACATTAAAGACAAGAAACACCAACGCTACAAACTCTAAACTGAAGCAGATACGACTCCCAAAGAAAACTAAGCCTACACTACAAGATCTCCTTGCACTTAAAACCATATCTCCTTCAACCCAGCCTACCTCTCCCATAGACGAGAAGCAACTTCACATTGCACAGATTCAGGGTTGCACTATCTCCTGCATCTTACACAAAACACACCAATGGGAATAAAATGCAAGCATAGCCTTCTCTGCTGAGGAATATCACAGGTATTAACCCTCCCAAGGGCCACTAGCTGGCCTAAGATCTTGGTCTTTGGGTGGAACTTTTGACTTCCAGATACAACTTGGGTGGTCTGTAATTTCCTGGTTCTGTTTAACTGTGATTCTTTTATCCTGTCTTCTACCTTTATCCCGGTGTTTGCTGGATAAAAGACTGCCGGTCCACCAATGTTTCTATTGTTCCTCTTTACTTTTTCCCTGAAGCATCTATTCTAGGTGTAGCTCCTAAAAGAAAACTAATAGCAAGATCAACGCTCCTGAAAAAACCAATAATAACTTCCTTCACGATTTTCCCAGGCCATTGCTGCTCCCTGAACAGATAAGGACATAGAGGA
>NC_020496.1:15891808-15895072 GCF_000184155.1 Fragaria vesca subsp. vesca
TTTTTTTTTTCCTTTGGAGCAAAGCTTTCATCAGCTCCACGCCTGAACTTTGACTTATGGAGGAACTTTTGCTTTCCAAATCAGCCCTGCTTATTTCTATATTTTATGCCCCAGGCAAAGGTGAAATCCAAACCTCAGCCACAGTACTGAAGCATCATGCTACTCTGACAATAAATCTTTGGAAACTGCCTACCCAACCCAGCAATCCTCTCCATCTAGGATGAAGACTGTTTCATCATCTCGTCTGAGCATCTTGCTAGCATAAATTGTAGATCAGGGATAAGTATGGCACCATATATCCATGATATGACCTTCAAGTATAAGTCATTTTAATTTATATCCCATCAAATTGAATCATGGTTTCATATTTGGTGAAGAGAACTCCTACGACCCAGAAAACTACACATTACCAGGTCATTGTTAAATTCTAACTTGTTTTGTAAGATAATAAATTCTATCCCACAAGTGTCTACCTTCTCATGCCATCTAAGAAAATACATTACAAGGCAGATAACCATGGATTACTAGTTTCACTTGAAAAATTGTAAGTCATACACATACAGTCCAACGACCAGTGAGGCACACTGATTTGAAGCAACCACAAATGCTTCTGTCGCCTGTGTCATTTCTACTTACAACATCCATAGATCACTGCCAGATTCAAGGGACCTATATTTCACAATCACTACTTAGACACACTCCTTTATAACACATCAATTTTAGAGGTAGTTACAAAGCTGCAACCTTTGCAATAACTTCTACTTATTTATAGAGAGATTCTACAGCAGAAACTGTAAAATCAGCTTAGGTTCATTGATTGTTTCTTTTACAAGCATGAATTGTGCCATTTTTCATTCATTACCTATGAGTGTATGACACAGTTCCTTTGTAATTACTTTTACTTATGTATAGACATTCTACAGCAGAACCAGAAAAGGCCAGCATCACCTAATTAATCTATACCAGCTTGTATCATCTTATCTGCCTCGCATCCATTAGCATGACACTTGAACAGAATCTCATTTTCACAAGAGAACTGTATAACCAAGTTAATCCTATCATGTACTCCTAGACTGAAGGATGTATGAATGCAGATATCCTTTTTCAGGTTCTAGAAGTTATTTAAAATACAGACCAACTATGTGAACAACTCTGTAGAGTCAAGCTAAGCTCCAACATGTCAAGTACACTCATGCGGAAAAAGAAACTAAATTTTTTTTATCAAAAATAAAATGGTGGTCTTTTAACCTAGACCCACACCAAAACATGGAATCTCAAATGAAGGAAAATAAGGAGTTCTGAATCTTCAAAACTAAGAACACCAAATTTGAAGGACACAAATACAAAAACACGATGAGATTAAGAAAAACCTCGAACTAGCAGTCCGCTGTTCAGCAATGGCCTTTCTCCGGCTACGCCGCCAAAAATTTGATGGAATGTTGGGTTCACTATGTGATAAACTGAAGGATTTGGACAAATGGTGTAGTAACAAACATTTCATAGTCAGCATTCTAGAGGTTTCAAATCAAGAAGATGACCAAATAATAGTATAAAATCATGGAAAGGAGGATACAAAACACACATGATAGGGAGCTCATAGCAGAATTCATCTATGAATTACAGTTGAGCTTGTCAAGTTGGATTATGTTGATTACCTCATTCTTCTATCAAAAGCAGCTGTAGGTCGCAACATCATGTTTCGCAACGAAGGACCTGCTACATTTGAGGCAACGTCAAATCTTCCGCGGAACTGAAGGCTCTCGTCCTTTTCAGCACTACAACAAAAGGAGTATAAACTAACTACATTAATTTGTATACTTGGCCTTGCATCAATAACATCAGGCATTACAGGCTTTAAATTTTCAAGTTTAATCAGCCAGTCAGCTAACCTGTCAGGATCCACTCTCTCTGCAAATCCATATAGAGGACTATTCGGTTCTAGTGGTGAATCACAGGAGTCATTTTCTGCAGAATCACTTTCCCCTGCTGCAGATATATGGGTCATAAAGATTGCCTTGGTTGAACGGGGAATCAGCTGGCCAGGGAACCGCATTAGGTCGACCAACAGTTCAACGGAGTTCAAGACAACTATCACTGACAAATGCTTATATGAGTCCGCACACTCAATAGTCCCATCATTAGGCAAACCCTGATAAAACAAAAAAATAAAATAAAAATAAATAATAGTACTAGTGGTGAATACAA
This sequence comes from Fragaria vesca subsp. vesca, assembly GCF_000184155.1. Lineage (NCBI taxonomy): Eukaryota > Viridiplantae > Streptophyta > Magnoliopsida > Rosales > Rosaceae > Fragaria > Fragaria vesca. The sequence goes on from NC_020496.1 coordinate 15,894,014, forward strand.
GAAATGTATCATATTTTGAATAACTGGAAGAGTTCTTTAAAACTTACCACCATTAACCTACTTTCAAGTCCTACAGTATCTGCTAGAACTTTGAACAAGATCGCTCGAGGACGGCATGAACCATTCCGTATTTGCCCCAGTAGCTGAACTCCTCTATTATCAAACATGTGGGAGGTTTCTTCCAGTGCAGCTTTTGCTGGACTTTCTGAGTTTGGCCGTTTATAAACATCGGACACCTGTGCAGGCATTCATTAGATTAAAAAAAAAAACTTGAAATTGAGAATTAAATAAGCAGCAGGGCTAATCATAAAAATAGGGTTTAAATGACTCATTTTTCACAATCATATGCTTTTAGCCTCTGTAAAGTAAGGAAAATTTATTTGGTTTAGGTGGCAAGATGGTAGCATTTTGTCCAAAACCAAATTGCAGATCAATATGTTGTCATGACTCATACCTTAATTAGGATTGCAGATGATAAAAGGTGCAACATTAAAGTAGCAGTTATTGACAATTGAAAACATTGGATGATACATAAAAAATGAAATCAAACAGAGACAAAAGGTAGCTTCAAACAAAATAAATACATATATAAACAAATAGAAAATCAAATAACTTTCTCACCAATCCAGCGATCTTTTTTATCATTGCATGTGGATTCGAGTTCAATCCTTTCACTAGTGCCGAAATCAGTTGCTTCAGCATGGACAACTTTTTGTCTTTTGCAGTATCTACAAGAATGATATCACCTTTTAAACCCTCTGCCTCCAAAGCATGAAGCTCATCAAGAGTAGGAATATCATCAAAACTCTCCTTGAGCCTTTTCTCCTGTACATTGACATATTTATTCAACTTCACTAATCAAACATCAAGTACTGGTAAACAAGTTGAGAGAAATTAATATAATGTTATCAAGAAATCCAATGAATTGGAATAATAGAATGATACATCCAAATAGCTTTTATATATATATATATATATACACACACAGTCCGTCTCAGCTACGGACGTCCGCTACCGTTTTACGGTGCGGTACTTTTCCCTCCGTTAGCCACCGGCGAG
>NC_020496.1:15895375-15897809 GCF_000184155.1 Fragaria vesca subsp. vesca
ATATATATATATATATATATATATATATATAGATAAAAGAAATAGCTTTTTATGAAATAAAAAGCAAAATACAAGGAAGCAGACAAGGAGTGATAGCTCTTCACTTATGTGCATTGTTACTACAGTTTATAGAGACGGCAGATGAGTGATCCATGTATATATGTTCTCATTTTTTAGGATGGGAAAAGAATCTATCAGATTATTTCATAAAACTGTTTCAAAGAACACAGTCACAGGCTCACAGCAGACAAACAAGGGTACCATGCAGAGAACTTAAGACATACCAAAATATTACTGGTGTAAATATTAAAGTACAAAACAATATATATATATATAAAGGCACACACAGTAGCCTCTTAACACTAGCCACACGAGTGCTAATTTGCTTTCTGAATATTATTTTAGAGATTTTTAGTTTTTTTTTATGCCAAAATGTATTGTAAAAATGAAAGGAAATGAAAATACTTAGTTATTAGAGCCAAAAACTGTTTTTGGTAATGTCCATTTATATCCTTCAAATACACACACTAGCCTCTTAACACACGCATGCTAATTTGCTTTCTGAATTTTATTTCAGAGATTTTTAGTTTTTATATGCTGAAATGTATTATAAAAATGAAAGGAAATGAATATTAGTCATTAAAGAAAAACCTGTTTTTGGTAATGTCCATTTATATCCTTCAAATATAAACATGTTTTTATATTAGCTGAAGGACAGTTCTGGGCTTTCAAAAGTTTAACCATGTTAAGCAGAATTGGCTTAATATAATAGATATATCTTTAATCCACATCCATCTCTACGACTCCCATGTTTCATGATCATAAGACAACATGTAACAGGAAGCAATGATAACAGCAGCAACAAATAACTATTAAATACCACCAAAGACTGAACCTCACCGGAATGACAGAGTAGAAACCATTGGGAATTGGTTCGAAAAGCATTCCTGTTTGCCATAGAACTTGTGATGCTTTCTGAGGTGAAAACACATCTTGATCCAAGCTTCTAGGAGAATCAGTGTTACTCAAGGTCTCTTCTTGAGAGCCCAAAGAAGCAGACCCAAATCTTTCAATAAAATCTGATGGCCACCATGAAGCATTTGAAGGCCCTTGCTCTGCTGGCCCAGCATCATCTCGTGTATCCTCCATGTCTTTATATATTTAAAGTTCAAAACCATTTCGGCCCCACTTCCTACCCCATAAAAGATGTCCACAACTATACTAGTCCTTTAGACGCAAAACAGAGAGTTACAGAACTTCAAATATACCGATTTCTTCAGGCTGGAGGCCATAAGACCTGCAAAAATACCAAAGTCAAAATTAGACATGAAAGACAAATAATCTAAAACAGAATGGCTTGATGGCCTCTTCCGAAGAAGCACCATAAGAAGAAAAAAAACTAAGTAACTCAGTCACATAAGGTTTAAGAAACTGGAAAATCACAAATTACACTTAAGAAAAAGTATTTAATCAATAAAGGAAATTCAAAGTACAGATGAAGCATAGCACCTAAAGAATATAAAAATAGACATAGATAAACATCCTGAACACTTACACAATGAACCAACACAGAGATTAAAAATCTACTTGAAATTAAACTGCTTGACACCAGAAGCTAAAAGAGAGAAAGAAAAGGGAGAAGAAAACTGGTTCAATTTCTTTTAATTCTGTCACTCAATATATTTACTTTTGCTCCACCAATAACCAAGGGATAATGGATTCATTTCTAAGTAAATAATAAAAATTAACGTTGTGTTTGGATGAAGCAATTCCAATTTTCACAGAAATTTCAAAGTCATGGGAATTATAATTTCATGAATTTAAATTCCATTGATCCAAAATTCCATTGCTTGGATTTCATGATGTAGAATTTTAAAATGACAAGAATCAGTATTTAGACTAACCTCAATTGAGGGAATTGACAAATGACGTCTATTTTGTGAGGAATTCAAGTCGGGAATTTAAGCTCCCAAATTTCACAATTATTTTCCCATAGAAATTGCAAATTCCACAAGATAATAATCCAAACGGTGGAAAGAGTCCAAAGAAATTGGGAATTCCTCATTTTTGATTAAATTCCCGGGAATTCCGCCACATCCAAACACACAGTAAGAGTTACAAAAAGTTTACCAACTAGGATTTGCACTTGCCACCCTATGAACAACAGAAACCCTAAACAGCTGCTGCCCTCCAGTCTATCAGAATATAAGAGAAAGTGTAATCCTTGAAAACCACCAAAACAGAAACCCACAGAGCTGACTGGAATCTTACTACCTCTTAAAGTAAAATATAATAAACTTATGTATGTTATTTGGAATGATTTAAAAGATAACGGATAATGCAATTTACTACAAGTATATCATATTGAATATATAATCATATATATATATATATATATATATATATATATATATACACATATATATATACACAC
>NC_020496.1:15897829-15899627 GCF_000184155.1 Fragaria vesca subsp. vesca
AGGATCTAAAGAGGACGTCCGCACGCCCTTAAAGTGCGGACGTCCCTCCGTTCTCCACCGTACGGCTCCGACGACGGCGCGCCTCCACCCTAGTGACCTCCAGCAGCGTCCCCGATCACTTTCCCTCCCCGGCGAGTCTGCCGAATTCCAGTTTTCCGGCTAGATTGATTTTCTTTGAAGTTTTGGGTGATCTCGCCGGAAAACTGGAATTCGGCGGACTCGCCGAGGAGGGAAAGTGATCAGGGACACTGCTGGAGGCCGCTAGGGTGGAGGCGCACCGTCATCGGAGCCGTACGGTGGAGAACGGAGGGACGTCCGCACTTTAAAGGCTGTGCGGACGTTCTCTCTGGATCCCGACTGATATATATATATATGTAAATTATCATTGTTCACAACATAAAGAGGAGAGATTAAGAAATATGGAATAAGTAGGTAACTGTATACATGCGAGAAGTCAGCAGCCAGAGCTAACTGAGGTAGAAGGGACTTAGCATGGGAATGTTGCAGAAAGCTGACAATCTGGATCAAAACACAAAATTGATCATGAAACTTAGTGGTGTTTCATGGGCTTTATAAACTACAAGTTTCCATACTTCTTCATTATTGATCATGAAATTCAATATTACAAGAAGCCATAATGAAGATAGTTGCTATAATTGTAACATTAACAAAGAACCTTAGATCAGCAACTTGTGAACTCATAAATCTATTAGTATAAGTAGGTCTACACTTGTGACATGATCACATAGCTCATTCTATGAATATGGTGTAGTTTGTAGATTTAGACCAATTTTAATTTTCTTCAAGTTTTCTTAACAATACATTAGAAAATTGTACCATTGCTATCTCCTTGCTACTGACTCAGTACGATTTACATTTGATAAAACCGTAACTATTCTATGACCTCATGTTTAAACAACAGAGAAGACAGTAGGGAAACATTCAGAGCGAGTAGGAACGCTAATCACTTCTCCTAGACAGACCAGTAATAACCTACCAATAGGCTGATGCTTCCATTCATGAACTCTAGCATCAAAATCTATATGAAGTTAAATGCAGTGAGCGACAGTGAACTATTTCTCAAGTCACCACAATTCGTGATCAAACAGGAAAGTGAATTTCAACCTCAAGGATGAATCAATGGCAAAAAAATAACCCCTCAATTCGAGACAACATAGCAATACTATCCTAGTTCCTTTTCTCACTCTCTCTTTTTCATCCCAGCGCCACGGTCACCAAATGAGTGCATTTTAGGACACAAACTGCCTCTCTAGATCCTTGCATAGCCAAACTTACAATTGCCCAACTCCACGCACCGAGAATTCTCTAGGTTGAATATCTTTGTAATCACGAAATTGAAAGCATAAAAGACTAAACCTACAGTAATACACTTAGGCCGGCACATGTTCATATGACTAGATATCATTACAAAATCACTCACTGCCAAAGGACCTAATCACCGAATGCTTCCCGTAAGTGAGTTCAAATCGCCGCTAGAGCTACACTAGAGCCCTACATTTCTACGCAAATCTAATCAAACGAAGAACAATCACACATCGCAGAAACACTGAAATTCACGATGAGTAAAACGGAATAAGATTAGATTAGATTGCAAAAGAAAAGGCTGGAAAAGAAGAGGAAGGAAGAAAATTACCGCCAGCAGATCCAAGAATTCGAATCCAGAACACGTTTGGTGCGCAGTAACATTTGAATCTCAATTCTACCTCATCGCGATTCTCAGGAGAAATTGCAGAGCGTTGTTGAGAGAGAGAGAGAGAGAGAGAGAGAGAGAGAGAGG
>NC_020496.1:15899997-15915248 GCF_000184155.1 Fragaria vesca subsp. vesca
TACTACTACTACTCTCTCTCTACTCTCTCTCTCTCTCTCTCTCTCTCTCTCTCTCTCTCTCTCTCTCTCTCTCTCTCTCTCTCTCTCTCTCTCTCTCTCTCTCTCTCTCTCTCTCTCTCTCTCTCTCTCTCTCTCTCTCTCTCCAGCTACCCTGTCACCCAACCAATCCTCATTGTTGACCTCTCTGGAAGATCAGGTTTTCGTCGTCGTCCAATGGCTCCGAGCAAGCCAAGACCGACGTCGACGCTAAGTAATTAGAGATCACGAATTCTTGGACGCACAATTTCAATTCAACATTGCTAATTCCAAATCTAATGTCACAATTCAAAACCTTAGATCTCAACAGACCTTGTAATCAAAGATGGAGAAGTAGAGGGCTAGGAGCTTGACATCCCGGAGAGGTGTGGCGGCTGAGGAGTCGATCTCATTGATTATGAGTTGGTAGCTTCTGAGGGCTATGTTCAAGTCTTACTGTTATTGTTGCCACAAAGGTCAAGTTTTGCTGCTACTGTTGTTGTAGATTGTCAAGTCTTACTACTACTATAGCAGATCATCAGGTCTTGCTGCTGTTGTTGTTGCTGATCATCAGGGTTTGCTGCTGCTGTTGTTGTTGCTGATCATCAGGGTTTGCTGCTGCTGCTACTGCATTGCCACAAAGGTCAAGTTTTGGTGCTACTGTTATTGCAGATTGTCAGGTCTTGTTGCTACTGTTGTTGCAGATTGTCAGGTCTTGCTGCTGTTGTTGCTGCAGATCATCAGGTCTTGCTGCTACTGTTGCAGATCATTTGGTTTTCCTGCTACTGCAGATCATCAGGTTTTGGATGTGTAAGAGTCCTACTACTGTAGATTTAGTAGTAGCAGAAGTTTTTTTTTCTGGTGAATTTGGTAGTATCAGTAGCTATTTAGTCGGTAGTAGCAGCAGATTTTCGGTCGGCAACAGTAGCAGTAAATTTTTCGGTCGGCGAAGTAGCTTCATATTTCTAGTCGGCGGCAGTAGCAGTAGATTTCCGGTCGACGGCAGTAGCAGCCATTTATCTCCCTAAATTTTAACTGACTCACCAGATTTGATTCTCCATCTCATTCAAGCACACAATAGATCCTTCCACCATGCCAAACCCTACCAAACAAAAGAAGGTTTCACTCCCACTGCAGTAGTTGCCCAATCACCATTCGCACATGTTTTGACCCCACCCCAAAGGTCCCCTCGTCGTCGGGTAGTTCGAACTTAATTTAGTTGCCAACCCAAACTTAATTCTCAAATCAAACCCATATTCAAAGGCCCATAACCCACCCGGGTCCCAAATTCTCCAAATAGCCTCAAGCCCAAAGACCAAGACTCAATTGCCAACAACATCTATCATGAACATCCATAAGAGAGGTCTTTCAATCTCTGGAAACTCATGGGTTGCATAACTCGGTTGAGAAAATTAAAGCCGCATAAATTACTGGAATTAAAGCCGCATAACTCACTTGAATTAAAGCTGCATAAATCACTGGAATTAAAGCCACAAAACGGTAACAACTATAACTCCCATCACTTGCCTTTCAACAACCAACCTAAAAACCACCACCGCCGTCTCAATCCCATACAGCCTAAGTACTCTACCTCCACTCTCTTAACCTTGCAACAATGACTTAACCCACATGAAACCAAGATGTTGCCATCCTCTACCATTCCACCTCCAGCCTAGAGGTCCCCATCAACGCCGGGTAGTCCAAGTAAATCGCCGCCTCAACCCCAATCGGCTTAGGGCCTCCGCCATTGCCGACAAGGAGCGATGACACGCTGTCTCTCGAGAAGCCATGTCAAATCCTTTGTAGCAGAAGCCATCATCAGGGAACATGGAGCCAATACGGGGCTGCAGTTGCGCACCAACAAGGACAGACCAACGCCTCCAACCCACTTTAGCCCCTCCTTCCCGGCCAAAAGTCGGCGAGAATCGTTCCACGCACAGGGAGAGAAAGCCTCCCAATTGAGGTGCGACATCCATCATAGATTTTGATCCTCGTCACAAGATCCTGTTACTGTTTCAAATCGGACAACGCCAATCTCAAAGGCTGTAGCTGTGTCGCCGCTAGGTTGAGAGAGAAGGGAGATAGTTCATTTAGAAATATTCATACTAACTTAAGTTCTTAGTTTTTCAACAATTGCTTATGATGGACTAGTTTCATCCTTAGCTAGCTTAATTTAAGGTTTCTTCATTGCATAAACCTTAAATGAGCAAAATTATTGCATAACACCAGTTAGCAACCTATAACTAGTGTATTTTCGGATTTTGAATGTAATACCCCGGAAATTTAATATTAATTTCTAATATTATTTAGGAGTTTTCGAGTTAGAAGTTAGTGTGTTTTTGAGGTTTAAAGAAAGAGCGGAAATGTTCGGACGCGTAAATTACCCGAAATGATTTTTTTGGTTTTGAAGGGTCAAGAGTTGACTTTCTAATCCATTAGGTTTCTCGAGAAACTTCCTTCACGAAAGTTGTAGAGCACAACGATACGAGTTCGTAGACACGTGGCACGCGTAAAACAGACTTCGTACGAGGAAGCTATGGTCAGCAAAAGTTGTAGCTTTTCGGGAATTTTGGGATAAATAGAATTTTTTCCTTTTTGTCCTCATTATTTTCAGAAACCAGATTTTCCTCCCTCTCCTTCTCTCCCTCCGACCCCGAGAGAGTGCAAAACCCCCAGCCGACCCGACCCGGACCCGGATGACCCGATTCGAGTTTTCCAGCCGACTCCGTTCGACCCAGACGACGGCACCGGTCGGAAAATCTTCCTCTCCTCGGCGCAATCCTCCCTGTGTTAGTGAGTGAGGACGACTCGGCCGGATCGGCGCTAATCGATCGCCAACAGTGAGGGCGGCGACCCGGTTTGCAAGCCGACCGGAATTCTCCCTCCGGCGGCGGCGGCGACGCAGCTTGGAACCAGTTGGGATAGGCTCTCCTTGGTGCCCTGGTTCTTCTTCTAGTAGTCTCCTAGCACGACTCACGGTGTAGAGTTACGGTGGTGGATTTCCATCTTCCGACGAGTTTTTCGGCGTGCTCCGGCCGATTGAGGCGAAACCTTAGGTATAAAAGATGCTCCTCTCTCTTCAATCTACAAGTTTTGTGTTGTGAGCTTGGGCTAATTCGTAGGTTGGTAGGGTGGCGCGTGGGGCCCACTCGTCGCCGGCGCATGGCGGCGCCTCCGGCAGAGGTTGGGTGGTTAGGCGTAATTGTTACGTTGTGCTTGTCGATACGAGTACGTGAACATGTAGATTGTAGGTTTCAATGTTGCTTGAGTATGTTGGGGCTTTGCCGGAAGTCGATTTCTTTCGGTGTTGGTTTATGGAATCTGAACATAGAGGTAATCATTTTTGGTTATCATAGGCTGTTCATGGGGTTTCGGTGACCTTGGGAGGTCTCATAAGAGGATTGCCTCGTTATGGTAAATCTTTGGGTTAGGTTTTTGCTAGTTGGTGTAAAAGGTAATCACTTGGTTGTTAGTGACAAAGTTGGTCATTAAGTTGATCACATGTTTTGTTAGTCACTAAGTTGTTTTGTGCTATCTAGGTGATTGACAAAGTTGGTGTTATGCTTGTGTTGTGCGTGCGAAGATGCAGCTAGATTTGAGGTGAGTAACATCTCACCAAGGTCCACTTTTGGACCAAATATTTATAATTATTATGATGATGATTATGATGTTGATTTTGATGATGATTATGATGTTGATTTTGATGATGATTATGATGATAATTTTGATGATGATGAGATTAATGATGATGATGATAATGTTGATGGAAATGTTGATGATATGATGATTATGATGTAATTTTTATATTGTGTGTAAATCTCACATGGGTTCATAAGGAACCGAGTTTATTTTATAATTTTATTATTGTTAGTTGTGAAATTGTCCTTAAAGGAAAATGATTTTTGTTTTAAAAATAAATGAGCTTGATCGTCAACGGCTTATGGGTAAGTGAAAATATGTTTTCTGGTAAAATAAAATCTTTCAAAAGGACTTCCGATCATGTGATTTTGTGATGCTGAAATATGGTTGTTGATATTTTTATTCTAGTGGAATATCTATGTCTTTGTTATATAAATATATCTAGGTGGAAAGATATAATTTATGAAGTGCTCTTGTGTTGTTGTTGATGCTATTTTTATATTGTGAATTGTTGTTTAAATAGTCAAACCGAGTTCCAAGCCTTTAATCGGGTGATTGGTTACGGTTATGATTATATTATTAATTTGTGATTTGATAAGTGTTATGATGGGAGAGTATTTGAATGCGTGTCTTAGTGTGGTTTTGTGCATTAGTTGTGTATGTGTGTGTCTTAGTGGTGATTCTTAGATTAGGAGCATTCGTGGTGGACCGGGAACCAAGCCTTGGCCGGGTGATTGGTTACGGTCAGTATAGAGCTCTAGTCTGTCAGTCGGTACTTCATGGGGGATGACTAAGTGTTGACGAACCCATGAGTACGCTTTGTTGGTTACTTATGGGGGATGACTAAGTGTTGACGAACTCATAAGTAAGAGTAGAGAAATGATTGTATGATGTTCTTATATGTTGTCTTTTAAAATTCCTTATTTTAAGTATTTCCTGAACTATGCCTTTTTGCAGGATTTGTTTGATTGTGAATTATTGCGTTTCCTTTTAATTATTTGTTTCATTTATGATTTTGAGTGATTTTGAATTATTGTGTTTTTCTTAATTGCTTCTTTTGAATTCTCATGCTTTTAGGTGATTCCTGAACTAAGTTATTAAGGCAGGAATTACCAATTTTAATTATATGTGATGTTGGGATTGTTGAGTTAATATTTTGAGAGTTACTCATACGAGTTTTTTAGCTTACCGGGTTTGTTGTTTACAACTCGGTACACCAATTCATGATGTAGGGGTTAGACCTGCAGGTGATGATTAGAAGGTTTGAGGCAGTGGCCTAGGAGCTGGGTTTTTGATGATATACATTTATTTGTATTTTATGGTAGTTGTTTTTAAGCTCATGTAAGAGAAGTAGTTTATTACTAGACTTTTAGAAGTTGATGTAATTAAGGAGATTAAATGTTTAACTCGGTTGATGAGTTTATCGACATTTACATTTCCAGTATTTGTTTTTAGTTTTGGAAATTGTTGAGCAGGTTATGGGGTATTTTAGAATTTGAGTTTTATCATGCCCAAATTTTTGAAATTTATCCTTCGAAAATTGGGGCGTGACATTGAACCTGATAGGTTAGTTGATGTACTGGTTATTTCAGGGAAGGTACCTAAGAAGAGAGGACGCCCTCGCGGACATTAGAATAAACCAAAACTGGCTCAGACTGAACTTGCTTTGGAGGAGGTGGCTGCACCCCCGGCGGAGGTTCAGCAGAAGGATGAGGCAATTTGGGATAGCATTGCATGGTTTTAGAGCTTTAATTGGCTTAGATATGGAGGGGTACACCATAAAGGTCTCTATCCCACATGCATTTTTGGTGATTGTTCTTAAATTGTGTAATGTCGTAGCAGTAGAGTTTTTTTTTCTAGAGGTTTTTTTTTATGGTTCGTGAATAATGCGAGTGCATTCAACATTTGCTAATAGCATAAATTGTTTTTTTGTTAGTCTAATACGATTTCATTCCGGCAATTGTTGTTAGACTAGGTATAAAGCAGCTGCCTTGAAGCTTTCATTAACGAGCTTCCTTCTCTTGGATTAATTATTCTTTCTTTCTATTTCCATGTACTTTGAAGTTTTACGACAAAAGATCCAGAGTAACTCATATATCAGATCAAAAAACCTAGTAAGTGGATTAGAGGCTTAACAAATATGTTCTCCTTCATGTGTTTTTCTCACAAATTGCAGCCTATGATAACCACAACATGAAATCAATATGTATCTGGAAGACATGCAAGGTATGACATAGACATTTTCTCATAAAAATCAGACCATCAATCTCTACTACAATAAAGCGAGGCGTTCAAAAATTCACCAAAATATGTTCTGCATGTATTACCCTTATAAAGTTAACTGAGAAAATAAAATTCAAGGTTATTATAGTAAAAAAAACAAATAAATAAATAGCAAATAAAGAGATAATTATGGAAGATAGTGGGAGTACAAAATTGAAAACTGTAATCACACTTGAGCTAATAGATAGATAACTGTGAATAATCAGTACTCCTTAATTTTAGATGATTTTGTGACACCGTGCATATTTGCACGGGTAAAGACTAGTAATTGATAAAAAGGCAAATGAAATGGAACTGCCAGCAAAGATAAAAAGGAGAAGGATCTAACAAAATTAAGAAGAAAAGAGCCCTTCTATTGAGGATTCTTAAGTTGAAGACTAGTTGAGGACTTTTCGGTTATAGTTTAAAAGACATATTTTTCGATCACATCTTCCCATCTCATCCGTTCAGTTTTTAGGTCTATATGTGTATATTAGCCCTACAAATTTTCAGTCAAATCGGTGATCGTTAAGGTAACAAACTAGATTAAATTAATGGATGAACCAAATCTGTCAAACATGAACAGTTCAAGTTAATAATTGGTAAATTACACTTATGAATATTTTAACGATTTTCAATATTGTTGAAAATTTGCATAAATAATTTACTCATAAATACTTATAAACTGAACGGTCAAAATGTGGATATAAGATCAAAAAATGGGATAAGCCGAAAATTCCTCAATTTAAAAATCCTTATTAAAATGCGCGTTAAGAAAAAAAAAAGAAGGGACCAAAACTCTCACTTTCAACTTTTGACAGAGAAATTCACATTCCAAATTATATGCGTCGGTCTAGTCGTACAAACACGAGCTTCACCTCTCTTCTTAATATTAATTGTCGTCACATGATCCTAAGCCAAGTGACCCGTAAATAAATCCAATCTAAGCAATAAGTAACACATACGTACTCACTCACCCACTTTATTATTATTGTTTCTATCATTAACAATACTGATCAACTAATCACATAGTCATCAATACCCTATCATATAAAAAACAAAATTTCTATAAGGTTTACATACCCGATGTAATTTTTAAATAGCCTGACATGACATTGCATTTAAGTAAGTATATGTGAGAAATTTCAAAAAAGAAATTTGGGTATGGGATTCCTTTATTAAATTTATGGGTCATCATCTTGGGGCCATTTGAATTAACAGAATACCACGTATGTAATTATTTGTCGGATTATTTGTTTGTGAACTTAAGAACATGTCTTTTCATTTTATTTTATTTTTATTTTTTTATCAAACAAATAACTGAAATGTTACAACAAGTGACTCACGACTTCTTATGATGTTCTTTTTTTTTTTTTTACATAATTTTTCTGTCTATGTTTCTAAGATTGACCGAGACTTTTGTGATCACTTTGATAACGTTATGAATCGAATGCAGGTAAAGAATCCTCAACATCGACGCTTAACCAGTAAGCCGCTTACAGTGGTTTGTGGATCACTAGTCTATCACTACATAATTTGAAACTGTATTAAAGTCCTCTTTCAGTCAACTCAGAACATCTTACATACAAAAAATAGAATTAAAAAGTAGAAATAAAAATAAAGAAGAAATGTAATTTTTAAATTTGTCTTCTTTCCATTATCGGGGCGGGTAAGCTCTCTGCTCTCAGCAGCCAAAGGAATTTAACACAAAGCGTACACACCAGTGTCTCTCTCTCTCTAACCCCTTCCTTTCCTTCCTTCCCCTTTATTCTATTCTTTGTCCCTCAAATTTCTCTGAATTTCAAGCATATTGATTCTCTCCGTCTTTGTTGGCATGTCTTGCATTCCCTAATCTCTCCCACAACCCTATTCCCAATTGCTTCTTCTTCTTCTTCTTCTTCCTCATATCTCAGGTCAGCTTCTTCTCTCTTTCTCTTTACTTTTCTCTATTTTCTTTTTTTCTTTTTTATTTATGGAAAAGAATATATGTGCACTGAGCAGTGATTTTCTGGTTGACTTGTTCTTGCGAAATCTTGATTTATTCTTTTTTAGATAACTTTGATGGATTTGGCTTCAGTAATGGTACATAATTTAGTATAAATTCATGAATAGCTTGAATTTAGGTTACATAGTAATGCGGGTGAAAAATATAGGTGGGATTCGGTGGGGGATTATGGGCCTTTTGTGGTAGAGAAGTGTAGCTAAGAACCAAGAATTTGATGGGGTTGATATGAATTCTTGCTGGTTTATCAGAATATTAGAAATTCTATCCATTTTGAGCTGTGTTGTTTTCTGGGTATTTGACCAAACCAACAAGGACCTGTCTCTTTCACAGAGTATATGTATACTATTCAAAGCTTCCCATTTGAGTTTCCTGAGAAATCAACAACAGCAAGCAAAATGATATTCCATTTTATTCTTCATTACAATGCTCCCCTGTTGCATTCGGGGTAATTAGTGGAACTTTTCAGTTTGATTGCTTTATGCCTTTTTGCTTTCATGGGGTTTCAGATGAGTGGAAGTGTTAACTGGCACATTGGTCACAATTATTGAATAGTGGGTCTCAAACACTTATTTGATACTAACTTTATATTTGTTACTGGGTTCATATGAAAAGTATTGAGATGCCACTTCTTCATGAATTCAGGGGTTATCGTTGGGAGGCCAAAATCATAGAACAAGTTCACATGTTATGAATTAGATACTATTATTATGTATTTATGTATACATGAGAATCAAGTTCATTTCATGAAAATTGAAGAAGTGATAAGTAATAACTCTGTTTTGATGGAAATATAAAAATGTTAAGTAGTTGTTGAATGTATGATATTGCTTGGATCAGTTGGATGTCAAAGAGGGTCTGAAGGTTTTGTTATCCTTGAATCAACTTTTATTTCTGTATTTAGACTTGTTTGACTGAAGTATTGGCAACTGTTACAGTATGCTTAGTGGACTGCTTTGTTTATTCTCTCCCCTGTTGTGATTCTACTTCCTTATTTTCTCCGTTGTGCTGCCATTTAATTAGATGCTTTGCAGGCAAGGAACACGAAATACAAGATACTAACTCTCATGGAAGAAAATCAGTTGAATTTTAACCGCCCACTCCTATCTGTGAGACGGTACTCAGCGACAACTGTTTCCTCAGAAGCTGATGACAAAAGGAAGACAGCTAAATCACAACCAAAACTACCTCCTCTCCCTGCTTACAAGTCAGAACTGAAATCAGGGCCAGTAAGGAACCCGGGAACTGTTCCATTTATATGGGAGCAAATCCCAGGAAGACCCAAGGATGAAAGTATACCAAAAAATCATGCTCTTGAAGGATCTCAGGTTGCACCAAGGCTTCCGCCTGGAAGGGTCTCAAAGGTTAAGAAGCAAGGGTTGGATAAAGGTTCTAAAGGTACAACAGCTGCTCAATCCCAAAATGGAAATATTCTTTCCAGTTCTCATACTATATCAGCCATGGAGAGAAAAGTAGATATTAAAGAAGAAACATCTAAGGAGCGGAAGGGGGAAAGGACTGGTTCAGAGAATGGTGATGAGACCTATTTAGATGCACTTTCTAGAACTGAATCAGCCTATATGAACTGCAGTGTAAGTGGTTTAAGTGGACTGGATGGTCCAGATATCATACCCTGTGGAACATTCTCAACAGATCCACAGACACGCGATTTCATGATGGGTCGGTTCTTGCCTGCAGCAAAAGCAATGGCTTCAGAAACACCTCACAATGCTCCTAGGAAGCACCCTGTGGCTAGAGAGCAACCAATTTCCAGAGAGGAACCAAGAAGGGTTAAAAAGATAATGACTGGGGATAAGCAGCATCAATCTAATCAATATAGGCCAGTTTATATTCAAGATATAGCTCAGGAAGCACGTGAGGATGAAGGTAATGATTATGAAGGATCTGAAAATTTTTAAGATACAGTTTTTGGATATTTCCTGGTTTTGTCTAAAGATTTCCTTGTACTTTTTAAATCATGTTCCAGGGATGAGAATGCCGGTGCAATTACCCATTTATTCGGTTTGTAGAGTGCTCGGTAACTCTTCTTATGCTGGTTCTCACACTGAAGCTGAAAATAAGGTATTCATCCTTCTCTACTTTTTTTCTATCTTATTTTAATGTTTTCCATTTGTTATTATAAGGTCAAGAAGATTTTTGAATGTTACCTGTTTGTTTCTCTAGCATGGTGGGACTGGCGTATATAGAGAAAGATTAATTAGTCGTGATCAAGAAGCTGGGCTGCATGAAGATAACATTGATTTGAAACGTGAATCCGACCAGATCAGTAACAGAAGTGATGGTCTGCCATTAGATGGGTCATCAGTAAACAGGCGTTTGCAGGGTAGTGGCATATCACCCTACCGTAGGGAATGTTCTCAGTCTATCCTTCATGACGGAAAATGTTTTCTAGGTATTCCTGAGAAAGCTAAGCGTTCCAAGGAGACTAGTAGCTCGGATAAATATAGAAAAGGCTGCAGGTTTCTGGAACGTTTGTCTAGTGAGAATGCTGAATGGGAAGCACGCATAGGAAGTCCTGTGGTTGAGAAGACACTGTATGTTGATTCTGTTCAGACAGTAAAATCTTCAAGTTCAAATTCATTTTTCTCAGATATAAAGGGCGAGATAAAGGGACTTATCGATTACAAACGGAATGATTTGGACATTCCTGAAAGAAGTGAAGTGGAAGAAACTCTATTGGCAGATTGTACATTTCAAGATATTGAACACTTGGGGAATGTGAATGAGAAGGCAGCAGTTCAGTCTAAATGTTTGGACTTTTCGAAATCTAGTTCTCTGTCTTCTGCTGGAAAATCATATTGGGATGTGCAAAAAATCACAAGAAATGGCCGTCTACAGGATCAGAAGGATTATAACAAACTGGCAATCTCAGAAGTGGCCAACAAAGAGGAGGTTAATTTTGAAAGCCAACTGTTGGATAATTCAGATGATCCAGAAAATTGCCACGGCCTTACTGAGGAATGTATTAGGTTGACAAGCGTGAAGCTGGCTGATGAGGAGAACACTGATTTAAAAATCCTAGAGCGTAAGACTTCAGATACTGATGACATTTCTCATGGCCTAGTTCAAAATTCTATTACATTGATCCGCTCAAAAGTGGGCAAGAAGGGGAAGATTGATTTAGAAAGCCAACGTCTTGTGACACTTGGTAATCAAGGAAGTTCTGAGGGTGAAAATACACGACTACCTCTTGGACCCCCTTTACCAAAATCACCGTCAGAGTCGTGGCTAAAGCGTACCTTGCCTACCATTTCCTCCAGGAATTCAGCTTCACAGTCTTCTCTTGGTTCACGCATTTATACCAGCAGTCCTGTTTCTAAGATATCCTCTCTTGATCCCAAGTGGGAGACTATTGTCAGAACTTCTAATGTGCATCACGGGCGTTCGCGGTTCTCTGAGGTAGATCTTTACAGTAGTTTTCCTATGACTGACGAACAAAAAGAAAGACTCATATTAACGTCTTCCCTTACATTTGTGGGGAGAATCTGTTGTTTATGTTACTCATTTTTTGATTTCTTTGTTTTTCTTTTACCAGGAACTTCTTACACCTATACCAGAAGCTTAGATTGTGGAACTTTCATCTGAAGCTCAACAGCTTATTCATATGCCTTGGTTGAATATCTCTCTTGATGGGCTTAAAGGCGCTAAAATTTTCTTTTTCACTTCTTAAATGATTTAATCTCTAAAGGTTTCTATACCCCGAACTTAGGAAACTGTACATGACAAGCCCATCTCTGATCCTGTAATTTTCTTGTAAATCATAGTTTTTGTGTCTTTGAACTTGAAGTTTGTTACTGTACTGGGATTCTTGTATAAAGGGAAGCAGTAGCTGTAATTTGTTTATAAAAAGAAAGATAATAAAAGGGATTTGATGCTACAGTGAGTGAGCCATGTGGATTATCTGTCAAGCATATGAAGCAGAAAATTCTTTTCTTATATGTTCTTACATATGGATCGTATTTATGGATACACTTGGGAGTTCAAACTCAAAAAATCCATAATTCTGGCTTGGATGGAATTTCTTGGTATACAAGTTCAACATATTGACTTTTCGCATTGTTGTTAGAGTCAACCTCAAACGAATGTCAGCAAATGTGATTTGTACATTTTGCATTAATCATACATATATATCCTTACAGAATGAATCACCTTGTAAGACTTGTCTAAGCTTCAACCTTTCAACATCACGCCCAGTAAGTAACATTTCTGTGAAATGGTATCTGTAGCTGCAGAGAATTAGCAGTTCTGAATAATTGAAATTTCTAAGCAACTATTCAGTTTTCACATCTGGAAGTGTTGATCAATTCAAATACTTGAAGAATACGGCTTTGAAACTTCAACACCTCATAGGTGCATGTGATATGTATGCTTGGAATTCCTATATATAGCTGTTCTTCGCTTGTAATTCTACACAGTATTTGTTCATACGGCAAGTATTGTTACGCAGCGAGACCCAAAAAATGGCTAGAAATTATATTGTTGTTGGTGGTGGTGGTCATGGAGTGGGAGTAGGTCTCAGTATCTTGGCAGACAACTCTGGCGGCCTGCTTTTGGTTGGCATGGTTCTTATGTCTCTCTCACTCGTATCGATGGTCATATTTGCTTGTGGATCATCTGGCAAGAAAAGGAGGGGTGGCGGTGGTGGAGGCGGTTGTGGTGGTGGTGGTGATGGTGGTGGCGGTGGTGGTTGTGGAGGAGGTGCTGGTTGTGGAGGAGGTGGAGGTGGTGGTGGTGGTGGTTGTGGAGGAGGAGGTGGAGGTGGTGGTGGTGGTGGTGGTTGTTAGAAAACTATGGTCGTAACTTATCAATTTTTTTATGTTCCCCTACCAGGAAAGGTCTATGTGCCGGTATATGTAGTTATCATTGCCCGTTGTTGTATAGATTAGCTCGGAAAAGAAATTAAATTTGAAGAAATTTTTTGTACAGTGCAGCATGTAGATCTATATAATGTACTTTCTCACTTTTCTGTTTCTTATCTACTGAGTACAATCCATTTACTACATTTACTACAATCCGGTCGACGCTATACAAATGTAAAATCTGCTAACACGCATGTGTTATTGAGATCTTGTATTAATCAAAATATATGCAACTTCTTTGTAATCAAGATTAGAGAAGACAACTATTCCAGTTGCAGAAGCTCTGGCTTTAAGAGACAGCTTTGTCAAAGCAAAGGAACAAGGCTACTGGAATATCCAAGTGGAAGGTGACTCAAAGCTGGTTATCGACGCTGTTAATGGAAGAATCAACATCCTTTGGAGACTTCTCAAGCTCATTCATGACATTAGAGATATTGCAAGATCCTTTTCTTCTGTTCGTTTTATGCATGTGTTTAGAGAAGTCAATTTTGTGGTAGACGTCATTGCTCATGAAGGACACTAACTTTCAGATGGTTACATTTAGAGTAATAGATTTCCATGCTCAGCTACTAGAGCCTTATTTTTTGATAATGTAAACTCAGGTTGCCCGACCCGTAATTTTACTTTTCGTATAAAAAAAAAAAAACTTCTTTGTAACCAAAAATATATGCAACTTTGATTAGTAAACTTTCAAACCTGTCAGCTACATATATGTTCGGTTCCAGAAAAGTCGTAAACGAGTAATCATATTTCAAAGAAGTTTTCAATTGTTTTTATAAAAATTATGTTAAATCTACTTTCATTCGGTCATCCCTGTTGGGGAAACTGCTACTAAAGATTGCGACATCCAAAACACCCACATATATACCAGACCAGATATTTGACAGGTGGTTAATATCTTGCACTTTAGTCTTTCGCTGACATGCTTATACTTGTGAGGTTTCAGGTTATGGACCTTGTGGTGCAGGAGAGAAATATTAGCTTATCAGACTTCCATATGCAACACTTGCATTATACGTGTAGAGAAATATCAGCCTATCAGAGTTCCATATGCAACACTTACATTACAAGTGTAGATGGTTACACTTGCATTAGTTACTCGCGTAATTAATGTCACCTGTTTAATTGGTAGTTGAGCTTCTTTAATAACCTCGTGCAGTTTTGATTTATTCCTTTTAATCGATGTGAGACAAATGTCTTATTTTGGATTTTACATAGGTTGAAATGTTGAATACACAACATTACCCATTCCCACCCCGCATTACCTAGACGGCCTCAGCTTGATCTATGGGCCTAGTAGCCGCACTATTGCTACCTTCTACACTACAAGTTCCAGCCCCTAAGTTCTCATCTAACACATCTCTTGAGTTGAGATTTGATCAATAAGCCGATAGACCCGTTGATACCTCTTAACTGTCAATTGGTGGTAGCCATTCAAGTTCAAACTCAAGATGTGGGTTAAACGGGCGACTTGTGTTACTGTGGATGAAGGTATCGAGCCTTGCCATATCATAGTGGGAACATACTCAAGTTAGGGAAGATTACTGTTATACTTGTTCATCGGTAGGTTTTACTTACAGGTATCTTACTTGATGATTCAAATTATAGCAAAGTGTTTGCTTGGTCATATGAGGACATGCCATGGATAGTGACGGATGTTGTAACACACGAGTTAAGTATCGACAAAAACAACATATATATCGGTCAGACAAAAGATAAGATCATTCGACACATGAAGCCATCAAGGGAGAAGTGCACAAGCTAAGAGCCATCAAGTTCATCACGGAAGTGCGATACCCACGATGGCTCACAAACATGGTCATGGTCTCAAAGATAGCAATAGAATAATGGAGGATGTTCATGGATTACACAATTCTTCACAAGTGATCCACCAAGTGAAGAAGGCAATGGTCAGCCAAGTCGAAAGAGAGCTAGCAAGTTTATGTCGAACTTTTCATATTTTTATTTTGCCTAAGCACATAAGTTTAATTAGAAAAGGAAGATGCAAGCTACTCAACCTCTGGGCCATCATCTTCCACCACAGGTTGGGCCTCCTCTTTCACATGCATGAAGAGGAGGCCCATGCTGAGGTTGACAATCATCTCGAGCTTGACAGTTTCCTCGAGCAATTATCATTAAATTTAGAATGTGATGTCCTAAAAGTGTTTTCTTTTCATCTAGACAAAACCTAGATTTTGAAAGAGTGTTTTAGCTAGACAAAACCAAAACATACTTCATGGTAGTTTCAGTTATAATCCTTGATTTTTCAGCTAGTCAAAACCTAAAAGTTTTCTAACATGACTTGTGTAATCCAGTGAAGTTTAAAGTCTGTACAAGTTCATTATTATAATTCCAATAATTTGAATAGAGAAGGTCAGATAGAGAGATTTTGGAGCTTTAATCAAAGTGTTTTAATGTATGACCCTATGCAAAACTCATTGGGAAGTTTTTTG
>NC_020496.1:15915268-15924911 GCF_000184155.1 Fragaria vesca subsp. vesca
CAATGATAAGATGTATTGTTAATAAGCCCATAGTTATGGTTAGTGTTAGCAAATGAAAAAGTTCATATTCATGCTTCCCGCGTTCTTAACCGTTCATTAATATCTCAAAAAACTTTCCAGTGACTTTTGCATACATTAGTGGATAAAAACAGAAATTTTGAATATAGTGAAGTGTAACATAAACTACTAAAAACAAAAACAACATTCACAAGACAGAAACATGATATTTGAGAATCTCCTTTCTAGAGGCACCTCTTCAGAATAGACTGCTCAAGATTTGCAATGTGGTGGGCATGACGTCGCTTAAGGTTGGCCATGGCCTGAGCTTGGGCATTGTTAAGATTCTCAATAAGTCAATATCCTTTACCTGGTTAGACTCGAGCTCATTAACATCATCAACTTAAGAAGTCTCGAGTTTGGATTGGACAACCTGAAATTCAGCATTCGCCTCAAGCTCTAAATAGTCTAACGGTCTCCTCAGTGTGTTTCTTCTCAAGCTAGCGGGTCTGCTTCGCGTGGGCCTTTTCAAGTTTAGTTCTATCCACATCCTAAACCTCCTCCAAATCTAATCTCCCTATCATATGGACATCTTCCAGCTCCGTTAACTTCTCCTGAAACTTGGCATTGTCCGCCTAAACACGAAAATATTCGTTTTTAAAAAGTTGTAACATAATTATGATGGAATTGAAAATAAGATGTATTATATATATATATATATATATATATATCGGTCATTTTAACAACACTTTATTAAGCCACATATATGTAACTGAATTCATATAAACAGAAAATATGAACTCAACATATAAGATTCTGACGACCTTTGTGGTGTACTGATCTCTAATGATATATAAATGCTCATTATTCTGCACATGTATAATCATAAACCAAATGTTTTACCTCGCTAATCTCCTCCTCCACAGTGGCCTTGCTCTTGCTGTCCTCCTTGATTTTCCTCAATGAAAAAAGATTATTGAAGGCGCATTCGGTTCAAAGCACGACTAATATCTATAAAATCATGATTCAACATTTTATAAATGTTATATTTATTGATTACTATCAACATTTATATTCAATATATTTATAAATGTCATATTTACCTGGGCAACTTCATTGAATTGGGATTTCAAATGTCATATTTACTGATAAGATGTATTGTTAATAAGCCCATAGTTATGGTTAGTGTTAGCAAATGAAAAAGTTCAGATTTATGCTTCATGCGTTCTTAACAGTTCATTGATTTCTCAAAAAACTTCTCAGTGACTTTTGCATTAGATCATACATTAGTGGACAAAAATTTTAAGCACTGCAAGTCAGTTACACCAACTTTTATAGCCAGAACTAGGGTGATGAATACAATAATCTGGTCACAATTTAACTGACCAACAATATTCAAATCTAAACACACAAAAATACATAGCAATTTTGAACATAAATAACATAACATAAATAACAACAATCTCTGGTCTGACTACATTTGTTATTCTCAAAATACTCCGAAAGAAACCACCACTTTTCGGCTGTTGAGTTCAGTTAATAGGTAAGAAAGGTAACACCCGAACAACCTTAGAGGTAAGAAATCCATATCTAGTCTAGTCAGGGTTTGAGGATTCACTTCTAGGTACTTTTGCACATAATATGTTTGATTGTGTATTGCAAAATGAGCATGATAATAATATGGTTTTAATGAACATGGAAAAGCTTAATTTTACTGTTTGACTTAGGTGTATCAGATAATATCAGTGTCTTGCACTTAGGTTGTGGTATATAAAGACTTTTCAATTAACCTCATAGAGGGACACTGAGTGCTAGTAGTTTGAGTTCTAGATATTCATGCCAAGATGCTAAAGATTAACAAGAAAGAGGTAGCTATACAATTGTACTGTTGTACATAACAGTTCATTCAGAATTACCAAGTATCTTACTCTTGTCTGTTCATTTTCAAGAGCTTAATTACTTAGTAACTATATATGGAGAAAATCTTGGATTAGATTCTTGATAATGCTGCAATTGGTTAGTTTTCAACAGTTTTGGCTAAAGCTTAATTGGACTGAAATCACTGAATTCAACAACCCTAGGTAAGTTATGGACATGAATAATGCTTCTTTAATTTCCCACCTCTGCTGCTACTTTCAGTTTGACATGATTAAAGTTGGATTTAAGATATATTGTTAATAAACCCATAGTTATGGTTAGTGTTAGCAAATGAAAAAGTTCAGATTCATGCTTCATGTGTTCTTAACCGTTAATTTAATTCTAAAAAAAACACAGCTGCAATCCCTGGTTCGACTTTTAGCTCCAAATTTATTTATTTATTTTTTCCAATTCGACCTACAAAACACAAAAACCAAGTAAATGGCTCACAATTGACAAGAACTAAGCATAGAATCCTACATCTAAGGGTATAAAAAATGTATGAAATATGAATCTATCAGGCCTGATCTCGCTCTATGGTAGTTGCACAATTGCTCCCTTCTACAACTCCCCAAAGTTCCCGTTTAAGACATCTCTTGGGTTGAGACTTGATCAGAACTGGTCGCTTAGCAACAATAACAACAAGAGTTGTCATGGGTGTTATGTAACTAATTAACAACAAGCCATTGTGAGGCCCATAGACATGTTGATACCTCTTAACGGCCACCACGTGGTAGTCCCCCTAAGTTCAGACTCAAGACGTGGTTGAACAAGCGTCTCGTGTTATTGAAAGATGAAAGTATCAAGCCTTGGTTTATCCTGTTAGGGTTACGACTTCCTTGTATGCTTTGGATTCTCTTCTGAAGGCTTTGAGTAAGTTATTCTAGTGTATTTAGGATTCTTGTTTATCCTTAGAAGTAATGGTTTAAGATTCCGGCTGTGGTTTTAAATCCTATTGTAAGTCGGTCTAATTGTGAGTCTATAAATAGAGCATCAGAGGCATAGTTTTAGGTGTTGTGTGATGTAAATCAATTGAGAGTTCTGATCTTGAGAGTTGCAAGCTACGGCAGATCGGATGTAATTGAGAGTTCTTCAGCTGTAATCTTCTTCTCTTTTAGTGGATCCATCATCATCACCCGAAGACGTAGGTTATGTGGATGTTGTCACTACAACAATATGGGGCAAAGGCCACACAAGGTGTGTGACTTTTAATGTAATACCCTAGATTTTCATATCAATTTTCCTTGTATTATTCCCATATTTACTGAAGGATTATTTATGAAAATTCTTTGATTTATGTGAAGTTGAAGTTTCGGGAGTTTAATTTAAGATGCTTTGACTTTTAAGAGGCCAAAAGTTGACTTTATTTTCCGTAAGTTATCTTCAAAAACTTCCTTCTTGAAAGTTGTAGAGTTTGTCGTTACGAGTTCGTAGACATGCGGCACGCTTGAAACAGATGTCGTATGAGAAAGTTATGGTCATAAGAAGTTTGTTTCCGGGTTTGAAAAGAGTATAAGTAGAAAAATGTGTGTGGGATGTTTTTGGAAACCCTAAAAACAATCAGTCACTTCTTTTTTTTCTCTCTTCCCTCTCTTTTCTCTCTTCTCCCTCTTCCTTTCCCGAGTTTCCCGAGAACCCAACTTCCGCCGGAGCTAGCTCAGCCGTCCGACCACCAATCGGACCGTCGCCGGTCCCGTTCGACTCCCACAGGTGCCCTCTTCAAGGCTGGGCAGCTGCTGCTCAGTGTGGGACTCCGGAAACAACGCTTTTGGCCGAAAAATGGGGCTGCTGTGCCACCGGTCGGAACCGCCGTATACGGCGGCGACAAGGGGAATTTTTAGGTGAGTTTTGATCCTCTCCTCCTCCTAGTAGTGTCTAGGCATAGATTGAAGTAAGTTTTTGAGGTTTTGAAGCCGGTTTTGCAGGTTTGAGGAGTGATTACGGGTTAGGGTTTCGGGCCGGTTCCAGCCAAAATTGGTCGAAATCTCAGGTATGAAAGTTGTTCCCCTTGCTTCAAGCTTCAACTTTGCTGTTGTGAGTTTCTCCTAATTCGGAAGTTTGGGGTGGCGCGTGGGGCCCACTCGCCGCCGCCTGTGGCTGCGCGTCCGGCTGAGTGGCGGCCTTAGTTTCCTGTGGTTAGCTAGTCCTTGTTGCTGTGAGCTTATTGAGAGGTAGTATGGCTAGATTTTAAGCAAGGTTGGCATGCTAGGACTTAAGTTTATTGGTGTTGGCTTGGTTGGGTTAGAGTTTAGGTTTTGAAGAGTTGAGGCAGCTCTTTTGTGTCGTTGAGTTCAACGACTTTGGGAAGTTGTCTTCCTTTGAGCTAAGAGTTAGTTTAAGGGTATTGTGTTATCCTTTACTACTTTGGTTTCTAAGGTTTTTAATTGTGTGATTTTAGGTGAATTGTGATTTTGTGATTGGCTTGCCTTCGTTAGGTTGGGGGTTTCATAACAGGATTTCTAGGTGAGTAAATCTCACTAAGGTTCACTTTTGAACCGAATGTTATTATGGTCATGTGATGATGATAATGATGAAAATGTTGGATTTAATAATATGCTTTTAATTGTTTTTAAAAATATATGAGCTTGATCGTCAACGGCTCATAGGTAAGATAAAACAAGTTTTCTTTAAATGCTATTTTGAGATTCATGTGATCATAATTTTATTGATTTTTGATAGATTATTCTTGTGGAATAGCTATAATTGTTCATGTAAATATATCCATGTGGTAGGATATAATTTATGATGTGATATTGTGTTGTTGAGAATAATGATGTGATATTGTGTTGTTGAGGATAATTTTGTGATATTATGATTGTTGGATAAATAGCCAAACCGGGTTCCAAGCCCTTAATTGGGTGATTGGTTGCGGTTAAGATGCTATTTATCATTTTTGTGTTTGATATTAGACAGTCAAACCGGGTTCCAAGCCTTTGGCCAGGTGATTGGTTGCAGTTAAGAATAAAGCTCTAGTTCGTCTGTCAGTGTAGGTCATGGGAGATATTGTATGGTATCTGGGACCCATGGGTACACATAGTGTTGTTGTAGGTCATGAGAGGTATTTTATTAAATATCTGGGACTCATGAGTACAGTTCTTGGGTAATGTGTTGGATGTGTGGTTTTTAATTATTGATCCAAATCTCTCTTGTGGAATATTGGATGTGATAAATGTTGTGTTATTTTTGAGTTTACTCATACGAGCTTTTTAGCTTACCGGGTTTGTTGTTTACAACCCGGTGCACCATTTCTTGGTGTAAGGGTTAGACCTGCAGGTAAGGATCAGTAGGGTTGAGGTGGAGGATTAGTGGCAGGGTTTTTTGTTGGGTTTTGGTTGTTCATTGTATATTCCTTTTTATATACATTGGGATAGACAATATTAAACCCGTGTGAGCGTTTCATTTTCTTGACTTTCAAGTTTATGTAAACTAGGAAATGTAATATTTAACTCAATTTAGAGTTGTGTGTAAATTTACATTCCGCATCGAGTTTATTTTCCTTGAAATTTGTTGAAACAGGTTTTGAGATTGTATTATTTTAAGTTATATCATGCCAAAATTTTTGAAAATTACCTTTCGAAAATTAGGGTGTGACATTTAAAGGTGTTGCAAATCACCTTATGTGTGGCATTTTCCCTCATACCCCACCAATACCTACACTAACACCCTCATTTGCCACACATAAGGTGATTTGCAACACCTCTAAAAGCCACACACCTCCACACAAGATTTGTGGCATTTGCTCTATATTGTTGTAGTGTGTCAAATTTTAATAACTTCGCAAGTGCACAAATCGTTTGTAGCATATCTTATGCAAATACGAGGTCGTTCCAACTAGAGATTGATAACTAACTTTTTAACTCTAACTAATTGACCAAAATACACTAATGACTAACAAGAAAACAAGAAGATATTTTTGTGATTTTTGTAAACAATAAAAAGAAAAGTAAAACAAACAAGATGATTGAGAAGATGTTTGAAAGGGTTTTGAAAACAACAATGGAAAAACGCTAGGGCTTCCAACTTCACCGTTACAATCATATTCGAGTTTCTAGTCTTCCAATTACTAACTACTAAACCGGTGTTGAAGAATCCGTCATTTAAGCATTACGGCAGAGTACTTATACACACAATTTCTCCAAAACATGAATACTACCTTATGACAGAGTATAATACTATCCAACTAATCTTAGAAGTATGACATCTACTCTCTAAAGATCAATGAAGTTCAATGAGAACAAAAAGAGTCACATAAAATTCAGTATGAGCGTCTACCTACTCTTACATCAGATAACTTAAAATAAAACCCTAAAGCCCGCTAGTCTCTAGTATTTTGAAATAAGCAACAATTCTTATAGAGATTAAAAACTTAACACCGATCCAATAATAAAGTAATCATCCAAT
This sequence comes from Fragaria vesca subsp. vesca, assembly GCF_000184155.1. Lineage (NCBI taxonomy): Eukaryota > Viridiplantae > Streptophyta > Magnoliopsida > Rosales > Rosaceae > Fragaria > Fragaria vesca. The sequence goes on from NC_020496.1 coordinate 15,921,584, forward strand.
TAAAAACATTGAATATTCATGCTAAGTATCCATCATGACCCTAACAAAAGAATTAGCTACTAAAAGTCATAACAAACACAATGATCACAATAAAAGACATAACAAAAGACTAAAAGGGAAAGGGATGAAGATTGGTGATGATGGCTGCCTCCAAGTATGTCACATCCCGAAGCTCCCCTTTGATTGTCATGGCTGTCTCTATTTATAAGACTTAATTCCTAATAGGTATTCCTTGTTCTTCTTGGACTTGGATGATGATGTGACACTCCAAAAACATATCTTGGGCATTTTTTACGTTCATGATGCTGCTAGAATCTCTTCTGAATCTTCTATGCACAATTGGCTTCTACACATGGGCTTGAAGTAAGACATTGCACATTATAATCCATCTTGAGCTGCATTCATTCAAACAGCTATATCTCTCTCCACAAATATCGAAATCACAAACCGCCAAATTCTATAGAAACTAGACACTCAGGGCTTTCTATGCATATATGACTCGTTCTCTAACTCCTCCCGGATTATCATAGTTTATTCTCCAAAGTTGGCTGTTTTGTAGAGCCTGACTGGCTAAAATCGAGATTGCTATGCTCTTTCAATCTTTCCTGCTCTAGTTTCGTATCTCTGCTATTTGAACCTACAAAACACGAAACTAAGTAAATTCGAACTAAATTACTTGAAAGTACAATAAAAATCCATGATATAAAGGTGTAGAAATATAGCAAATAATGGATACATCAGTGTATTTGACTGAACCGTATCTTGTGTTCATGTTACATTGTTTCTGGTTATTGTCTTCATTCGGTTTCGGTCTTGGGCTAGGGGATTCTGATGGTGAGCCGAATTTCCTAACATATCCTGCAAGGATCATACTCAAGTAACAAGATGTTAGCCTTGCATTATGGATCAAGTCACTTGTCTCCGTTAGAGAAGATCGTTGTTAACCTTGGTTATCGGTAGGTTTTGCTAGCCATGTAATAGGGTCTTGCATTTGATGATGCAAATTGAAGAACAAACTACTCGAAACCAACGGTTCAATATGTGATCAAAGTCATATGAATAACATTTATATTGATGTGAAATTTACATTACATATATTAGTAATGTGATTAAAGTTTTCGCGTTCTTTGTAAAGATTGTTGTACATTACTGATGTTGATGTTGGTAGTCAAAATACAAGTTCAGATTCATTCTTCCTGCATTCTAAGTTCATTGATTTTTTGCACAAAAAATCCCAGTGACTTTTGTATGGGAAGAATGATATCAAGCTAGCACTTTCTTAATTGGACCAAGTTACTCATTATGGCTTGGTACCACAACTTCACACATTTCATAGTGGAAGCTGACTCTAAGATCCTCATTAATAGTGTCAATAATCAATTCATCTGTCCTAGAGAATTTGGGCAATCGTTCAAGACATACGAATGTTTATTTTGATTCTGCACATCTCCACTTTTCAACACATTAAAAGAGAATAAAATTTTGTAGCAGATGCAATTGCGAAGTTAGGTCACTCAACCTCTGTACGGGCTTGGCACTCATCACTGTCTATGTCAGCTAGTTCTGCTTTCTATTTTGACTTATTAGGTTCGGGTTGTAAGAGAGGCTTTGTGTTGTAGTTGTATTTTTAACTTGTCAACAACAAAAAAATGGACCAAGGTACTTAGTCTAAAACTAACCCATAGACCCATGGAATCCATCCTAACCTATGAAGCATCGTATACTTCCTTAAACCTTATATGAAACACAAAAACCCCTCTCTCTCCCTCTCTCAGTTTTGTCGATCTCCATGTTCCTCCTTAGAAAATCAAATTGGGGTCTTGAAGATTTGTGATGAATGACGGCTTTCAGAAGCTTAAAGACGATTCGGGCTCTGTTCCGTGAGACCCAGATTCAAGAACCTGCCTATCTATGAGTATAACTAATGGTTTAATGTCTTGCTCTGAATTAGTTTGGATGAAATGAAGGAAATTAGACTTAAATATTTCATCTTTGCTTTTGAAAAATGAATGAAAGTGCCTCTGTTTAGTGTTTGAGGTTGGTATTTATGTGGCCCAATTAGCTTTATGATGATGGTATTGTTAAATTTTCAGGCTTGGAAGCTCGAGAAGCTACACAACTGGTATTTCAAATGGTAATTATCTGCTAAGGAAGTTCATGAATTGACTACTTGTTGCGTATTGGTTTGGCATTTATAAATTAAGCTAACATAGTTTACTTTGTGATCAATTGCTGAACTTAATAACCGGAATGTGTACTCAAGCTTATTCCATGGAGCACTTCCTTGGACTTCTAGAAATGCTATGACGCTGTGTTCTTCAATGGTAAGTTTATAGGGTTAGAACTAATCTGATTGAAAATGTTGGTTTTTGATCATGTGTTGGTAACGAATGTGTTGGTGCGGCTGAAGGATATTATGAAATGATGAATGTTAAAACTAGTTTGTGTTTATTATCTTGCATTCAGGCGGTCGAGTTGCTTTGCATGGTTTTATTTACATCCCTGTAGCTAGTTTCCTACTTTTGCTTGTACATATATAAAAGTATAAAAGAATGCGTCTATTGCCACCCCACAAACTAGTTTGTTCACCCTACGTTCTCTTCACACCTCACTTATATATTTTTAATTATAAGACTACTTTGTCCACCCATTTACAATACCTAAAATACAATTTTCTCAACTCTGTTTTGTTCACCCTACATTATTTTCTCACCCTACATATATTTTTTCAATTTCAGATTTGCTTTGTTCACCCTACATTCGATCTCTTCTTACCTTGCATATATATTTTTTAATTTTGAATTTAATTTATTCACCTATTTGCAATACACACAATATCAGGCTTTTCCAATAGCCATTGAACTCCAAAAACAAAAAGAAATTGAAGAAAACCATAACATTAATATCATTTGGGTAAGTGAAATCACCAATTGAACAAAAAAAATCACATTAAAGTATAAATCCCAATTTAAGAACAAGAAAAAACTCTCAAACTTAACTCTTTGGTATCCGTCGATGTCAAGATGCACAATGTTTGTAGATGTATCTCTACTTGAAAAAAGTTCTGACGCCAATTTTTTTTTTTTAAACAAACAAATCGAATATAAGTGAGCGACTAGACATGAAAATTTACATTCAAAATCGACATGAGAAATAATGAGTAAAGGGATAGACGAAGCATTAACAAAGAAAAAAAAAATACAAACAGTTCACCTCATGTTTAAGTTGAATGATAGTGTTTTCAGACTTTATAAAATGACCGAATATGATAAATTATGGGCTAAAGTTTATGAAGTACATGTTTATCTACAAAAAAAAAAAAAAAAAA
>NC_020496.1:15925283-15934946 GCF_000184155.1 Fragaria vesca subsp. vesca
TCTCTATATATATATATATATATATATATATATATATATATTCCATGGATTTCTACGTACCCCTTTGTCTTTTCCAGTCAAGCCTTAGCCTAGAACTTATTTAATCGATGTTCCTTCTTCAGGGTATATTTTCTCGTCGTATAATCTGATCTCAGATGTATTACCCTTTGCTGAAATTTACGCTGCTTTTACAAAATTACCCCCTACTTTCCCCACACTTCCACGTGAAACTACTCTCTCTTTCTGGGTCTGTTCTCATAATCTCATCTGCATATATTGTTCTCTGTAAAGAAACCAAATAAGGGTGAACTGATGAAGTTTTGAATAGAAGGAAGATAACTGATATCGTTTGGGTGGAGACGAAGGCTATCAAACTCTATTTTCTCATGAAGCTGGCCGGGTTTATTAAAAAGAGAGAATCAAGGTGCAGAGCAGTACTCCTTAAAAAAAATGTACAGAGCAGTTGAATCCAATCTCCTCCCTAATTTCATTTCTTCTTTGCCATCTATGCTATCCACTTCAACTCAATCTTCTACCATAAATAAATAAATAACTGCATCATTATCTCCGTCAAACACACCCAGCAAACCAAACAAATCCTATTTGGATTTATGGCGTTTATGACCAATTCAAAACTTTCATATTTCAATTTCCAGAAATTGAATACCTATGACCATCTTCTCCTCTAAATTTAAAATCAAATTTGAAAGACTCATGCCCGGCAGTGTCCCAAATCTGGAGCTTGATGAGGCGAGACTCGCCGCCTATGGTGAGGATATGAACAAGCTGGAACTGCTTGTAATTGCAGGACCAAGCATGATTTCCCTACACCTGTGTCGCTGATGATGATGTACTTGAAGAGGTATTCGTAAGACATGGCTGATACGATGTCGTATTGGAGGAGGAGGAAGGTGTTGATGCTTTTCTGGGCTTCGGCGTTTTTAGCACTGAGGGTAGTTCTGGAAGAGAATTAAGAGAACTAAACAAAATAATATTAAACAATTAAAAGGGAGTGTGGTTTGCAAATATCAGAGTGCAAATTTCAGCAAAGGGTAATACATCTAAGATCAGATTATACGACGAGAAAATATACCCTGAAGAAGGAACATCGAATAAACTAAGTTCTAGGCTAAGGCTTGACTGGAAAAGACAAAGGGGTACGTAGAAGTGCATGGAAGCGCGTATATATATATTCAAGCGAAATTTCTAGGAAGCATCAGAGCATTGCATAGCTAAAACGCTATCAACCTCAACCATATGTAGCCGGCCGCCGGCCGGACAGGATGGAAAATTTGAACTTGATCCAGAAAACCCAGATTATATATACACGTTTGGATTTATCCTCCTATATATAGTGTTACCTTGAAAAAGAGAAGCAATAATGGCCAGAAAGTATGTTGATTTTGGTGGTGGGCATGCAGAGGGTATAGTGGGGGGCCTGCACTTTGGAGGTGTGTTCTTGTTCTGTATGATGATTCTGGTATCCCTCTCGGTCATACCATTTGCAATATTTGCTTGCGGTAGTTCGTCTCGCAAGAAGAAAAGAAAAAGACACGGTGCAGATGGAGGCGGCGGGGACGGTGCAGATGGAGGTGGTGGGGATGGTCCAGATGGTGACGTCGGTGATGGTCCAGATGGCGGTGGTGCAGATGGCCAAGATGGAGGCGGTGGACATCACCATGTAGGCGGGGGACATCATCATGCAGGCGGCCACCATCACCATGTAGGCGGGGGACATCATCACCATGCAGGCGGCCACCATCACCATGTAGGCGGGGGACACCACCACCATGCAGGCGGCGGACATCACCATGTAGGCGGGGGACATCACGGCGGCGGCGGACATCATCATATGTGATCACGATGTAGGCGGTGCACATCACGGCGGTGGTGGACACCGTACGTAGTTGATATCATTTGGGTGGTCCATAGTTCCTAAGAATCTAGTCTCATTTATTCAAAAAAAATCTAGTCTCATTTTGTTAAAAAAAACAAATGAATCTAATTCTGTAAAGATAAAAATAAAGAGTAGTGTAGAATGTATCGAAAAAAGAGTAGTGTTGAAGAATAGAGGTTATTGGCTTCAAGTTTTTACGAACCCTAATACATATTATTTATGGGTCCGGTTCAAGGGACACAATTTCTAACACAAATTTTGACACTTTTTTTTAACCCTTGGATCTTAGTTTATCACATGGTTGTTATTGATTGTGAACATGATTTGACAAATGACATAGCAATAATAATATATTTTCAATCAAAACTATAAATTTTAAATATTTTTTTATCGGAATTAAACAATATCTTTTATAAAGAAATTCTTTTACTCAATCAAAAAACAAATTCGTTTACATCATCGAACACCAACATGGTGTTCTTCAATGCGAAAATGAAAATCCCAGGTTTCCCTTTCTATATGATAAAGAGTTGTGCCCCTCTTCAAATTAGGCTCATATCAAATTCAGAATTGACATCTAATTTGTTTTTAAACAAGCAAATCGATCTTCTTAATTGAACTCTATAAACTAATAAACAATCCAATCAATTAGGGTTTGAGCAAACACTATCATGATTCATATGAACTAAGATTAATTATGGACATGAGTAAACCCTTTCGTATGGGTATTAGAAAATTCTATGATCTAATCATGGGCGTTAATTCTTTGCTTTCAAAATATATGCAGTGGAAGGAATCAATCACCCTATGATTTGTATGAACTACAATTGTATATATCTAAACTCGATCTTCTTCAGTTTCCCTTCTTTTAAGAAGAATATGATTTTGGGTAAATTGGTTGGGTATTTTCGTTTCTTTGTTTTTCTTTTTGATAAGAAGATATGGATTTATATGTTGATATGACCTCAAATCTGGTGTATTATTTGAAGAGAATCTAGACTTATCATTTTTGGTTGAGATGAATGTTCTTCGATCTGTAGTTCAATTGATGTAAACGAATTTATTAATTTGATTTTCTTTATAAAAGAATTGTTTGATTAAAATTTATTTACATTTTTGATTGAAAATATTATTATTGTCATGTCAGTTGCCAAATCATATTCACAATCAATAACAACCATGTGATCAACTAAGATCCAAGGGTTAAAAATAGTGTCAAAATTTGTGTAAAAAATTGTGTCCCTTGAACCGGACCCATTATTTATTTATATATTTGCTTGATAGAGAAAACTTGTAAGTAACGTGAGATTTTTGTTGTTGTTACTAGTACGAAATGACTTCGAAATTGCTTTTGTCGACTTCGGATTGATTTTTATTTTCAGTCACAATGCATGTATATTAACTGAGAAGGGCCTCTTTCACTTTGATCGCGTGATGATATTTTGTTTCAGTTGAGTTATTTGCAAATCAGATTAGAATGATCAGTAGCAATGATAAAAGCATGAAACGACCGGGGTAATGAAAATTAGATTCCTCTTGCAATGATTCATACTCCGAGCTCGTAAACACAACTTTACCTGCTCACATCAAAAAATGGCTAGGGAAATTGCTGCTGTAGCTGATAGTACTGATCATGTAGGTGGTCTCTTGCTTAGTAGTTCTGGAGGCGTCTTCTTCCTCTGCATGATGATCCTAATTTCCCTCTCAGCCATATCATTTGTAATCTTTGCTTGTGGTGATTCCTCTGGCAAGAAGAAAGAAAACACTGAGAATAGTGGTAGCCTCGACCAAAAGAAAAAGACGACTAAGAAGGGTGGCCGTAAGGAGACTGGTACTAGTGCAGACGGGGATTTCGTTGATGCTTCTGGTTTTGATGCCGGAGGTTTCGGTGGTGGTGGAGGGTGTGCCGGTTGTGCTGGAGGTTGATTTTCAGAATTGAACTTGTAGAGAAGATTAGTACGTCCTTCAGTTATGAATCGATGCTAATAACCAAGTTCTAATGTGTATTAGTGTTGTCATCCTCTCCATCTATCCTAAGTCTCATCCAACCTACTAATATAACGTTATTTTGCTCATCTATTTTTCCATGTGTCATAAGTCTGAACTAACTTATAAACTTATAATTAACGAGTAATTTTTGTGTGAATAAAATTGAATATGAATTAGACCAAATAAAAAAAGAGATTTTTTTTGAAGATACCTTCTCGTTAAGGTAATAGGTTAGTGCAGACTGGAGTTCAGAAAATAAGTGATTTAACCAACTGAATTAGAAATTCTAGTAAAATATTTCCTTGGCATTAATAGTTCCTGGCTTATCTTTGTTAACAACTAAAAATAACATATGAATCCAAACTCAATCACTGTTTCTGCACTCAACAATGCCACCAACTAAGAACTACAATAAACTTCAGCACATAGAAAGAAATTCTTAAACAGGGAGACAAATGAATGCATTTGGCAACACAAGACATTAGTTGAAATGAACGGTCTCATAGTGTGTAGGGGGTTTGGGTCTCATCAACCACATTCTGATCTCTGGGCATCATCATCAAATGGAAGCAGCTGTTGTCTACTAGGTTGGGAATCTCTGACCTAATTAATGCTTTCAAAAGCTGAATTTTATCTGGGCTTACATTGCATGTACATTCTCAAGTGCGAGCCGCGCAGCTGCTAGGAGTTGTGGATTGGCTGGGAATTAAAGTTCATCATGAGCTTCTACAGCTCTGTACCAGACTCATCCTTCTAGCAAACAACTCAACTCCTTTGTTCTCACACTAGCGCAGACAACTCATCTGTTGCACCATGTAATATATTCACCAAGGAGGTAATTAACAGGTTATTGAAATGCAACCCAGAAAGTAACAACGAGAACTATTGCAACAACTCCCATATCAACTTTTACGAAATAGATATTGTGGGAGAAAATAGATAATGACACATCCTCTGTGTTCTCCCCATGTTTATCAAACATTTGCTTGGACTCACCACAAAGAAGACAAACACATTCCCCTTTGTATTCAAAAAATTATCAACTCCAACAGAAAACTCCACAGGAAGCAAATAAACTTCAGCTGCCAAATTCATAGTGGGAATCTCATGTCCCACAAAAATCCCATTCAACGTAACATAGAAATAGAACCCCAATGGCATACAATCACTTATTCGAAAATCAATCAGTAATCCCATTCAAAAGCCAAAACCTGTACCAGAAACAGATACTTAGGAGATACAGGATGAAATGATTGAAATCTAACCTTTAGCTGGAACAAGAAAACGCAAGCATAAGAGCTACCAAAACCTTTGGGAGTTATTACTCGGAGGGATCTGCAATGGTTGTAGCTAGATTTACCTCCAGGGTGGTTTTGATGAAACTTTACTGCAAGGCTTTGGTACCTGAAATAAGAGAAAATTCCCGCTTGGATGGAATGACACACCTGGTTTTTTGGGAATCCAATTTCCCCAATGTTTTTCACATCTCATGCTGAGTTCATGGGCCAGGATAACAAACTCCGAAAGCGGAAGGGAGAGAATTGTCAAATGCTGAGTTTCAATTGAATTTCAGACTCTCTTTCCCCATCCAAAAACACCTTTTAGAGTAATATTGTTGAATCCTTATCACAACATGAGATTTGGAATGCACTTAAATTAAGTTGAGAACCCTTATACATTAATCACCAATAATCTCTACAGGAGCAATGACCTTCTCTAAAGCGATGAAAACGATTGTTGTCTCTGACAATAATTTCTCTGTCTACAATACCTGAAATGAATTTGATTGCACCGTGGCAATCTCCACAAATCCTAAGGTTTTTGTTAATCCTTATAGGCAACCCAGAAGGGATAGCTATGAGGCCAAAGGCAAGGGCAATCTTCTCGCTGTGGTACCAAACTTCTGATACTTTCTCTTCTTCTTCTAAATCAAACAGGGCAAAATTGGTGTCCGGAACGTACCCAGCTTCCTCCATTTTCGTCCTTAAATAGATCAGCATTGCCTGAATCTCAGAGTTCATTTCATGAGAGGTGTCCTTTGCTTGGAAGATGTGGACTGCATTCTTGACTGCAATCCAACTGTAGCCTGCACCCTTTTTTATGCCAACATCTTTCATTTCCTTTCTGACAAGAGTGGCTTCTTCCCACCTGCATAGGTTAATTGTCATATATAAAACCAAGTGTATACATAAAGGAGGCAAAGGCAAAATAATGAAAGCAAAAACAATGCGTCTTTGGCTCCCAATTTCAATGTAATGGAGCATCAAAACCACGGCATCTAGAATTTTAGGTATGAATATTACTAAAGGAACCACACTCTAATATGTTCTTATTATATCATGATGGTGATGAGATGTTTATTCATATATGAGGAAAAATGGATGAAAAATGAGGTTCTCTAGCATTAGTCTTCTAGAGGTACTTTCACAACTTTAGTTATGCAGCAGACCGTTTCTATGTGACAAAGAAGTAACATATTTGGTAAGCTATATAGAGTTTTGTGTGAAAAGAAATAGCATAATATACCTGCCAGTAGCAGCAAGCAAGTTAGAAAGCACCACATGGTTACCAGAGTCTTTAGGATCAAGTTCAAATAACTTGTCAGCCGCAATTTTCCCTAATTCTGGCTTCTTATACATTTTACAAGCCCCGAGAAGAGCCCCCCAAATGGAAATTGTTGGACGAATTGGCATCTTTGTAATAAACTCATAAGCGCGTTCTACCATCCCAGCTCGCCCTAGCAAGTCCACAACACATGCATAATGCTCTGCCCCTGGTTCAACGCCATACCGTGATTTCATTGAATCAAAGATCTGCATGCCTTTTTGCACATCACCCGCTCTACTACATGCCGATAATACACACACCAATGTGACATAATTAGGTTTAAGTTCATGGCTCCTGTCACTCATCTCCTCGAACAAGGCCAAAGCCGTGTTGGCATGTCCTTGATGTGTATACCCACCTACCATCGCATTCCAACTGATCAAATTCCTTGAAGGCATCATGTCAAATGCACACTCGGCATCTTCTATACTCCCACATTTTCCATACATGTCAACCAACGCACTCCCAACAAAGACATTTCCATCCACACAAGCCTTCACCGCAAGCGCATGAATTGACCTACCCTGTTCAAGCCACGCAAGTCCGGAACAAGCACTCAGAACACTCGAAACCATGAAATCAGTCGGCTCAACACCCTCCCTCCTTGCCCGCAAAAACAACTCGCAAGCCTTCTCCTCCTCATTATTCTGCACATAAGCAGCCACCATGGAGCACCAAGACACATGATTAGCCTGACCAATTCTCTCAAAAACCATCCTAGCCAACCCAACATCCCGACACTTGCCATAAAAATCCACAAGCCCATTCATCACTGACACATCTCTCCCAAACCCAAACCGCATCACAAACCCATGCAACTGCCTCCCAAGTTCTAATGCCGACAAATCCGAACACGCATTCAGAAACGCACAGAAGGTAATGGAATTCGGCTCCCCACCCGCCCTCACAAACTCAACAAACTTCTCCACAGCGCTCACCGGGCGCCGGTCAAGCACCGCATTCGACATGTAGGCATTCCAAGTCGCAAGGTTCCTCTCAGGCATTTCATCAAACACCTTCCCTGCATCATCGCCCAGACCAGTCTTGCAGTACATGTCAAAAGCACTGCACCCAACAAACACGTCACATATCTGCCCGGCCTTGACGGCAAGGGCGTGGACCTGTTTTCCGATCACCGGCCGGCGAAGCAGCCCGGAGGCCTTGAAGGCGCAGGGGAAGGTGAAGTCATTGGGGACGACAGAGTCGCGGCGCATGTTGATGAAGTTGAGGAGAGCGGAGGCGAAATGACGGTTTTGGACAAGACCAGCGATGAGGGCGGTCCAGGTGACGACGGAGCGGGAGGGGGTCAGGTGGAGGAGGAGCTGGGCGGAGTTGGGGAGGTCGAGTTTGGAGTACATGTTGATGAGGTGGTTGGAGAGGAAGCTGGGGTGAGGGGGTTGGAGGGTTCTGATGATGTGGGCGTGGGCGGCTCGCCCGGTGAGAGAGGAGCGGGTGGCGATGGCGGATTGGAGAAGGGCGGCGAGGGAGTTGGGTGTGAGGGGTGGCATTGTTGTTTGGTGTGTAAGGACATGGTTTGGGACAATAAGGCGGGAGATGGTGGCGACTATGCGAAGTTTTTGTATGAGTGGGTTTGGGCCTGGATTTGGGACTGTGGGGATTTGTTGGTTATCTAGAATCAACACCGTAGAGGTTGAGGTTAAAGATTTTTTCTTTTATTTAAATCATTGATATTATGACGAGCTTACTAGTTCAGAGAAGTCCGAAGAGAAACTCATTATATGCACCGCTTAAATGAAAGATATCAAACAAAAAAATTCTAGAAAAAAAAAAAACCAAATGAGTGTCAAAAAAACGGAAATGCAACTAACTAGAATATAAATTCGAAAACCTTAACGGTCCCACAATGTGGTCAAGCAACTTGTATGAGGCCTAGAGACCCGATGGTGTACATGTCAATAAGCTACCTGAGAATTCACATCTTGGGCTAATTAGGGCACCATCCTACCCTTGAGGGTTGATTGCTTCAACCACCGTCTATGGCTCCAACACCACAGAGTCAGAAGCCAGACATTATGGAGTCTGAAACATTCACACCATCACCTGCTTTGGGTTTGTTACACCTTTGTCTCTTCTTGCTTCGTTGCTCCTTCACGGGGACACCGAGCCCCATAATTGTTCATCATGGCACAATTGCAACAACAACGAAGAGAACACTTGTACGTGAACTGTACCTCAATCACATTTGTATGTGACACTTGAAGAAGGCGTTGAAGTCGCATTAGGTTGTTGAGGGGTAGAGAAACCCTAACCTTAACAATTCCCCAAAAAATGTAAAACATAGCCAAGGGTTGGGCCTACAACCCTAGCAGTAGCATTCATCAATAGGGCATGCGACAAGCCAATGATTTGGACCTAGATTGAGATGAAATCGAGAGGGACTACAACGATATTGGAGAAGTCTTCATCATGATTGAGCAGTAGCATGACATGTTTGATTCTCTAAGGCTCGATTTTGTGAACATTCTGAACGTCATGTCTGTTAAAGAACATTAAAAAATAGCGATCTTCACAAGCAGTAACCTCCACATGAACAGAGAATCTCCACATTGACCTCACAACACTTCGAAAAGAATCAAAAGCTACAGGTTAATTATAAAGCCGTGTTCATCTTACCAACGTACCAAGAAGAAACAAGGGGACAAAAAAAACGTTATCTAGACAACGCAACTCACTAGATCAACTGATTCATCACAATGACCAAGAGAAAGTTTTGAAGCTAAACTAGCAGTCATGGCAGTAATGGAGACAGATCAACAGTGGTGGCCATAAAAGATGTGCCGCATAGCTCTTTTTTTTTTCTTCTCAAAACCCTAACCTTAGAAAGTTCAGAGAGTGAGGCGAAGTATTCATGTAATATGCAAGTTAGTTAGTTCCCCCGAAGAGGTTATAAATTCAAATCTCACTAATATCATAAAATGGGGGGAACGAACGGGTGTAAAATTTTGACATGCCCCTAAATGAAGGTAAGGAAGTGTTAAACTTAGTATTTTTTAGCTATGCATTCTTCTCTAGTATGATGGTAATAATTACCTTGCTATTTCTCTCTCTCTCTCTCTAGCTTATTTCATTTTGAAAGCTTGGTTTTTCAATTTCACAACTTGTTTGCAATTAGTTGTGAGGGAAAAAACTTAAATGTCATAATGCTATAT
>NC_020496.1:15935090-15942964 GCF_000184155.1 Fragaria vesca subsp. vesca
AAATTTCAGCCAATTTGGTTATCATTAAGGCACTCAAATTCGATTAAACCAATAGATGAACATAATTCTGTCGAACTTGAACCGTTCATGGTTATAACAGAAAAACGTAATTTTGAGTGCTTTAATAATAACCAAATTGGCTGAAATTTTGCAGAGGTAATCTATACATTAGTATCTAAAGACTAAACGGTGGAGATGTGAAAATTCAATTGAAAAGTGAGTCTAAAGTGGAAATCCGCACCGTAAGAATAAATAAAGACATCTTTACCTAAGAAAGACTGTGTGTGTGTGTATATATATCTAACTTTTTCTAAAATCATATGTAATTGCCGCAAGGCTTTTGGCATCATTCGTTGAAATAATGGTAAATGCAATTAAATGGTTCAGAGTTATGCTCTTGGTTTCACCACGAGAACATTTCAAAATTAATGTGGTTCTACATTCTATTTAAATTTTGACATGTGGATTTTCATGAAGAAAAACTATTTTAGCTATTTTGTCAAAGACCATCTTAAGTTTCTTGTTGTTCTTTAAACCCTAACCCTATACCCTAAACCCTATAACCATATATAGACCCTACTCCAAACTCATAAAATACCCATGAAGGTCATTTCACAAAAAATAGAAAATTTTAGTTTATATATTAGTTGTAAAAAATTCACATGTTAAAATTTGAATAGAATGTAAAACCACATTAGACTGCCACGCGGTCTAATGTAGTTCTACGGTAGCATTTAAAAATTTCTCCCATATCCAGTGTCTGTATGTTAGATTGGTTGTTCTTTACTATATTATAGACGAAGCTTATTATAGTGCTTTGTCTTTTTCTTTTTTTAATCATAATTGCAATGCTTTGTTTGTTATCCGGACTCTAACGGGTTGCCCATATGTTGTGTCGAGCTTGTATTGCCTTATAGTTTAGGTTGGGTATCAACAGTGACGTCATGTGGATTAGTGTTTTGTAGTCGGCCAGTCTAATAACACTCTCGCTATCTATGTTTACATGAGTGGTAGTTAACCAGGTTTGCCGTGTAAGTTAAACCGCGGTTTGCTCACCAGATTGGTTGAAAGTCCAGCAAGTAAGTATCTCTGAGCGCTCAAACCTATCTTAGCATGCTGCATAGGTTTTCTAAAGATGATTTCTGTAGGTTTTCGAAAATGTTTTCCCTTTTGAGCTATATATACACAAACACACACGTATGCTTTACCGATTTTTAAACCTAATATTGGTGGGATGAGTGGATGACCCATATTGGGCAAACGAGGACGACGTTCACCCTTACATTAGATTAACTGTGAATATTGTGTGTTGATACGAGATAGATAACCTGAGAGCTAGATGTTAAAGAAGTCATCTTGTTTAGAGTCTCATTATTTGTCATCAATCGTGAGCTTGTTTCATTTCAAGTCAATCAAATTCATTAGTTGTTTATTCCTAAGAAAATGTGTATCCTTATTTTCCAATTGTGTTATTTGCTTTATAAGTTGTCGTTAAGTTTTAAACATTGGCCTGGCTCGTAAAGTACTTGTCTTCCGCTTAATTTTAAACTGAGATTACTTAAAATGAAAAGAAAAAAATGTCGTACTTTACTTGAAATGTTCAACAAAATTCTTAAATTGCATTATGGTTTTAGGTTACCGGGTTTCCAACACGTCTTTCGGACGTGTTGGTTTCTCGTTAGTTTAGATATCTTAATAATCTTTGAGACTAGATTGCCGCCTAGGAACTCTTTAGGATACTCCGGACAATTCGAGAGGAGCATGTCAAAAAGAAATTTGGTTCACAGCTTAACACAACTGATCGATATGTAGACTGAACCCATTACTGGCTCCATCATGTAAAATATATAGCTAGGTTGCAGATCCATGCTCATAAAAACAATAATTGATAGGGGCAAAGATGGTGGTGAGGGTGGAGATGGTGATAGTGAGGCAAACACATAGCCAAGGACGCGCGAGATGTAGGGGGTGGTGCCCATCACGGTGGCAATATGCACATAAACTGCGTGCGATGTGCGTACACTAACTGACAACGTTTTGTTCGCAGATGGCATAGTTTCAAAAATTAATCGAACTTGTAATCTTAATTTTCAATGCATGATTTATCTCTCTGAGATGGATTAATGTAGCAAGCTCGTAGGTGGTCGGTGGTGATCATATATTATTACGATGGACCTCCACATACGATTGTTAAGATCCCCTAATTCATCAGGTCAGGGTATGTAGAGAGGAGTTTGGTTGATGAACTAGTACGTTCGAGGGCTCAAGAATTTTATGTCAAGGAGCTTGGTGGATATGGAGATATAAGAATAATGGACACATGCAACAACTTGTTCGAAAGACACATGCATAAGAGTGTGGCTGCACTACGAAGAACAGGCGAGAAATTAGTCATAATTAATCATGATGATAGCGGACTTGGAGGGAATGTGTGGCACAGTCCAGAACAACATTGAGTACAAATTAAATTTTCTAAAACACTCACAAAGTTGGTCAGTCACTAATGAACTTGTGGGCAGCTGATCGAGATTGTGATTTGTGAACCATACCATAATCTAAGTCTCTACAGTCTACACGCTTAGTGCAGACAAGAGGGATTATTAGATGCGATGTAAACCAAACTGTACAATTAGTAAGATATATAGGTCAATGAATCATCTTCATCTTGTGTTATTCGATTGACAAGAATGAGCGGCCAGAATTGTGGGCAATCAATATGGTGTGGATAGAAAATGTGATAACGTGGTTGCTATCCGACATACATGTAATAGTCTATGCAATAGGAGCCTCATCATTTTTAGAGCGCGAGCAAATAATTGTTGGTAATGAAACCCGGTTCAATCAGGTTAAAGAAGTTTCTATATATAGGTTGCCCTTCTTCTAGCTGGCTCTCGCATAAACAAAAATGGGTAGGGCTTCTCTTGCTCTAACTGATAGCACTAGCAGTACTATACTAGGTCTCTCGCTACTAAGCTCTGGAGGTGTGTTCTTGTTCTGTATTATGATTCTGATATCACTCTCGGTCATACCGGCTGCAATATTTGCTTGCGGTCATTCCTCTCGCAAGAAGAAACCACATGGCGGCGGTGGGAGTGCATATGTTGGTGGTTATTGGGACGGTGGCGGTGGCGGTGGAAACCATCATGGAGGTGGTGGACATCACGGAGGTGGAGGACATCACGGAGGTGGTGGACATCACGGAGGTGGCGGACATGACGGCGGTGGCGGACATGGCGGCGGCGGTGGCGGCTGTGGTGGGGGTGGTGGCTGACATCATTTCGCTGGCGTATTGACATTATCTTTGATAATGTACTGTTTCATTTTGATCGAGTTGTGATATCTTTGTATCCTAAATCTGCTAAATAAATATCGTATCATCTGCGGAATTAGAGTACGTACCGCACTGTGTATAAAATTAATGGAATAAATACCAAATGAAAGACTGTATGTAGAATTCAGGTCTATGTATGTTCTTGTTTCAGGTGACAGTTGAAAGGAAATTGTCGCAACTCAACAAAGAAAAGAAGAAGATTGATATATAAAAGCTAAGAATCACAGTGACTTTGATGACTGAGAGTATGAGACAACGACTTGTACGTTGTATACAAGGCCCTCTGCAATTCTGCATTTATCATTTTATCTTAATTTCTAATACCGTAAAAGCTAACTTGAGTTGGCTAACTATATATATACTTTTACCCTTAACAATGGTACGAATTCAGACTCAAATTCATAAATATGTATCAACAGATCTCTTTCTAACTAGTTGAAAGCTGCATACATGCATGTGTTCTTAATCAGCTGCATGCTGATCCTGATATCCCTCTCAGGCATACCAGTTTACAAATGATATTTATGATTCATCAATAACTTCGATCAGTTAGCTAGATAGTATGTATTAGCATGTATGGATGTAGAGATTTAGATTTCAGGTGGCTCATAAGTTGAGCTAGTTAGTTATCGTAGGGTCTGTAGAGAGAGGCTTATCTAATTCAACTCAGTAGGTGCTGAATAAACACAGAAAACCCAGAATAAATTAGTTACCATTTTAATCATCGTTATCAAAAAATTTACGCTGGCCTGGGATCGTATAACAGGAATAATTAAACTATAGCTTAAAATGCAGAGACACATGAAATTTTGAACAAGTACTTGAAAAGATCTCACTACTAGTCCTATGCCCTACTAGCATATTCATATATGGTTAGATCCTAACAAGTACTTGCCCCATCACTTGCATGGTTCGACTGCAATGTGCATGTGGTAATTAGTTCATCCCCAGTTATAATTTAGGCAATATCATTGATTATATATGTTTATTCTTTTATTTTTAAGTAGGTTTAAGGCTTCCAGAGAGAGGAAATGATGACAAGAGTCGAACTCTTGATGTGGGTGTACTGGATTGATCTTGTTGCCTTCTTGGTGAAGACGATGATAAAGAAAGAGAAAGCGTTGTTTCAATGTCTTTCATGCTTTCTTGCTCTCCATCCTTCATTTCGTCACTGCAAATACTGAAATCTTGCCGCAAACTCAACTGTAAATTCAAAGGTAGCCATTTCTTTTGTTTCGTTGCTTGCATATTATCACCAACTTCTGCTCGATATGTTTCTCCATTTATGCTTTCATCAGGTTTCCGAACCTGCATATCAAAAATAGTCTTGATCATGCTTTCATCAAATTCCACAGTCGATCGACACAGGATTACTTCTGCCAAGATGTCGATCACCACATTCGATAAACATGTCATCAGGGTTGTAATAATCAGTAAATGTGTATAATTACCTCAAGAGGATCAGATAAAGGTTCATAGATGCTGGAGATGAACTTTGGACTACATGTAGTAGTATTGGTCGGTAGATGTTGGTTGGAGCTTGCCTGGGGGCTCCCAACTGATTTAGGTTGTGCGACATGGATGGTATTACCCCAAGAAATGTTTAGAGAATGTCTCATGCCTTTGTTGTGGTTTCCAATCATCTCACGGGGAGGCCATCTCTTATCTTCAAGAAACCGGCTGGGTCTAATAGGTGCATGAACTCTTGTCATGGCTTCATTTACACTAATGATGTGTGAGCTTGTAATTGTATTGATACTCCGATTGTTCTCCATTCCAGGATTGCTCCATTGTGAAATCAACCTTGTAACAAGGATGGAAACAGATTCAAGGTCCGGTATCCATGTGTTTGTGTGTGTATAATTATATAAACATATAGAATTAGTAAATTTATAGGGGGTTTGAAATGTTCGCTTTGCGTTTTTAAGAATGTAAATTCTTGTTATGGATTTGAACTACATACATTTTTTTTTTTTTTAATAAAGGGCTGGTGTGGGTACCTTTAAGCCTTGATAAATGAAATTGGACGTCGTGCAAATCAATAGTCATGCAAATTATAATATATAATGAGATAGACGTAATGTACAGTAAAAGGATATTTTCAAACTTGCTATATATGATTGGTTGAAATTATGTATGTACGTACCTTGAACAGTTGGCATTCAAATTATCATAGGGGTGATGTTTTGATGGTGGAGAAGGAAATTGGCTTCCTCTGCCATGAAATCTGAAGTGCCTGCTGTAAGGATTGAACTGTTGATAGGCTTCCACAACCTGGTCTCTTCCTTGCAACAAGATTCCTCTTGATCTATGGAACTGAGGTAACACTATAAAATCACAAAACCTCAGAAAGATAGCTTTAGCAAATAATTAAGGATGAGGATTTAATCAGTCAATAAAGAACAACATATATGAACCTAAGTTTTTTTTTTTTTTTATAAGACATATATGCACCAAGTTACAGCTTATAAACAATTCTCATATTGTTAGAGAATATTAATATAGCTAGGGTTTCGATCTCTCATTTCCAGTGTGGTTGAAAGTTTTATTTTATTTGATATCTTTTGTCAAAATTTATTTGGTTCTGTTTTCAAGAGACCAACAGCCAAATTAGTTCCAAGGTAAATGCATGGGTTCTGGTAATTACCTTGGCCGGACTCATCGAGCTTCTTACTTCGATACATCTGATTGATTTAAAATTACAAGATTAGCTAGATAGAGAAAAAGGACAAGTAATAAAATGTAATAATTAAATTCACCTGCAATCTTGTTGAATGATAATCGATATATATACAGGAACTAAATCAAATTGAAACTCACCTGCAGATGACTCTTGACGTGAGCAATGCTTAGTCCTCTCACATTCATCAATTGTAGAACTAATTTTGGAGTTGCTCCTGTACGTTCATAGGTTTAGAATAAGAAAATAAAAACACCATGAATGATTAATTGCTCAGAGCTAATACTCTAAACCCTAGTAGAAAATCCGAAGTTCCTCTTTTAATTCTACATGTAGAATCCTCTCAACTTATACTGTAGGTAAGTACGTTTGTGGTTTGACCAGTAGAAATCCCCTACTTATACTAGCTTTTTTCAAACTTAGTTTGAATTCGCTATACTTGCTGCCATTTCAGTTTCCATATATCTATTTTTTGTTAGTTTTGTACAATTTGTGCATACATATTCGTGCGTTGCCGGTAATGTCTTTTAATTTTTACGTGATATAGCTGGAACTGCATGAAGAAAAGTTCAAATAGATATGATTGAGATTTGAGAAACGTACGTTCTTGTCCTCCTAGCCTCTCAACGGCATGAATGAATGCTAGATGGAGATCAGGAGTCCAACGAAGCCTTGGCATTTTGGATCGAACATATTGCCTGACTGCACCACTATTGCTGGTTGCGGTCTGTTCTTTCCCTTCTGTAGATATTCTGCTTCCCCCAGCTTTAACATTGTTTGAAGCATTCTCATGATCATCACTACTTGCTTCTGCATTCAAGTCTAAGAACAAGCATGACGCCTTCGGAGAAGAGCTTTTAGATCGAATGTCTTTACTTCCATCACTAGTACTTTGGTTATCATCTGCTTCATCGGATATCTCGATCATCTCAGGATCTCCCATATGTGTTTTTCTTGTTGGATCAGCTAACAGCTGCTCTACTTAATTAGCTAGCATGCACGTACTGCCTCCAATATAACCCCTTTTTTGAGCTATATATCCACTAATCCACTCATACCTATTAGTACAATATAGAGTGCATAGTGAGTATAACATATATATGTATTTAATTACAATAATACATACATACATATAACTATCAGTAAACAAACTAAAAAAACAATAATACATACATATATGCTTTGTCAAATAGTACTATCAGTAAGAATCCATACAAGGAATTATTAGAGGAATAGTTAAGGCATAGAGTTGATCTATACTGCGCATTTACAAGGCATTTCCCTCTTTCAATTCTATGACGCATTTAACTATCAGTAAACAAACTAAACTCATCTTAGAAGGCTAGCATAGGGGAAAACGTAATTTAGAATAGTAGCATATCAATTCAAAATTGAATAATGCTAGGTGAACATATACTTTTTTGCTCTTAAAACATGATCAAAGAAAATTAACTTTACATTTTTGACAAGCTAGAGATCGAAATGATGCATATCCTATGTTTTTGTCAGATAATTGATGAGACAACGATCATGATATGACTGCTATTGAAAGTTTCAATTGACCGGCCAGTACTACTGCTGCTAAT
Source organism: Fragaria vesca subsp. vesca (assembly GCF_000184155.1). Taxonomy (NCBI): domain Eukaryota; kingdom Viridiplantae; phylum Streptophyta; class Magnoliopsida; order Rosales; family Rosaceae; genus Fragaria; species Fragaria vesca. Next base: position 15,942,688 of record NC_020496.1, read on the forward strand.
ATACGGAGCTGAAAGAAGTAAATCAATAATTACGAATGAATAAAGATCGGTGATCAATCAAAAGAGCATATTGATTTTATCAACTACAAGATCTACAGCAAATATATGATTGATCCTGGTTTCAAAATAAGAGAGCAATATATGACAAACAATCTCTCTAACTCGGTATATATACTGGTAGGCGATAGTTATATATAGAACACAACCATCTCATCTGAGACAAATGTGAAAAGATAATCTCTTAATTAGTCTCTAACAGTTATATATATATATATAT
>NC_020496.1:15942984-15944138 GCF_000184155.1 Fragaria vesca subsp. vesca
AGAGAGACGAGAGAGAGAGAGAGAGAGAGAGAGAGAGAGAGAGAGAGAGAGTTGTCTGTGTTCCTTTTCTGGAGATTATTAAGCTTTTATGCCGTTAATCATCACATTCATATATTCTCGATCAGACTTTAATTATTAGTAATACTTTATTCACAACAAGAAGACGATTGTCGGGTATACCATTTGATCTATATTATTTCATTTTGCAGTACATACATATATATATACACACACACACACAGTTTTTTACTGCAATAGTCTATGCATCTAGATATGACCAGAGACCACTGTGCTCTTCGGCTGTTGAAAATCATGTGACTTCTCGATCCACCCTTTTCTTTTCTTAATTTTTTACCGATTCTTCTTATAAATCATGTCCAAGTATATATACACAGTGGGAAAGGTTAACCATCATCCTCAATTCCTCATATAAACCTAGCTCACTGATTGATTTCAAACCTCCTCCCATGCATCCAGATGACATTTAATTAATTTCTTTTTTCCCCGGCCCATATTTTCTAAACCATATCCCACTTGTCCTCTTCTTCTCTGATTGTTCTTCCCCATCAATTTTGTATTCTTTGTATATTCTTAACAATCGCACTTATTCTGTGATTTCTGTCCCTGTCTGAACCACTGTTCAAATGGTTGAATATTAAACCCTCGATAAGCAGCAACAACTAGTTCTGGCATTCCAACAAGCCCATGAGCTAGCAGCTTAATTCTGATGAGCGAGGTTAATGGTTAAACTCAAATTTAAGTTGTAGCTGAAGCGGAACCGCCCTCAAATGATATGTTGTTCATAATGGAAGCTAGCTAGGCTTCACATTTCTTATGTATGGAGGCTAGCTAGGGTTTAGTAAAAATGCCCTAAACCTGAAAGATTGCTGTTTCATCAATTTCCAGAATTCTGCAAGGGTCATGTACATCATTACATGTAAAACGCAGTAATCCTCAAATTAAGCTACGTAAATGTTACTTACTTGTAATTAAGTTAATTGTAACATGTATATATCACTGAGAAAATCAGGTTTATGTATAATTTTGTAGAAGACTTATTCTTAATTTATTGACTGGGGTAATCTGAGAAGTTAAAAGGCTAGGGTTAGGGTGGCAAATATATATATATATATATATATATATATATATATATA
>NC_020496.1:15944158-15959515 GCF_000184155.1 Fragaria vesca subsp. vesca
GATAGAGAGCGGACGTCCGCACTCTGGCTTAAAGTGCGGACTTCGTCCGTTCTTTGCCGTCTCACGCCGGCGACGGCTTCTCTCCTTCCCGGACGACAACACAGGCTTCCAGGACGGTTTCTCTCCTTCCAGGATTGGCCGGCGACAAGTTTTCCGGCCGGATTGAAGCTCTGGGCGGAAAACACCATAATTGATCAAGGTTGGCCGGAAAACTTGTCGCCGGCCAGTCCTGAAATGAGAGAAGCCGTCCTGGAAGCCTGTGCTGTCGTCCGGGAAGGAGAGAAGCCGTCGCCGGCGTGAGACTGCAGAGAACCACTACCAGAAGAAAGACTTTAGCCGACGAAAATAAAAAAACCAGGCCGATGAATTTTTTTTTCGTCGGCTAATTTAAAATTTTCGTCGGCTATGGTCAACTTTAGCCGACGAAATTAATATTTCGTCGGCTGAATAATTTTTTTCGTCGGCTATAGTCTGTGAACTTTAGCCGACGAAATTTTTAAAAGTTTAGCCGACGAAATTTTCAAACTTTAGCCGACGAAAAATATAATTTCGTCGGCTAAAGTGTCTTATATTTGCAGATCTGGACAACAACTCATATGGAAAAAAAAAAAACTATACGTAGAACCTTCAAACGCAAAAAAGTCGTGAAATAAGATATGACCATAATGGTGAAATACGTCTACGGTTGAAAAATCAAGGTATTCCGGTAAAGTCTCGGTGCCGATAGTTACGGTCAATGCAATTTACTCTTATTATTCACTATGCTGCAGATTTGGCATTTGGTGTCTGATTGACTATTGTGATACCTTTCCGGAAGCGTAACGGCGCTACGAGTCAAACTCATCGCTAACCCCATGATGTATAGGCCTTTTTGGCCATCCGAGTCCATTTAGGGCTTCAAAATGCAGTTTTCTTATTTTTGATTAGAGTTGACCGTTTGGATCGAGCCCTTAACGTTGTCGAATCCAGTTGAATTTTTTACCATAGACATCTTTCGTCATAATGATCATATCTGACGGTCCAATTTTGGTTTGTGAATTTTAGTCATCGGAATCACAACGTGTCTACTATTTACCATTATTATTCCCTATGGGGGAGCCCTATCATCAGAAGGTAAATGTCTCAAAATTTTTATATGGGCAGTTGCGTCTCATCTACGTGAGAGTTTTTTGTGTGGAAGGTTTGACCAAACTACGTAATATAGAGGGAGATATGAGCGTTTTCGTGTGATAAGTGACGATGGATTATGGTTGACCGTTTCGATCGAGCCCTTAACGTTGTCGGATCCAGTTGAATTTTTTAACATAGACATCTTTCGTCATAATGATCATATCTGACGGTCGAATTTTGGTTTGTGAATTTTAGTCATCGGAATCACAACGTGTCTACTAATGTTGTATAACTTGTTTAGTAGGTTATACAACTTTGTGAACCAACTCTACATAGGAAGCAAAATTATCAAAAATCTCGTGAAATAAGATGTGTTCAGAATGGTGAAATACGGCTATGGTTCAAAAATCACGTAAATCGGGTAAAGTCTCGGTGCCGATAGTAGCGGTTAACCCTATTTACCGTTATTATTCCCTATGGGGAGCCCTATCGTCGGAAGGTAAATGTCTCAAAATTTTTATATAGGCGGTTGCGTCTCATCTATGTGAGATTTTTTTCGTGTGGAAGGTTTGACCAAACTACATTATAGGGGGAGATATGAGCGTTTTCGTGAATTTATAGACTTTAGCCGACGAGATATTAAAAAAGTCGTCGGCTAAGGTCAAAAAATTTCAAAATTTTTTGGGCGGTAAACCAAAGTTGGAGGAAAATTTTCAAAGGACTTTAGCCGACGAAAATATATGAAAAGTCGTCGGCTAAAGTCGAAAAATTTTCAAAATTTTCAACCAAATTTTTTGGCGGTCAACCAAAATTTTCAAAAGAGTTTAGCCGACGAAAATAAAGAATTTCGTCGGCTAAAGTTCTTTATATAGGCCAAGATGGATGGTAAGAAGTCTATTATCTGCCAGATTTTCTTTCTCGGCCTAGCTTCGCTGTTAAGCCACCGGAGACCGCCACAGTTGTCCCAAAAGCTTCGCCGTCGTCTCTACTTCATTGCTGGATAGGTGGTGCATCGAGTGGCACCGCCGTGAGGGATAAATCGAGCTTTAAAACTCCGCCGGTTCGGATTCGGTGTCGATCGAATTTCTCCTTCCTTAGGTCACCATTTGGTGAGTTCTATATATGGATAAGTTGAGTTTGATTAGTACTACATTCCCCTAGAATTTGGTAGCTCGATTCGGTGTGTGTGAAGAGAATCGAAGATTTGAAGTTTTTAAGGTTTAAAATTGAGGATTTTTATATTTTGAGTTGATTGACCTATTTAGGCTTAGAATTGAGCTTCGACTTCTTCTAGAAAGTTGTTCGAAATGTTGAGAGGAAGATTCTATCAAATTTTGGTCGTGATTGGAGGTGGCCGAAAGTTTCTGTAGTTTTTTTTTCAAAACCCAGCAACTTTAGTCAACGATATTTAAATACTATATTCGTCGGCTATAGTATTTTTTAATTTTTTTTATTAAGGTTTAGTCCGACGAATTATGCCATAATTCGTCGGCTATAGTTATTTTTGAATTTTTTTTATAAGGTTTAGCCGACGAAATATAGTTATTTTTTTTAAATTTTTTTATAAGGTTTAGCCGACGAAATATACTAAAGTTCGTCGGCTATAGTTATTTTTTAATTATTTATTACACACTTTAGCCGACAAATATCTTAATTGTTTCGTCGGCTAAAGTCTGGGAAAAAAACCGACGACATGTTTTTCGTCGGCTAACTGTGGGACTATAGCCGACAAAAATAAAAATTTCGTCGGCTAAAGTCATCGCCGACGACCTTTTCCCAACGAAATCTTAGCCGACGATGGCTCGTCGGGTAAGATCTTAACCGACGAATTAAGTTAACAGGCCGACGAAACTTTTTCATCGGCTAAAATGCTTGTCCTGGTAGTGAACGGACGAAGTCCGCACTTTAAGCCGGAGTGCGGACGTCCGCTCTACATCCGGCCTGTATATATATATATAGATGATGATTGAGTTACTTGAGCAGAACTAATTAATTAAATTAAAATAGATGGAGGAAATGCTTTTTTAGAGCGTGAAAACTGGGAATCAGGAAAACTTGACCCCAAATATATATGATATTCCCTCATCTTGTCTCTTTCCTCTAACGTATCCCCAGCGGCCAAGTATTTACTTTCCAAGTCATCTTAGAGAGAATTTCCACAATTGTCATTTCATGAAAAACAGACCATTTGTTTTGGGAAGACAAGAAAGAGGTATCAAGGGGTAGGGTTGGCTAAAAGACACCCAAATTTGACTTGAAATGTGTGTAATCTCTAGCTATAGCTGTTTGATCAAGACCTAGAGAGAGATCGAGATTCTTGCAAGTGAAGACAATTATTCGAAGGATTAAAGAAAGTGTTTTGATGAGGAAGAGTAAGAGATCGGGTCTCGTGACATGGGTTAACAAAATTACCAATTCTCTTGGGTCTTATGCGTCTAATTAAAACTTACTGACGTTTACTACTTAATTTGCGTTGTTTCATGCATGATAACAACAAACATGGATTATATGGAGGCTCAACAAACTTTCTTAATAACAAAATGAAAATCAAAGGCGAACTCAACTGGAACACGGTATGCCTCCTGTATCTTAAGCTCTCTTTTTCTGTTTTTGCATGCCTATCATGTATGTGTGTCTTAACTTGTATGGCTTTGTAAAACGGCGGAAATTGTTTTCCAGGTAAGGCTAAATATCACCTAGTATGATTTCATCAACGAGCCATCTAAAACCCGATTCAGTGGGACAATAAGTATTGAACATGGTGAAGTGAAGGAAGTCCGATTTTTTATATCGGATGAAACCAGTGCAAAAAAAGATATTTGCAGCATCAGATTTACAGAATGTGGCAATATTGAAATTGTGTTCGCTACTTACTGTGAAACCATAAAACATTGATTTTGTGCTACGATCATTTTAAAGATCTTCTAGATAACTGGTTGTTGTTTTTTGTTTTTTTTCCTGAAGCCTTGATTAATGAAACAGTCGAATACAAAAAGGGACATAAAGTCTAAACCCCTGATTACAAAGATCTGAAAGGCTGAAATGATATTAGAATCTCTACAAACATGTACTCAACTAGTCACCAACTAGCAAAGAGTGTGCTTATGGCTACTCTATTTGCTTTGATGTCACAGTGACACACCGAAAAGATAACTCGACTAATACGAAGTATAATCACCAAAAGTACTGCTTTCCCACTATGTTGTCTTCGGAGGATAAATCCTACAACACTCAGCTTCACCTTGCCACTAGGTGCAACGACCATTGACGAAGCAATGACTGGTTCATATATAAAAGAAAAGGAAAAGATGGAACAAGAAAAAGAAAAGATGGACCAAGAAAGCCTGTATATAGTGATTATCTACTAAGGGTGTCCTTATTTATTCTTACAGTATGGATTTCTACTTTATACTTACTTTTCATTCAAATTTTCACATCTAGTCCTTAAGGGCTAACGTGTAGATTATCTCTGCAAATTTTCAACCCATTTGATAATCGTTAAGCACTCAAAACTGCGTTTTTCTGTTATAAACATGAACGGTTCAAGTTCGACAGAATTCAATTCGTCCATTGATTTAATCGAGTTTGAGTGCCTTAATGATAACCAAATTGGCTGAAAATTTACAGAGATGATTTACACGTTAGTACCTAAAGACTAGACGGTGGAGATGTGAAAATTCGAACGAAAAGTTGGTCTAAAGTGGAAATTAGCATAAGAATAAATAAGAACATCCTTAGCCAAGAAAGCTTGTATATATATATATACACACACATGACCCTTCCAATTAGGGATTCCTTTTTTTTGTTCATTTCTATATACTGCAGGATTTACCACCAGACTCAGAATATACATAGGATTTACCGAAAGATTGCATATACATGTGTTTTAAGAGCGTACCTAATTAACTAAACAATAGCAAAATGAAGAATCTAACATAGGTATACGTATATCATATATTTTGATATATTAGGGTTTCTATAAGATCAATCTACCTGTGTACGTAGTAGCCTAGCTCAGATTCACATAATCACATGTGCTTGTTTTGCGGAGGCGTTTAAGCAGCTGTAGGCCTGTAGCTGAATATATGAGCTTTCTTTGTTTGCATGCTTCTGTGTCATTTGCCTAGTTTTTTTTTCGTTTTTTTTTATGGAGAAGAAGAAAAGCAGGAAAACTACAACAAGAAGCCCCTAACTACTTCTCTTCCCAGCTGATGCAGTGGAACGCTGGGGACACAAAGAGAGGAAGGCAAGAGAACCAAACTTGAGGTTGGATACAATTATGATCTAAACCAGCCAATTTGTCTGCCACAAAGTTTTCTTCGCGATGAATATATATGTCGAAAGATCACAGTTTGACATTGAGAAGCTAATTAAGTTGCGGATATATCTTGAATTAAGGACTGAATACGCCAAGAAACCTGTGCTTTGTCACCTTTGTGGTTGAGGCAGTCAATAAGAACCTGTGCCATTTGCCAGTTACGTAGGATTAGTAGTGGGTAAGTTGGCAGGCAGCAAGAAAATCCAAACACTCCGACCATTGTGCATGTTACTTGTTTATTTATTTTGAATTCCAATAATCGGATTTCAAAATCCCTGAAAGTAATTTGTTAATACTTCTATTTTCGTATAGAAAGGCTTGCCTGAAATGTGGCTATGAAGCTGGCTGGTACATTTGGTGTGGTTGGTGCGCCCTCTCCCGTGCAATTTGAGCGACTGAAATTGGTGGTTGTTTGCCGGGGGAGCTGCCAATTCTTTTTTCGGAAATGGCTAGGGTTTCGATACTGTCTAGACTAGTATGTGGACCGGTGGATGTTCTTACTGTCTAGATTGAAAATGTGTCATGAATCTTTTTTCGGAAATGGCTAGGGTTTCTATACTGTCTAGACTAGTACGTGGACCGGTGGATGTTCTTACTGTCTTGATTAAAATGTGTCCTGAATTTGCAAGCTCATCAAAAATGGCAGGGTTCTTTCTTTAAGACGTAACTGCGAAATATTATCAAAGAAAAAGAACAAATAATTAAGTTCTTGCAAAATTGTATTCAAAACGATCAAAATAGTGAATATTCGAGAAAGTATCACCATTGTCTTCAGAAGTTCAAAGGACATCTTCATTGGAGCTTTTTCTAACCCACTCTGCCAGAAACCTAGACCAAGGAACTAAATCTTCCTAATCAACTTGGTGGAACGGGAAAGCAAATACAACCAACGACCATGCCTAGAAGGCGTACGGTAACATGACTAACATCTTTATTGACAAAAATTAGACAATCCCAACAAAATATGTAAAATTGTCCAGGAGTCTTTTCCCTAATCTTTCAGTGACTACTTCACTAGTCTCAATGTGAGGTCAGTGAATCAGGCAACAAACGGTATAATATTATGTACAAGCCGAATGCCCAAATTACATAGCCAAAAATTAATTATTGCCATGGCTTCAACAACTCATTTGCCACACTTTCCCCTCAATGTTTCCTATCGTGAGAAGCAAATTTAACTAAAATCCTATAAACAACAAAATGGGGCTTCTCAAGTTCGAATAACAGGACCCTTGTACAGCCCTCTCCGAATCACAAAGTTGTCGGGAGGTTGAAACTCTTCTAACCAAGTCACCTGAGGTGCAGTGACTCCATCATACTCGAGATCATCTGCATTCCAAACAAAGCCAAAGAACACAACACAGTTAAGGAAATCCTACCAGTTAAATGTCCATAGCACAGAGAACAATGGAATTTCCAGAACTGAAACAATAAAGATAGATAAACTTCATTACCAGGCAGATCTTTTCTCGAGGACTTCCGGAAATAAGTGCAGTGTCGACCATCTTCCGAAGAATAAGGTGGAGCTAAGATGTCAAATATGGCACAGGGAGTTATCGCTGTGAAACTATGGATATTGCCACCACTTGTGGGATAAAGAACTGTTGCTGGGCAAGGAGCTGTCATCTCAACATCTCTGACCAGCTTCGCAGGTCTTGCTGCAAAAATAAAAAAGTATAGATGTCGTTAAAAGGAGGGGCATGGGATGGGACATTGGGGAAGCAAACAACCAGCAAGCCAATGCTTGCTTATTTAATCATCAAACAAGTATATCTTAGTCTGAATTTTTTTTTTTTTTCTTCCCAGACAAAATTTTGTTTAGATAACAAGAAAACTACATAATCATTGGAAGACAACAAGGTGAACACAAAAACAAATACGGTTGATAAGCTCTAACAATCTTATAAAGCCTCAAGGGGTTAGTATGATAGGTCAAGCCCATGGTTTTCAAATGTGGTCTGGGGTTCAGATCCACTAAATATTGTAGGGTTCAGCGGGATGCCTCAATCTCGAGCTGCGAGTCCACAAGTAAGCAGGTTTGGGGGCTTTTCTGGGTACCAAAGAAATTATCGAAAATGTGCAAAAGTTCTATTTGCCAGCCATTCTGAGTCTCTTCCTTCAAAACCACCCATCAGAGCCATCGTTAACCATTGGTAATTCTGACAGGATGCAAAACAACACAATTTTATCCAACAAAAATAAAACAACCTCTTCTTGAAAGCTGTCAGATACTATACAACTACTATCCAACCAAAGTACCTAGAGTCACCAAAACAGTGTCACCAGAAACACAATTTCCCATTACTTTTCCCTCCCTTCAAACCCCAACAACTTGTGGCTTTTTGAAAATAAAGCAAAACAAGAGGCTGGATCTTCTAGCAGATGTTAGCTTATGTGAGCAACATCAACAATAAAATTCATGCAAATGGGCAAAGAAGAACGTGACCAACATTTTCCAACTCTCTTATATACATATAAAACAACATTGGAAAAAGAGAAAAGTTGCTGTCTCTTAACATGACATAAATGTTAGCAGACCCTGATACATATTAATCAAGTTACCGCTATTACCCTGGTTGGTACTTGACTTTCCAATCATTAGGATGGTATTAGGAAAGAGATGGATCATCTATCACAGCATTGGCAGGGAGTTTGCAATGAAGACTACCATATTGCATTTGGGGCACCATCAAAATGATATGCGGAAAAAAAAAAAAAAAAAAAAAGGAATGAGATCATTCAAACACCTCTTAGCGCGTCTCTTACATGCTACGGTCAAACCATAGTCATTCATGCAAGTCCTTGGTACGTGCACATCTCATCCCCCAGATAAATATCTATCAGCATGCGAAGCAAAAACCTCTTATATCTCACCCATCCTCCGACACAACAAATACATAAACAAGAAAAATTTATTTCCCATAAATTACAATATTATCAAAAACATTACTAAGAGTACATTTAAAATATTCTCCTTTAGGCTTAAAATCTTTGGATCAGTTATCTGAATATTAGAATCTAAAATTGCAGATCACAACATCAAGGATATCCAGGGATCAATATTAAAATCTGGTAAGTGGTGAACTAAGACCAACTCAATTATCCCCCAACATCTTTAAGTCATGATATCTCTCTAAAATATAAGCAAAAAAAGAGTTTTGCAGCTTCAACCTGACCACTAATGCCTTCAAAATTAACGAGATAAAACATCACGCTCACAACTCACTAAAGAAAATCAAGAAGATTACTTCCCTTTGAAAAGATAATCAGTACACTATATAACAAATAAAAGGCACACTTTTATATAGGATTATAGGTTGTAGACCTTCCTGATTATTAGCCCACAGTCAGCTCTATGAAAACCAGCTCAATCAATTCAGTAAAATTTTTAGCCAACAGCTCTGCTGACGTTAACGTCACTCTGTGTTAAGCTGGACAGGACGATCTGCAGGAGTCATGCCAAATCCCCAAAGTTATACCATATAGCCATATAACTAGAAACCATATATCCCAAGAAGCCAAGACCCCAAAGTTTTACCAAATATATCCTCCTAACCCCCAAAGAAATAAGGGCAGTATGATACAACCAGAAACCATGTTAACTGATGCAAGCGCGGTTACCTTGTAAACAGCATACCAGCATTCAACCAATCTAGGATATCAAATTGTTGATGGCTTCCAACAAATGGTACCAACCATATAAAGGCATAAACCCCCAGAAGAAAAACATGGACGTCGAATATTTTCTGACCCGACTTGATGAAAATAATGACATGTCTCGAGTAAGATGCAAACAGTATTCCTAAGTGATAATACAACCATCCACATATGCCTCAACTAGATTACCACCCAGCAAAGAGGGAACGTGTCACTCCTCGATTTGAAAGACGATGCATTTCTGTCCTTTTTTACTGCCAAACGCCTAAGAAGGATATATCATATAAGAACATCCAAAAAAAGAAAACTCATAGCCTTTTGGTTCAAACTTCATTTGCCAACACTTTAAGTAGTGTGGTGGAATTTAAATGAATAATGAACCATTAAGTATGCACGTCTTTTTCGTAAAAAGAAAAGGAGCCCCACTTCGTGTATAGCAAGATCTGAAACAAAGAAAACTCCTGACTTCTAGCAATGAAAGCTGATGTCTTTCTAATTAGTCGTTAAAATGGCATACTTTTCTCTTTGTTTTGTATCCATGATAAAGTCATGGTAAAACTTCAACACATTCATCTACATTCAGATGTGAAAATATTAATATCAACACACGAACATAAACAAGCCAAAAGAATTTCAGAATGAGAAACTATAAATATATAATAAGCTAAAAGACAGATGGCTTGGGAATTGGGGAAACACATCAGGCAATTTCCTAACATAAAAAACAAAAACCCTTTAGCATAGAAATGTGTACATTTACACATTAACTTATGCTCAACTTTGTAAGGCATGCAGGAAAGACCAACTTACTAAATCTAATAAAGTAAATGAGAGATACTGTGAAAGAACGTACCTTCTGTTGGATCGGCAGGCTCAGGTACATCAAGCCAGTCATATGAATTAACAAGCAAAGTACCATATATAAGTTTGCTCAACACAGTCATTCCTGGATGATTATGAAGGGGTATGATAGAGGAAGGTGGCATGCAAAAGATTCCCATCTACAAGAAATAATAACTCATAAAAACATGTAAAGAAGTTCAAAGATTTTAAACTTTTACTTTCACTCACAAGCTTCAATTTACAACTTTGAGTGAACTTCGACTTTGCAGGACTTATGTATGGGAAGATTAAGTCATAAAAAACAGAATACGCTTTATTTGTAGGAGATTGAGGAAAAAATGGATTCAAATTCATTCTAAACATTACATTTCTAATCATTTTTAAGAATTAAATCCAAACATGTTAAGTTATTAGAGTTAATGTAATACTACTATTAAAGTATGCAAATTTTTCCCCATGAACACATGAAAACAACCTTTTCATGCTTTTTTTACTTATATATTCATAAAACTGTCAAACACCGTAACTGTAATTAACTAAAATCCATAGATTTGAACCCAAAAGGATTTTTAATCAACAAGTGACTTGGATCGCTGTACTCACTGAGAAGCTATCGCACTCATGTAAATGCAAGTATTTGATTGGTGGCAGTGACTGATGATCCACATTACGCTCAAGCATAGCACCTGGCCAGTTGCGTACCAATTGTGCCTCTTGTTCTAAACCTACATCTGCAGGCTTGATTTTCTCTGAAAATGTAATTAACGAACATCAGAGAGTGCACAACAAAAACACATGTCATGAGATTACACAAGGACTTAACTTGCAAACAAAAGCAAACAAAATTAAAGGAAGGTATAAGTTCTAGAAGGGTAGAACTAAGGGCAATGAACATTTCTGTACAAAATGTAATTTTAAACAGAATACGTAAAGGTAATTCCAGAGTAAATGCAAGTACGCAGGGACTACAAATTGAGTCAGGCAGCATGAAGCCTGGCTCCACAAGACATAAACATGTGATTATTATGAACATGCATAAGTCAATTTGACAAAGTGTCAGGGGCGTGATATACAAGTAATGCATGAGTAATGGTAAAACTAGATGCCAGATACATACACAATGCTGGCCATGCTTGTAAAGATGCTTGAGACAAGCTTAATGAATCTCCTGAATAAGCTTTGGTACCTAAGTGTCTGATATTAATATTAATTTACTCTAAGGGAATGAGAAGTGGCCCACAAACAAAGCATGATAGCCCTGTAAGAAGCTTGGGACAAGCTTGAAGATAAAGCTTATGAATACGTTTTGTACCTGCTTGTCTAAATACAAATATATACATACTAAGGAAATGAAAACTCTCCCATTCCAGGTCAGTTTATAGTTTACTGTTACCAAGGGAATCAAAAATAATGGAGTTCCATTTAGGCACGATGTAAAACGGTTTTGATGCCATGTACTATACCATGAAAAAAGAAAACTATAAAATATACAGATATGGCCATTCTAGTGGTCATAATGGTTTAGCTGATTCCAGACAGTTAACAAACACCATCATGCGAATGTCTGAATTTGAATTTTTCGTACCTTCTCATTCTAATTCCTTCCAAATCCGATTCAGTTATATGCTCATTCAAATTCCAGGTACATACTATAAAAATATATGTACTTGTGTTGTCTTCTAAACATTCACCCGTACAAGGGAATGAAAAAGATGATTGTCATCAGAATGGAAAGAAAAATATGGACAAAGTCTTGTTCTGGTCATTAACATCGGCACCAAAGAAGTCAGCAGAAGTAAGATCAGTTCAGTGAGATTATTATTACAGACTTCCAAAACTTGTTCTTTCACTAATTTATGTAAACAGCAAGAGCTTGATTGTCTAACAGAAGAAACGGTTTTTTAATCCAGCTAAAACTAATGATTAGATAAATAGGCAGGCTAGTCTTAAGATAAAAGACGAATTCGGGGAAAGATTCACAATGATCTCACAGAAGTACAGGAATTGGAATGCAATAAAACTTAGTGCTACTCTAGCAATAGTGCCTTGTCTTAGCTAAATGATTACGGCTTCAAGCTAGTAGTGGCAAAAGACATATACATAAAAATACATATGCAGGAAATCTGAGAAAGTCTTTTGGTGGTAACAATTTTAGATACCAAGGAGGTCAACAGTAGCTTGAGGAGACAAAAATTAGTCTTATTTTGTTTGGCAAGTAACGGTTAAATAATAAGATTCTTAATTATTTGGCAGCAGAAAGGATCTCTGAAAACCAGATCAAACAAATGAATTTTTATTTTTCCAGTCGATGAAGGTCCCAGTTTAACCCAGATGTCATAAGAGAAAGATTCTAATATGTGTGAACGTTTCTCTGATGGTTTTCTAAGGCCACACAAAATCAACGTTTATTAATTTTCTAGATGTTCAGAAAGTATTGAGCTCTTTGAAAGTGCATTGTTAATTACAGTTCTCGGTATATAAGATAGCGTCTGCATGAGAGCAAACTATATGGGTTTATGACTTAGTGGGCAGCAGTTGAACTCAGCATGAGTAGGCAATAGTCTTTCCATCATTGTCATGGAAAAACCAGTACATTTCATTCTTTAAACTGATACAATTCACTTAAAAACACAATTTACTCTCTAATGTTCCAACTAGCAATGTAAAATAATTGTCAAACTAGAAAATTGAGCAACAGAAATTAAACACATCTGAATCATGCTCAGTATAACAGATCAGGAGATAAAAGGAGCATTAGTTCGTACCTAGTTTAACGCGAACTTTTTCGAGAGCTTCTTCCGAAAGAGGTCCAGTCGGTGAAAGATTTGATTTGCACATATTATAGAGTCTCTGAATATAGTATGGCATGATGCAAAGACGGTACCAACTTCACTGAATGGACTAGAGCCCTAAAGTCAGTAAGCTGATAACGTCTTCGCCACAACAAAAATAAATTACAATGCCAATCCAAGCGGGGCAATCCTTATTGCCTTCTATTCAGCATGTCAAACCTCTTTCTTTGCAAAGCAGAGGAACAAGAATGAAGCTGCATGGCACTTATTTACTCCTTTTTCTGCTTATAATCTCTACAAGCACCTTCTCATAGCAAATATGAAGGTGCTGTCAGTATAAAATATAAATTTCGAGTCAAATTAATGGAATAACGCGATACGTAAAACATTGTTCAATGAAACCATGGTCAAAACACATTTCAGAGTATGCATGAGAAAGAATCGATCAAAAATCGACATATATAACATTCCCCCTATGTGACCAATCGGAGTAAGTTGCTTTCAGCTAAACACTTCTTGATCATTCTATATAATCAATTCTAATCAACACAACAGAATGAGGTAAAAGCATAATATATCCAAAACTTCACACATCCGATAAAAAACGAGAACAAAACCATTTAAGGCTTGGAGTAAAACATATAATATGCATATTAACAGAAGATGTAACGGAAATTGAAATAAACGAAACGCAATCGATCAGAGAAGGAAAAGGCATAAATGAGATCCAGTAAGAAAGGGAGAGAGGGATTGGAGGGAGAGTACCTTGGGCTGAGAGGGAGGGAGGTCTTTGATCGGACCTGGGAGAGGTAGGCGATGGGAAGTGAGAGATCGGTACCGAATATGAAGAGGGGACAAGCCGAAGGAAGATCTTCACCTACGTCATTACCTTTTACTGCCCTTTTTTTTTTGGGTTGTTCAGCAGCCAACACTTAGCCTCCGTATTCTTCATATTCACCAAAACACCCCTCGTTTGTTTTGTTTTTTTTTTTTCATTTTCTTATGCTATGGTACAGTGTATCGCATTCGGATTTTTAGCAAAAATGGATGCAAGTCGTAACATTTTGCGAGTGTAGGGTTGAAGGAGCCTGGACTTAAACACTACACTAATACATTGATTAAGCAAATTTTGTCTGGCAAATTTGTTATCTTAGATTCACCTTAGTGTTAATTTATTACCCTATCTTATATTTCTGTTAATTTGCTATCTTAACTTTATAAAATTAACCAATCAGGGCCCTTTCAATGAGGGATCCCTATTTTTGTTCATTTTTAGGGATAGGTCCACACCATTAGATCTGTTTTTTAATGAGCTTGAATGGTTGAGATTAAAACAAAAAACTTAACACTTGTGTCAAACCTACACCGTTCAAGATTATTAAAAATAAACCCTTCATTTGGATGACTTAATGATCACCAAATTTTCTGAAAATTTGCAGAAATGATCTACTCATATAGCCCAACGAACTGAATGGTGGAGATTTGATCTGAATGGTGGAGATTTGATTTTGTGATCGAAAAGTTAGACAAATGATCTATCCCTAAAAATGAACAAAAAAGAGGATCCCTCATTGGAAGGGCCCTGATTAACCAATTTGTTACCCTATGTTTTTATTTTAGCCATTTTGCTACCTTTATGTCAAATTTATAACTCTAGACTTTCAAATTTATAACTCTAACCATTTTGCTACCCTTATGTCAAATTTATACTCTAGTCCTCTAGTGGATGCAAACCCCAACCCTTTATGGGCAATCAATCTTCACTCACAAGAGGCGGCGGGCTTCTCGATCTACCGATTTAGTAGTGAAGGAATCTCTTTGACGAAGACTTTAGGAGGTGATGCCTTCTCCAGCTTCAACGACGTGACTCCGATCCAATTCTTTCCAAGGCCGATCAGGCATCTGAGACTATTGATGGTGCTCTGTCTAGGAGTAGACGAGTAACCTCTAGTGATGTAAAAGATCAGAAGTTGAATTGGGCGGTGACTGGGCTTGCGTTGGTGAATTGCGGATCTGACTGGTTGAGACTCATGACAACAGAAGTGGATGTTTCTGGTTTCGTAGATGCATCGCGACAGAAGGTGAGTTTTGTGGGTTACAAGACTGCAAATTGGCTGTCGGAGAAGGTAGGGGATCGCTAAGCTGATCTGCGGTCGGAGATCCAAATGCAATTTACTAGGGTTTGGGTCTGGACTCGGGTTCGAATATGGACGAATTGCAGTTGAAGGAAATCTGACCTAGATTTCTGAACCCTGATTCAAATCAAGCAAGCAACAATGCAACATGTTAGGGTATGGGAATGGACTCGGGGTTCTTGTGCCTAGGTATAGCGTCAAGCCCACAAAAAAGTCAGTTTTGGAATTGGGTTGTTGGGCCTGATTTTCAACTTGACTGTGGCTTAAGTCGCAGTATTGATAGCTTGGCAGACTGTGCAAGCTAGCTGCAGCTAGATGGATTCATGAAGCTTGGAGTATCGCAATTGAGCGCCTTGGCTCTGGTTTTTATGTTTCTTTGGTATCTTGTTTTGTATCTAGTTTAATCGTCTGCTAAGTTCACTTGAATAAGTGAGTTAATTGTCTAACGTAATGGTGTTTTGCTGTCATTCTAGCCTAAGTTTATCAATGAAATATTTACCTT
>NC_020496.1:15959535-15966941 GCF_000184155.1 Fragaria vesca subsp. vesca
ATAGTGATTAGTGAAAAGTCAGTCACCTAGAATGTATAGTGACATGTCATTGTATCATACCCATTTTTATGACTCCAGTATAGACGACGAAGTAGATGACGTTGATAAACGTCATAGAAGCCCTATCATGATGTTTATCAAACATCATTGAATCTTTTTCTGTAATAGTGTGTATGATATAAGCATAAAGTGTTATATATGTTTTTAATGTGTTTTCTACCCTATTTGGCCATCTTATTTCCTCAATAATTCCACTTCTAACATGTGTTGTGATTGTAGAGGGACCAAGAGCTTAATTGAGAAAAAAGACCTAAGTAGTACAAAGATGGGAGAGAAAAATGCAGAAAGGCCAAAAGAAGGCCCAAGTCTAAAAAAGAATGAGAAAAGTCACACATTTCTCCTAATCCCACATCAGTAAGAAAGAAGAAGTAAATTTGGATTTGAAGTCTAAAAAGGGAGGAGAGTCCCACATCATTTTTGAAAAGAAGTTCCACCAAGATTTCCTCTATATAAAGAAAGCCTTGGGTACTTCTCATATCATCATTCATTCACATTAAAAACCAGAGGGATAAGAGAGCAGCAGCAGCCTCTCCCTTTCTTTTGTCAAGCTTCTTCTTCCTTTGCTAAGCCTTGAAGGACTTCTCAATGAAGGCAGCAATGTTGGAGACTTGAAGCATTGAAGTCAAGCATCCTTTTGATGTCAACAAGCTTCCTTGGAGATTTGATAAAGTGTAAACATTACCTATACTTTGTTTTAATTTTCTTTACAAATTTATAGGTATGTTTCGTGTGCTAAACTTAGGATTTGGAAGCATGTTTTGCATGTTTTTGTATTCAATAGATTCAGAATTTTATGAAACATATTGATGTTGTGTTAATGATTTTCTGGTGATCCGATCTTGTGAGTTTTAATGATTGAAAGTTTGTGTTTTTGTTTAAATCAAAGAGTTAGAATGCATGCTAGCTATTGCCATGATTCATGCTAAGCTTCTTCAAGTAAGTATGTTTCTCTAAGTGGTGGAAACTATGTAATAATAATTGAAAACGTAAACTACAACAAATGCATGTTACGACTTCTCAGGTGTGCGTTGTTGTTCAATCTCAATTCTTTAATTCTTAATAATTCATGTTTATTGTGGACAAGTACTCTTCAGTATTGAATGCAGCAATTTACATAAAATAATCTAAGTTCTAGACTTCTCTGTGCTTAGGTGATAAAGTAAGTAGAATTAAAGGAATGCATGTCCTCTTCTGGAATGTGTTCCGAGATTGTTTCTCTTATTAAGAACTTGCATTATAATCGGATTGTTGGAATGAAACGTGATCTTGATGTGTGATGGAATTTGAATTTATCTTTGTTTGCAATGTTGAATGAATTGATCACCTGTACATATCTTATTTTCTGTTTTTAGGAATATAGAACAAACCTTCAAACCCCCCCCTCTGTTACCTTGTACCATATGTATATTTGTGATTGAATGCTTGTAAATACTTAGTTGTTGACTCTTTAGTGTAACCGTGACTACATGAGTGCCCTTTAAGTCCCCGGATTGATCGAACCCTATTTGCTAATACTACATTCTGATAAAAAAAAAAGGTTTTTAAATTGTGCACCCGGTAACGAGCACGCCAATTTTTGGCGCCGTTGCCGGGGACTTAATAATTCTCTAACGGTTTTTCGGTTACTCTTATTTGTAAATATTTATACTACTTTAACAAATCTGACTAATTGATGATTGTTTTATTTATTTTCAGGTATTTATCTTGTTTTGTAAACCATTGGAGGTTACTTTAGTTAATAGGATCCTAAACCCTTCATTAGTATCTTGTCAAAGGTCTTTTGGAGTTAAGGGCGGACCTTATTAACTCTTGTACGATTGTCAATCATACATGTGTTTCTTAGCTAAGTAAGGGACATTTTGGATGGTGTAGGTCTGAGTAAGCGCCTGGGACCAAAATTGGACTTCAAAGGGTTACAGACTGTGCGTAAGCACGATAGGGGTTTCGACCTCCGTAGCCCATTACAAACGAAGTCCTACCAGCCCGTTTCACTTCGGCCTAGCCACCTAAATCTTCTGAAACCACGGAAACATTTGTATCAAAACGTTCATACCTATTCACCATTGGTTTACCATTTAAGATTTGAGCTTGAAAATTAATGCAACTTATAACTGTTTAACAGATTGTTGTAATTTAGAACCTTTGTAAAATATAGTGTTCACTTATTTCTAAGGCCTTTTCTGTTTGAGCTCATTCTAAAATTTTAATTACTTTGTTTATGTTTAATTTTCTATTTTTGTTTCTTATTTTGTTCTTTCGTTTCTGTAGGGTTATGAATGTCCGATGAGGAAATTCGTATTCCTGGATTAAGCGACGAGTTTTTAACTAACTTGAAGGGGAGATTAGAGCGCATTAAGTAAAGAGGAGAACCTTCCCAGATTCTTGATCTTCAAAATGGCGCAGAGTCAGAAGAAGAGGAAGAAGTACAAACAAGGTCTATAGTCTCATCACAACCTTCAGATCCTGAGGAAGACATTCCACAAATGGAACAGCAGACTATTAGACAGTTATCTAATTCAGTTGTACCAGGAGCCGGAGGTAATGCACCTTCATGTATCACTTATCCTGAGTCGGCACTCACTAAGGAAGGAGAATTTGAGTTGAAAAGTGGGTTTCCACATCAAATACCAAAATTCCATAGGCTTAGCAACGAGGGCCCCAACAAGCATCTGAAGGCTTTTCAATTTGTGTGTGTAAGCATGTGCCCTAGAAATGTAGATATTAACATTCTGAAGTTGAAGGCATTTCCATTCTCACTAGAGGACCGGGCCAAGTCATAGTTTATTGATCTACCTGCCAGACATATTGACACATGGGAAAAGATGATGAGTGAGTTCCTAACCAAGTACTTTCCAGCATCAAAGATCACTGTGATAAGAAAGCAGATCACCAACATTCAGCAAAGACCCGAGGAAACATTTTCTGCTTATTATGAACGGTTCAAGGCCCTTGTTGCAGCCTGCCCCTCCCACGGATTCAAGGAGAACAACCTTCTGCAATACTTCTATGAAGGACTTTCATCTTTGGAGCGCTAGCTGCTTGACGCCGCATCTGGGGGGTCCTTCCTTGACAAAACACATCGAGAAGCATGGGCATTGTTAGACAATTGTGCCCTAAATGACCAACAATATGCTGGTGCATTGGCATCTTCTAGGAAGGTGAATGAGGTAAAATCGAGCACCACTCTTGAAAGTAAGATTGATGCATTATTAGCTCATCTTGTGCTCGGTAAAAATCAAGAGGTGAAAGCTTGTGGTGTGTGCTCAAATCAAGGGCATCCAACTGATCAGTGTCTTCAATTGTCTAAAAATGGTGGATGGGAGACTCTCAATGCTATTGGACAGCAAATGTACAATCCTTTTTCCAACACCTACAATCCTGGACTAAGGGATCATCCAAATTTCCGATGGTGCAATACGGAGAATGTCTAGAACCCACCCCAATATTCTGGCTACCCATTTCCACTTCCACAAGGCTTCTTTCAGAAGCCCCAAGTTCCTCAAAACTTTGCTTCGACTTCTAATTCTAATAATGCTACTCCTTCATATGATAAGATGCTTGAAGCCCTTTTTCAAGGGCAGCAAAATTTAACAAATTCTACTCAAGCTCTTGTGCAGAGTCAAACTAATAATACGAAGGATATAGCTGAGCTCAAGAACCAAGTGGGGAAAATAGTGGATTTCATGGGAAAATTTTCTGAAAGTGGAAAGCTTCCACCTAGCACCGTTCCAAATCCAAACTCAAATTTTGAGTCCGCAAAAGTAGTGGCAACAAGGAGTGGACGTGTGTTCAATGAGGTACCAAAGAAAGTCCACAAGAAGGCTCAAGTTGCCCAAGAAGAGGAGGATGAAGTTGGAATTTCCAAGAATGATTTGGAGGCAGATCCTGCCACTTCCAAAGTTGAAGCAAAACTGCCCCAACCAACTGAATCGCGAAAAGGTAATGATTCTAATGTTCAAAGTTCAGTTATTACTAACCCTCCCTTACTAACCCTCCCTATGTGCGTGTGTCATTTCCAAGCAGGTTTCAAAAATCAAAGAAAGAAGAATCTGATCAAGCCATCTTGGAAGTTTTTAAGAAAGTTCAAGTGAACATGCCGTTGATTGACTGCATTATTTAAATCCCCAAATATGCAAAATTTTTGAAGGAGTTGTGCACCACAAGGAGGCAAACAAGAGAGAAAGAAGTTGTGAAAATGAGTGAGACTATTTCTGCAGTTCTCCAAATGAAGTTACCACCCAAGCTAAAGGATCCAGGGAGTTTTTCTATCCCTTGTGTAATTGGTGATACTACTTTTGACAGTGTCATGCTTGATGTAGGTGCATTCATTAATATTATGTCATATAGCTTATATGCATCTATGGACTTAGGTGAACTTAAAAAAGACAATGTCATAATTCAATTGGCAGATAGGTCTAACAAGTATCCTAAGGGATATGTAGAGGATATTCTTGTGCAAGTTAATCACTTGATTTTCCCTGCAGATTTCTACATTATTGATATGGAAGACTCACCCTCCAGTTCAACTCCTATACTTTTAGAGCATCCTTTCATGAGAACTGCAAGAACAAAAATTGATGTGCATGCTGGCACATTGACAATAGAGTTTGATGGAGAAGTTATTGGATTCAACATCTTTGAAGCCATGGTTGAAACCATGAGGTATCCCTTATCTGAGCTTAAACCATACTATTCTATTGATATTGTTGACTCTCTTGCGCAAAATTTCTTAAATTCAATGATCGACGATAAATTGGAATACACCATTGCTCAAGGAGTGGGAACAATGCTGATGGTGCCCCTATGTCGACAACAGAATTAGAGGAAATATGGGATGACACTGTGCTTGAAAACGTCGCCGCTCTTGAAAGCCTACCAATTAGGTCTGATTCTCTATTGTCTCTTCCCATTTCGACTAACAAGTTATTACCATCTGTGGAACAGGCACCCAAGTTGGAATTGAAAGCACTACCTGATCATTTGAAGTATGTATGCTTGGGAGAAGATGAGACTTTGCCAGCAATTGTGTCCTCCAAGCTAGACAAGGAACAAAAAAGAGATTAGTGGAGGTATTGAAGAAGTACAAGACTGCTATCGGATGGACTTTAGCAGACATCAAGGGAATAAGCCTAACCACATGTGTCCATCGAATTCTGCTGGAAGATGGAGTAAAACCCACCAGAGAGGCTCAAAGACGTCTACACCAACCAATGATGAAAGTGGTTCAAGATGAAGTCATCAAATTGCTAGATTGTGGAGTGATCTACCCCATATCTGATAGTAAGTGGGTCTCTCCTGTTCAAGTTGTTCCAAAGAAATATGGAGTGACAGTTGTGAAAAATGCTAAGAATGAGCTAGTGCCCCAACAAGTTGTGACTGGACATAGAGTCTGCATTGACTACAGAAAGCTCAATGCCACCACAAGGAAGGACCACTTCCCCCTACCATTCATTGAACAAATGCTTGAGAGGTTAGCTGGTCATGAGTTTTATTGCTTCTTGGATGGATATAGTGGCTACAACAAGATTTGCATAGCCCAAGAAGATCAAGAAAAGACTACATTCACATGTCCCTTTGACACTTTTGCCTACAGGCGTATCCCCTTCGGTTTGTGCAATGCACCAGATACATTTCAAAGATGCATGATGTCTATTTTATCTAATTATATCGAAAATATAATTGAGGTCTTTATGGATGACTTTAGTGTTTTTGGTAAGGACTTTGATTCATGTTTGGGAAATTTAGAACTCATTTTAAAAAGGTGTGTTGAAACTAATCTTGTTTTGAATTGGGAAAAATGTCATTTTATGGTGACACAAGGAATTGTTTTGGGACATATAATATCTGCCAGGGGCGTTGAAGTTGATAAGACCAAGATTGATCTTATTCGTTACTTACCATACCCCACTACTATGAGGGAGATACGTTCGTTTCATAGTCATGCAGGGTTTTATTGCAGGTTTATCAAGGACTTTTCCAAGATAGCCAGACCCCTAACTCGCCTCCTTCAAAAGGAGGTAGCCTTTGATTTTGATGACGAATGCAAAGAGGCATTTGAGAAGTTGAAGGAATTGTTGACAACAGCACCAGTGATGCTACCCCCAAACTGGGACAAGCCCTTTGAGTTGATGTGTGATGCATCCGATTATGTTGTTGGAGCTGTGCTAAGGCAGCGGAAGGATAAGAAGCCCTATGCCATTTATTATGCCTCAAGAACGCTCAATGATGCACAATTGAACTACTCTACCACTAAAAAAGAGTTTCTTGCTGTTGTATTTGCTTTAGATAAATTCCGTTCTTATTTGCTTCAATCTAAAGTAATTGTTTATACTGATCATGCAACATTGAGGTATTTGTTTACAAAGAAAGAGGCAAAGCCAAGGCTTATTCGATGGATGTTGTTACCGTTTGAAAAAATAATATAATGGAAGTAACAACTCAAACCACACAAAGGATAAATATGTAAAGATATAAAAGATAGAGGAAAGGGAACACCAGATATAACGTGGTTCGGCAATGTGCCTACGTCCACGGGGCAGCAATAACAAGAACTTCCACTATGAAATAATGGGTACACGAGATACACAACTTCAAGAACATTACTTGAAGGAAACCCTCTCTCACACTTGTTTTGCTACCAACTACTCTACACTCTCAACTTGGAGTGGACACTCTTCTCTACTTGGAAGATGGAGGTTTGAGATGGATGAGATCCTTGGAATGAGCAAATGACTCTCCTTTTATAGGCTAAGGAGGAATCATCTAGACCTCTCATTAGTGCTCTCCCAATAAATGGTACTTCATGAATCTTCCTATAACTCATGCCTTGACTATAACTCCAAAACCATCCATGTTCTTTGTGTAACTCATGTAACTTATGTAACTCATGAAACTTTTCATATTATTTTCATTACTATTTTATTTATTTTGGTCTGGATATTATAACAATCTCCCCATCCAGACCAACCCGGGGAAATACGCGGCAAGACTTCTATTTGAAGTCCATCCCAGCGGACTTGCTGCAATACTCCAACTTCTGTTGTGGCGCAACCTTAGTCAACATATCTGAAGTATTCTTGTTGGTGTGAATTTTCCTCAACTGCAAAAACTTCTCTGACACTACATCTCGTATCCAATGATAACGTAGATCAATGTGCTTAGTGCGAGGGTGATAAACTGAATTTTTACTCAAGTGAATTGCACTCTGACAATCACAATACACCACATACCTTTCTTGCTTCACACCCAACTCCTGAATGAACCTTTGCAGCCATATCATTTCCTTGCCTGCTTCGTTTGCCGCTATGTACTCGGACTCAGTGGTGGATAAGGCAACACACTTCTGT
>NC_020496.1:15967977-15970038 GCF_000184155.1 Fragaria vesca subsp. vesca
ATCAGTTCTTTTGTATCCATGACCCACCATGAATGAGTCAAACTTCTTGTACCATTGCCTTGGTGCTTGCTTCAGTCCATACAAACTTTTCTTTAGCTTGCAAACCATGTGCTCCTTGCCCTCGACCTCAAAACCTTCCGGTTGCTCCATGTATATTTCTTCCTCCAAATCACCATGTAGGAATGCCGTTTTTACATCTAACTGCTCCACCTCAAGATCCATGCTAGCTGCCATGCCCAAAATAACTCTGATAGATGTCATTTTGACAACTGGTGAGAAGATCTCATCAAAATCTACTCCTTCCTTCTGCCCGAAACTTTTGACAACCAAGCGAGCCTTGAACTTTGTCAATTGTTCATTCTCGTCCCTCTTCAACTTGAACACCCATTTGTTTTTGAGTGCTTTTCTGCCTTTAGGAAGCTCCACCAACTCGTAGGTGCCATTTTTCAACAAGGACTCCATCTCAGACTTCATAGCTAATATCCACTTGTTGCTGTCTACATGAGTCTTCGCCTCCTCAAAGCATTCAGGCTCTCCATCACCAGTCAACAGAATGTATTTGGAATATGGATTATCTCCATCACTGGTGAGCAAAATATATTGAGAAGAAGGATACTTAGTACTTGGCTTCGGTACTCTATGAGATCTTCGAACTGGTGCTTGGGCATTTTCTTGTTGTTGTTCTTGATTAGGGTTCTTGATTAGGGCCATTTTCTGAATAACTTCTTGGTTATTGGATTCCACAACTGGTAGCCCATCTCTTCATTACAGTACCCAAGAAAGATGCACGGCACGGCCTTTTCATCTAGCTTCAATCTTTTCTCCTTTGGAACATGTGCAAATGCTTTGCACCCAAATACCTTCAAGTGAGAATATGAAGCACTTCTACCGGTCCACACACTCTCTAGAGTCTCCAAGCCCAACGGTACACATGGTGTTCGGTTGATGAGGTAACAAGCGGTTGTCACTGCTGCGCCCCAAAACTCTTTCGCCAGGTTAGCCGTCTTTAGCCTGCTTCTCACTTTTTCCAAGATGGTGCGGTTCATCCTCTCTGCTACATCATTATGTTGTGGGGTGCCAGGAATTGTCTTTATGTGTCTAATGCCATGCTTCGAACAATAACCTTTGAACTCTTCGAAGTGTACTCTCCACCATTATCACTGCGGAGACACTTGAGGGTTCGTCCCGTCTCCCTCTCAACCATGGCATGGAACTCCTTGAAGGTTTAGAACACCTGGTCTTTTGATTTTAACAAATACACCCAAACCTTTCGTGAAGCATCATCGATAAAAGTGACAAAATATTTGCTATGACCTAGTGAATTAACTTCCATAGGACCACATACATCCGAGTGTACTAGGTCTAAAACATTCTCTTTCTTTGTAAATGTATTAACAAAACTAACCTTATACCAAATAAACAATGATCACAAGATTCAAGTGAGGTACCTTTGGGAAACGGAATACGAGACTTCTTTGCCAGAACTTGCAATCCCTTCTCACTTACGTGGCCTAATCGCTTGTGCCATAGACTTAGAGAAGAGTCATCAATGACATTCAACTCCCATTTGTATATCTTGCCATATGTCTTGTAGAGGGTGCAACACAATTTCCCTCTAGCCACCACTAGTGATCCTCTGGTAAGCCTCCATTTTTGATCTCCTCCGTGATGATGAAAACCTTCTCAATCAAGCACGTCGGTTGACATCAAATTGAGACGTAGGCCTGGAACATGTCGAACATCTTTCAACATCAGCTTGTTGCCCAAATCGGTCTCAAAGCAGACATCTCCAATTCCTGCAATCTTGGAGTAGCCTTCATTGCCCATCTTTACAATCCCAAATTCACCACCTTTGTATGTCAAGAAAAACTCCTTATTTGGAGTGGCATGGAAAGAGGCTCTGGAATCAACGACCCATGCAACACCGGGAGTATCGTCAGCATGTAGGCATTCTTCTTCAAGACAAAGGAACTCATACACATCATTGCACACAGTAGCGGTTGTGTTCTTTGTGTCATCCTTCGGTTGATGATTATTGCCATCTCGAGCCTCCCTAGGATC
>NC_020496.1:15970307-16017319 GCF_000184155.1 Fragaria vesca subsp. vesca
CCGATTGCCTTACGATTCATCTTCGTCCAATTAGCATTTGAAGTCCCTTCCGGCTTAGCATCAACTCCTTCAATGGGCTCATGCAAATCTTTGCAATAGAGTATGTCCTCCATTCGTGGCTTCCATGTAATCCAATTTGAGTGGTTGAGTCGAACCATTGTACTCCTTGAACCTTCCATTTTAACGCCCACGCCCTACGAACCAAGGGCTCTGATACCACTGTTGGGAAAAATAATATAATGGAAGTAACAACTCAAACCACACAAAGGATAAATATGTAAAGATGTAAAAGATAGAGGAAAGGGAACACCAGATATAACGTGGTTCGGCAATGTGCCTACGTCCACGGGGCAGTAATAACAAGAACTTCCACTATAAAATAATGGGTACACGAGATACACAACTTCAAGAACACTACTTGAAGGAAACCCTCTCTCACACTTGTTTTGCTACCAACTACTCTACACTCTCAACTTGGAATGGACACTCTTCTCTACTTGGAAGATGGAGGTTTGAGATGGATGAGATCCTTGGAATGAGCAAATGACTCTCCTTTTATAGGCTAAGGAGGAATCATCTAGACCTCTCATTAGTCCTCTCCCAATAAATGGTACTTCATGAATCTTCATGTAACTCATGCCTTAACTATAACTCCAAAACCACCCATGTTCTTTGTGTAACTCATGTAACGTTTGTGTAACTCATGTAACTTATGTAACTCATGAAACCTTTCATATTATTTTCATTACTGTTTTATTTATTTTGGTCTGGATATTATAACAGTTACTCTAAGAATTCGATATTGAGATTAAAGACAAGAAGGGGAGTGACAATGTGGTCGTTGACCACTTGAGCAGATTAGTATGCGAAGAGGACACCTTGCCCTTGTGTGAGACATTTCCAGATGAACAACTCTTCGGAATCGAGGTAAGTGAACCCTCGATTCCGAAGAGTTTTCCTGACAACTCTTTGATATTGTGAACTATCTTGTGACTAAAACTTTTCCGGACACTTTACCTCGTTCTCAAAAAGAAAAGCTTAAGAAATTAGCTAGGCATTACATTTGGGATGACCCTTATTTGTGGAAACATTGTTAAGATCAAATAATTAAGAGATGTGTCCTTGAAACTGAACATCAAACTATTCTTGCCTTTTGCCATTCTGAAGTATGTGGAGGTCATTTTGGATCTCGAATGACTGCCCTTAAAGTGTTGGATGCAGGTTTCTTTTAGCCTACAATTTTTAGGAATGCCTGTATGTATTGCAAGACTTGTGATAGGTGTCAGAGATTAGGAAACCTAGGACCCAAAGATCAAATGCCTTTACACCATATTATAACTGTGGAAATTTTTTATGTGTGGGGTATTGATTTTATGAGACTTTTTCCTTCATCAAATGGTTATTTGTATATTCTTGTGGCAGTTAATTATGTGTCTAAATAGGTGGAAGCGATAGCCACCAAAACTAATGATTCCAAAGTTGTCGCAGATTTCCTTCGCTCTGACATCTTTTGCAGGTTTGGAATGCCGCGAGTTATCATAAGCGATGGAGGATTACATTTCTGTAACAAATCAATTGAGGCTCTGCTGAAAAAGTACAATGTGACACACAAGGTTTCCACGCCTTACCATCCTCAGACAAATGGACAAGCAGAGATCTCTAACCGTGAGATTAAGAGGATTTTGGAGAAGACAGTGGGCCCAACGCGGAAAGATTGGAGCCAAATGCTAAACGATGCATTATGGGCTTACCGCACAGCTTACAAGACCCCCATTGGAACATCACTATTTCGGCTGGTCTGTGGGAAGACATGTCACCTTCCAGTGGAGCTTGAACATAGAGCATGGTGGGCAGTAAAGACTTTCAACATGAACCTTGATAATGAAGGCCTGCACAGGAAGCTCCAATTGAATGAACTTAAAGAGATTAGAAACGATGCCTATGACAATGCATGGATCTACAAAGAGAGGACTAAAACTTATCATGATAAAATGATCCGTGGAAAATCTTTTGTTGTTGGCCAGAAAGTTTTATTGTTTCATTCTAGACTTAAACTTTTTCCTGGTAAGTTACGTTCTAGATGGATCGGTCCTTTCATAGTTACTTATGTTTTTCCACATGGTGTTGTGCAGATTAAGAGTGAAAAGACTGGAGAAAAATTCAAGGTGAATGGACATCGGTTGAAGCCATACTATAAGGCGTTCTAGGAATACAATGTGGAGGAAGTACCCCTCCAAGAGGCACCATTCACACAGAACTGATGTGTGGTACAATCATCTAGCTCATGGATGTTAAACGAGGCGCTAATTGGGAGGCAACCCAACTCAACTGAAGATGTGGAGGAGCCGTCAACGCAGATTTGTTTTCCATCCCTTCTTCTCTTTTACTTTTCTGTTTTTGTTTGTTGGGTCATGAGTTCCTACTTCCTGCTTTCATTCTACACATTATTTTGTGCACATTGAGGACAATATAGAGTTTGAGTGTGGGGGAGGGATTTACATGTTTGTTGAATCTGTTATTGAAACATGTTTGTTGAATATGTTATTGAAAAACACAGAAAAATCGAAAAATTTGAAAAATTCAAAAACAGTTTTTGTGAGCTTTTGAGTTTTTTGTTTGTTTTTGTTTTGAGTCTTAGGAGCCCTTAACCGTCAATGATGAGTGTAATTCTCTGAATTATGGATAAAGAATGATCTCAAGATTAAGATGATTTTCAACTGATATTCTGTGGTTAATTGCAATGAATGGAAATCATATGAAATGTAGTGGATGTGGTTTTGAAACTTTGGTACAGAAATGAGCATGTTAAGTCAAATTTTGATTTATATGAACCCTAATGTGAGCTTTTGAGCCTTTATATGTGCCATTCTTGCTGAGTGCTTATTGAAATATTCTGATTCGTTTTCTTGGCTATCATTGTTCAAAAACCTCATTATTCTTTCAATTTGATTGATTGCTTACCATAACTTTTAATGAACTCTAGATGACTAGAACTCACTCTTGTGAACTTTCAAAACTTGTATCATAAAACACTTTGATTTTGGAAAGGATAAATGGAACTTTTTAGGATGAACACCATTACCAAACAAGCTTGTGTCCCTATTTGTGTGTGCTGCACACCCCTCTAATTGAACCCCCTTTGAGCCTACATTGAGCCTTTTCTTTCATCACCCACAAAACTACCTTGAGCTTAGTACAGTAATATCTCTACCCTTGTCCTTTGGACCTAGTAGAGCAATTGTGGTGTAATATGAAGTGATGATGTAAAACAAATGTAGGGGAAATGACTTGTCCTTGTAAAAGAAAAGAAAAGAAAAGAAAATGCCGTCAACAGTAAAAGAAAGAAAAAAATAAAATTTCGGCAGAAAAAGAAGAAATCTGGACATTGTCTTTATATTGTGAAATGGGAGTTTTTGTTGTAAATGGAAGGCCCAAAAACTGAAATTATTTGGCCTTTGTTCTGTTTCATGATGTTGTAAGGTGGTTAGAATGACGAAAGACCCAACAAGATGGTATCTGGCCCTTGATTTGGCGACAAAAGGCGTGTTTGGAAATGCTCTACTAGGTCCTTAGGAATTCTGCAATTCCTACTCCTAAATTCATACCCCTAGCCCAACCTCATTAACACCTTTTAAAGTTTCTTTTGATCTAAAAGATGAGTAAAATTTGATCTGTGAAGTTTGTTCCAAGAGTTGAGCCTATGGTATGGTTCATTTGTGTGAGTAATTGATTCTTTCACGAGGTTTTATTTCTGTTTAACATATGTTTTTGTTCTTATAAATGCAAACTTTGTGCATGCCTCAAAATTCTTTCTCTTGCATAATTTTGAATTACTAAGCCAGAAAATCTGAGTGAAAAATGAGTGCATATCCTGTGAGATTGAATCATATTTGTCTGAAACATATATGCTGAGCTTAACCATCACCATTGTTCTTCTGTGTCCTACATGTAAATATGTGATCTATGCATGGCAATTAGCTTCTGAAACTTCATGGAATGATTCTTGGTTGAGTGCTAATTTTGATGCCATGAGAATAGAGATTCTGAGACAATAGTTATGGGCATTAGAGTCTGTTTGTTTTGTGTATAATGTTATCAAGTCTTGTTGTTATGGTTTTGCTATGGGACTAGTAAAAGCTAAGTGTGGGGGAATTTGATATGAGCATAAAGTGCTATGTTTTTAATGTGTTTCCTACCCTATTTGGCCGTATTATTTCCTCAATAATTCCATTTCTAACATGTGTTGTGATTGTAGAGGGACAAAGAGCTTAATTGAGAAAAAAGGCCCAAGTAGTACACGGATGGGAGAGAAAAATACAGAAAGCCCAAAAGAAGGCCCAAGTCCAAAAAGGAAGGAGAAAAGTCAAACATTTCTCCTAGTCCCACATAAGTAAGAAAAAATAAATAAATTTGGATTTAAAGTCTAAAAAGGGAGGAGAGTTCCACATCATTTTTGAAGAGAAGTTCCACCAAGATTTCCTCTATATAAAGACAGCCTTGGGTATTTCTTATATCATCATTCATTCACATTAAAAACCAGAGGGATAAGAGAGCAGCAGCAGCAGCCTCTCCCTTCCTTTTGTCAAGCTTCTTCCTCCTTTGCTAAGCCTTGAAGGACTTCTCCATGAAGGCAGCAATGTTGGAGACTTGAAGCATTAAAGTAAAGCATTCTTTTGATGTCAACAAGCTTCCTTGGAGATTTGATAAAGTGTAAACATTACCTATACTTTGTTTTAATTTTCTTTACAAATTTATAGGTATATTTCGTGTGCTAAATTTAGGATATAGAAGCATGTTTTGCATGTTTTTGTGTTCAATAGATTCAGAATTTTATGAAACATATTGATGTTCGTTAATGATTTTCTGGTGATCCGATCTTGTGAGTTTTAATGATTGAAAGTTTGTGTTTTTGTTTAAATCAAAGAGTTAGAATGCATGCTAGCTATTGCCATGATTCATGCTAAGCTTCTTCAAGTAAGTATGTTTCTCTAAGTGGTGGAAACTATGTAATAATAGTTGAAAATGTAAACTACAACAAATGCATGTTACGACTTCTCGGGTGTGCGTTGTTGTTCAATCTCAATTCTTTAATTCTTAATAATTCATGTTTATTGTGGACAAGTACTCTTCAGTATTGAATGCAGCAATTTACATGAAATAATCTAAGTTCTAGACTTCTCTGTGCTTAGGTGATAAAGTAAGTAGAATTAAAGGAATGCATGTCCTCTTCTGGAATGTGTTCCGAGATTGTTTCTCTTGTTAAGAACTTGCATTATAATCGGATTGTTGGAATGAAACGTGATCTTGATGTGTGATGGAATTTGAATTTATCTCTGTTTGCAATGTTGAATGAATTGATCACCTGTACATATCTTATTTTCTGTTTTTAGGAACATAGAACAAACCTTCCAAACCCCCCCCCCCTCTGTTACCTTGTACCATATGTATATTTGTGATTGAATGCTTGTAAATACTTAGTTGCTGACTCTTTAGTGTAACCGTGACTGCATAAGTGCCTTTTAAGTCCCCAGATTGATCGAACCCTATTTGCCAATACCACGTTCTGATAAAAAAAAGGGTTTTTAAATTGTGTGCCCGGTAACGAGCACGTCAGTGTAGTGTACTTGTTTCTTCATTAGGTGTTTGCTATTGATAAGATTTTATACAAGACAACAATAAAACGCATCCAATGTCATATAATTTATTGGTGATTCATGAACATCTAAGGTGAAATGTTGTGAATTATATAAATGTGGTTATCTACCTAACACTACGCCAAAAATGAGCTTTTACGGCCCGCAATGCACGCCGTAAAAGCCTTTTTACGGCGTACAAAAGTAGGCAGTAAAAGCTCGAGCCGTAAAAGACTAATATCTTTTACGGCGTGCAAAAATACGTCATAAAAAAACAATTAACACGCCGTAAAACTAATTCCATAAATGTCATTTAGGTCATTTATCACCCTCTTTTAAGGCGCACACTACATGCCGTAAATAAAGTATGTTCAAATAAAAAAAAAATCTTCTTACTCAAATGTCATGCTCAAATTACCATCAATATATATAACTAATGTCATTTACAAAGTAACAATTTAGAATGTATCAATATAACTCATTACATCAAGCTAATAAGCAAATGACCAAACATGACTTTGAAGTTAATTACCTATGCTACAACAAACACTGAATTTAGGTTCCTTTCAATATGCTTCTCTAAAGAGGTCTCCCTTGAAGAGCCTGTGGTACTGCTCCCACTTGTTTTTTGTAACCACAACCTAAAATGATGATATTATCAAATTCAGCTAAACAATTGCATCAAATTCAGCTAAACAATTGCATCAAATTCAGCTAAACAAAGTTGTAATTGTACATCTATGAACTTCAACTTACCCTTTGGCCATATTGACATGGTTAACAATTATGACTTATCATCTGATTGGAAGGCATAACAAGCTGAAAGAAACCAATATCATTGAACAGCTTGCCACGGATGAAAGATCAAATTTTTTTCTATCACCCTAGAATCAAAACTCATTTTTATGTTTATGGAAAAAGTTATACCTGCTTTGCGGTAATCATAAGACCTTCAAGTACATATATAGTCATCAAACACGAGATGGACATGAATCACCTACAACACCCAAACTAGCAAAATTAAGATCATTCAGCAAAGCAAATATCAAACTAAAATGAACACAAACAATTACAGGAAGCACGAATACTAATTGCTCAATAAGGCACCAACTTGAACTTGGGAACACAAATTGGTAATACACAATCAGAAAGCACAAGCAACCGAATCAAAACAGAAAGAAACAGAATGAGCAGATAACTGTAAGCACACAACCAGATATGCAGTATTTCAACATAGAGAAAATAAAAGCAAAGCCTTGAAACTTTAGAGAGCAACAAAATTACTTCTAGCAGATTAGATTCCATAAAGCCAAATTTCAAGGGGTAAGGATTTTGTAATTACATATAGCAACACTCAAATTTCACCATTATACATACAGCTATATTATCTTCCAGGTAAAAGTTGTTTATGATAGGAATCAATAGGACTAATTATCTTCTTGCGTTCTTATTTAATCTTGACATTGTACTAACCAATTGAGCGATCCATACACACTAATCGATCTGGAGTGACAAGCTGGACTATGCTAACAGCCTAAGATCCAGTGTTCTCTTATCTCTGTGAAGCATAAAAGTATTTTAAGAAGACCGAGGAGCTAGCTAACATAACGAAAACTAACAAAAAAAATCTCTTATAATAGGATCTGCAGCTGCAAAATAGTAGATGAAATCAATTTAACTGAGGAGATCCAGATCATCCTTAATTCTAAGTATTTTATATAATTTCATGCACTCTCGTTTTTTCATTTTCTGGGATCGATCTAAAGAGAAACTGATACTCGATCATATATATCCCAAGTAATTAAAAACTAATTAAGCTAGAAAGAACCCATATATATATGACATAGAAATAATAATAAAATTGAGACGACACTTAGAACTAATAATCCAGGGTACTCACTTCATGTAAGCCAAATAGCAAAACCAAACCACGAGAGATATACATAGATTAACAGTAGGCTACTTGTGATGTTGATGATTATATAATAGAAATATATGTCATACATATCATTTATTCTAAGATCTATTTCCATATACTAGAGAGAGGGGAGAGAGGGAGAGCTAGCTTTACATAATTAAATCGATAAACAACCACGAGATCATATAGTAACATATCCTTGTTAGGGTGGAAAGCTTGATGTATACATCGTACATAGTAAACATCATATGATTCTTTTCGAACATAGTAAACATCATATGATTCTTTTGATGTATGCATCGTACATAGATCGAGTATGTATGTATATTAGTAAAGAAAAACTATAATGTAAATATCATATGATTCTTTTAATTTCTAACAAACCATTTGATTTCCAGCAGGTTATAAATTCTCTATTTCATTTAAAAGAGTAGTGAAACTATCCTAATTAAATCAAAGTGAGTATAGTGAAGATTGGAAATGGAAATTGCAGAAAGCAACAAATTAAAGAGCACTTGATTTAAGAAATAGAATCCAATTACCAAGAACAAGGGACTGAAACGCTTTTGGGCTCCACCTGAACTCGACGAGGTCGCTGAAAGCTCAAGAATACTGTCGTCTGAAAACTTCGATTGGAACCCAGAAATATGCAGCAAAATAGAGAAATAGGATTAGGGCTTTAATATGGAAATTGAAGCTCAAGGAAGAGTGAAAACAAGAGGGAAGTGATGGGTTTACCTTCACAAAGCACGGGCTCACCAGAGAGAAAGAGATTCGGCCAGAAATCGGATTTGGGGGTTAGGGTTTGGACTTCAATTTTTGAAAAGTTTATGGTTCTAAGTCGAATTGGTGGGTAGGGGAAGGTGGAGAAGAAGAAGACGAACATTTTGGTGGTGGACTTGCGGCATGCGGCAGCCGAAATCGGCTACGCCACGCCGGAGATGGCGGAGGCAGGCGAAGACGGAGAGAGAGAGAGTTCTAGGCTCGGGTCAACACTAGTTTCGATTTTGACCAAAATCAACCTCTCTTCCCTTTTATACATGACTTGATGGTTAAAACCCTAATACGGCGTGCAACTATTACACGTAGTAAATACCTTACACTTATTAACGGCGCGCAATGAAGGAATGCCGTAAATGTCTCTTCATTTATGGCGTGCTTTTATTGCAAGCCGTAAATAACTTGAGACACAATCTCATTTACGGCGCACTTACAAAGCACGCTGTAAATAACTCTACGTAACATTATATTTATGGCATGCTATAAATGCACGCCGTAAATTTTAGGCGGTAAAAGCCCTGAATTCTTGTAGTGTAAATACTCGTATATAAAACGATTTAAAGAGAATGAGAAAAACTTTTATGTTTCCTCGTATGTTTCTTTAATTTGTAGCAGGATTACTATGATCGAGTTTCTAATAAAATAAGAGAACGCAAAAGCTTGCTCTGCTAGGGTTTTGCATTTAATACCGCCAAGCCAAATTTCATGGAGATCTTGGCTTGGAATTGGCGAGCATTGAACAATACAGGGCTCTTCAGGCTTTACAAATGCTGATTTGGCAAAAGAAAACCCTCACTCATCTTCTAATTAACAAAAACAAAGATTCATGATCGCAGGTTCATGAATAGTTTGAGATTGCAGATCATGTATTGAAATTGGGAAACGATCTTCAGTGAAGGGCAATATGGATGGGTAGCATTGTTTTGGAAAGATGGTCTTAATGTACGATTGTTTCACAGTCGAAATTTTATGTTGATGTTGAAGTCCATGCTATTGGTGGCCCTGGTCTTCGATGGTGAATGATAGGCTTCTACGGTCACCTAACAATAACAGAACAACGCCATTCCTAGGCGTTGTTACAAAGAACTAAGTGACGCATCGTCTTTACCTTGGGTAGTGATCGGTGATTCAATGAGATATTGAATATTGGTGAAAAAGATGGAGGGGTTTTCAGGTGCGAATCACATATGAGACACTTTTTGGGAGGCACTCAATATGGCTGAATTACTTAACCTTGGTTACTTTGGGGCACCGTACACATGGAAAGGAGGTGTACACTGCCGACTTAGAAGTGCAGTGGCCTCACCATCTTGGATTGATCTTTTTCCAGCATCTAGGGTTTTACATCTTCCTCTAATTCATAGAGATCATGTCCCGATTTTTCTTGTGGTGTGTGTTGATCCTCCAGCAATGCGAGCTTATTTCGAAAAACTATTCAAGTGTGAGCGTTTTGGATTTAACATAAAGCATGTAAGAGTGTTATTGAGGAAGGTTGGGCGATTCCTGCTGTTGGACAACCTATGTACTAAGTTGTGTCGAAAATAGCTCATTCTCGTATGACACTTAACAATGGCAACGCTCAACTTTTGGCAACCGAAAGAAAGAAATTGAGCTCTTATGAGGGCGTCTAGAGGAGCTAATGAAACTGCCCTTGAGTGCGAAATACCTAAAAGAACACTCAACTTTGTCTGGTAATTAAGTTGGAAGAAGGATTATTAGTGTTCGAGGTGGATGGGCCTAAACAATTAGAGGAGGAGGAGGTGTGCTGGAAGCAATGGTCTAAGGTTATGTGGCTAACTGAAGGAGTCAGGAACACAAAATTCTTCCATAGAAAAGCATCTAATCGTCGGGCAAAAAATAGGTTGGTGAGATTATTTGATTCAGATCCGATGGTAGACGTCTGTGGGCAGTATGGAACATGTGGTTTTGAATTATTTTGCTTCCACTTGTAGACGTGGAAAATTTAATGAGAAATGATATTCATTTAATAATTCAAACATCGAGCAGACCTGACAAATTACATACATGACTTATGAGTCATCAAAGTTAAAAAGACTCCGAAAAAGTCACGTGACGACGTGTGAAGGGATAGTTTGCAATAAAATCATTTGATTCCGACTAAAATCAAATATTAAATATCTTCACATGTACAAGAAATCATATATATATATATATCAATTTATGCATTCGCTAACTTTCGTTTCTCACTTGTATTTGATGTATAACTAAAACAGGAATAAAACAACGTCATAAAAACTCTTACATTTGTTTGTTTAAGTGTTTTGTTCATTTTTCGGATGTCAAGTGAAGACACATTACATGAACCATAGCCCAACTATAAAAGATAGTTCCAAACCCCAAAATCCGGAAACCAAAAGTGACACAGTGAGTTCTAATATAATAGTATAAGATATATGATCAGTAGTATTTAGAAGATCTTATAAGCGAGAAGTTTGAAATGGTTGCTCTTTACCATACTTATGCAAAAGCAATGGGTTTTAATGTTAGAGAACATGACAATAGAACAAGTGCAAGAACTGGGGCAATCACTATTCAAAAATTGGTTTGTTTTGCAGAAGGTGAAAGACGACAGGAACATATGAACAACTATGACACTACCAAAAATGTCATCTTTTGTTCTGCTCAAGTCACCCCTACAACTATTGTGCATGTTGCAGCTACTATCAGCTCTACTTATCACCTCATCAACAAAAAGTCATGCTCCAACTGTCTAAGAAGTTTAGAATCTATTAGAGGGATTCCTCTCCAACTCCAAAACTGGTTTAAGTTGAACTTTGATGACTCAGTAACTTCCAACTCGTCGGTTGCTGGCTTTATTATCAGAGATTCTTCTAGCACCCTTATTGTGTCAGGTGCGCAGAAGCTTCACAACTCCTCAATTCTGCTAATTGAATGTTTTGCTCTAAGAGATGGGCTCCTTGATACCAAAAGGCGCATTTGTCATCAAATTGAAGTAGAAAGAGACTCGTTATCATCAATTGTGTCAAAAGTTCTTGTGCTAATCCTTGGAAGCTCAAGTCTCTAATTTGAGATGTTAAGGCTCTAGCTGATTCTTTCGTCAGTATATCCATCTCCCATACCTTCAGGGAAACGAATTTTCTTGTAGATGCTCTGGCCTCGGGTCTTCATTCGTTGAAGTGTTGGTTTGATTGTATTCCCCCTCAGGCTCAGATGGTTCTTCTTCTAGATTCTTCTTGTGTTGGATGCATAAAATGCTCCTCGTTGTAATTTAATTATTTTTCTTCACAAGAAAAAAAAAAAAAAAAAACTATGACAAGGTGACATTGCCAATGTTTGCTCAAGGTAAGGTACTTTAAGAAGAAGATTGCGTATGTGGTGGTTAATTTCAAGATAGATCATTCTCATAATCTTGCACAACATTGTACTTAAAGGGGATGCAAAAGCTGCACGAAATTATTTGGACATAAAAATAGCCACAAAGGAGCAATTTTTTTTCCAAGTATAGCACAAATGAGAATAACAGGTTAGCTAACTTGTTTTAGAGAGACTCTGTTTCATTTATAGATTATTCTTGTTTCAGAGATGTGTTGGTATTTGATAGCACATACAAGACTAATTAATGTCTATAGGAAACCGTTGATACAATTCAAACAACCAGTTAATGACTACTATTTATGGGATTTTCTTTCCTTTATATTTATTTATTGCTTTCTCTACTCCATTTTCTATGTCTCCCTCACTCGGCTCATGTTTTGTTCTATTGCTATTTTGAAATGTGTAAATCAATAAGGGAAAAGCTCCTATTTATACTAGCTATGTTCTTGGTGACCAAGCAATAGAATTCTGATTTTTGGTCATCAAGTAAACTTGGCCATCAAGCAATATAATGCTTGTTCTTGGCCATCAAAGGAAACAAATATAATTATATGCATATGGTGTAAATATAGAATGGAACAAAATATGGAAGGATTGAATATGTAGATTCAATCCTTTATCAAATCAAAAGCAACATACACAAGAACACAAAGTTTGTTAACAACAGTGTAAACCTCTCTCGAGGAAACGTCACTGCGAGACTTTTAAAGTAGTCCACACTAAATCAAATCCACTATAGAGTAAGAATAATTACAGATCTATCAAGTAGTGATATTCAACACAATCAATTTACTAGTATTCCAAACTAACTTAACCTTACAACTAATAATCATATTCTAACTCTCCTTGAATCTGATACGGATATGAAGGAACTGAACACGCCTTTTTTTTTTTCAACTTTACTTATCTCAATCACTTATGCAAATGAATAATGAAGATCATATCAAACATATGAGAGATGAGAGAAATAGCATGAACACAATATTAACTCATAAGCAATGCATCAAAGCTTTTTTCTATTCTCTAACTCGATGTCTTAGATTACAAACTCGACCTCATGAAAAATTCTCAAAAATATTTTCGAGTGATTATATTTAAGCATTCTAAGTGCGAAAACTTATTTTTGAAGACTCCAACTAAGCTCGTACAACTTTATGCAGCTCACGATGCTTTTCTATACTTGTGATTGGAACTAGAAAGCTCATATTATCACCGATAACCTTGCGAATCCGCTCAACTTCCAACCTTACATACTTTCACTCGACCAACCCTAGAAGGCGTCATTTACATATTTCTTAACCCCTAAATATCAATGTCGGTTTTCGTTCCAAAACACCAAAAAGGCAAAAAAGAAAAAAAGAAAATATATCCGGGAGGCCCAGAGAGCCATCAGTATAAAAGAAGCCAGGCTTGGCATAGCAATCCAAGACCCCTAGACCATCTTCGAAAGCTAGAAAACGGAGCACTCCATATTCTCATACCCTCTGCAGATCGCCAGCCATGTCAGGAGTCGGACCAATCTCACAGGACTGGGAACCCGTCGTCATCAGGAAGAAGGCACCCAACGCCGCCGCTAAGAAGGACGAGAAAGCCGTCAACGCTGCTCGCCGCTCCGGCGCTGAGATCGAAACTGTCAAGAAAGGTCTCTATCTTCTTCCCCTCTCTTCCTTTTGTTTCTAGGTCTTGATTGATTTTTAATTATTTTCAATATATATATGAAATCCTGGAAATTATTGTCCGAAAACCTATTTATGTGATTAAACGTAGATGAAGTAATATCGGAAACTAGTTTTTCAGTTGTGGATTATATTTGCATAACTTAGTCATAATGGTTTTGCTTCAGTTGTGTGGTCACTGAATGTCCTGTAAACCGCCTCAAATGTACACATGGGTTGCAGTTTTGCAGCAGCCTTGTGTTTAAGTTTATCTAAATTGGTAGAAAATAGAGAGATTTTCATGCATCAAATGGTGCTTTAACTATGACAGTCTGCTTTGCTTTTCTGTTTTCTTGTTGGAAGGGTAAAGGGTGGGAAATCTTTTGTGAGAACTGTAACTGGTAGGTGGGGGTTTTGGGTATGTTATTCCTTTTGTAATTTTATTATTTTGTGATTTTATAGTTGTATTTACCAATTTGATGCCACTTAAGAGTTTGTGTGAATTATTCCATCATAGGTCCTTTAATTTTGGGTGGTGTGCTGCATAATTTTAGAAATCGACATCCTAATTTTTATTTGGTTATCCTTATGCAGCTACTGCTGGACTTAACAAGGCTGCCTCCAGCAGCACTTCTCTAAACACAAGGAAGCTCGATGAGGAAACTGAAGTTCTTGCTCGTGAGTTCATTTTTACACCACACTATGCATGCATCGAATTTGTACTTTCCAGATAATATTGATATATCCTTGTTGAATGAGCTAAAGAGCTTTTTCCTGAGACATCTATCCCATACTGTTTTAGTTTGCGCCCATGAAATCAAGAAAGGAAATAGGTCTCTTTAACAATTATCCAGTTGTTTCCTTGTCTATGGGGAGAGATGAAAAATTGTGAACTAGAGTTCCTAGGTCCAAACTGGCCAAGTTTGGTGTGTCTCTGTATCTGTCTTCCCCAGAACTCCCAATGGTGGGAAGTGAGCAGCCCAGCTGCTTCAGTGTTTCCTTCTATAACATTTTTCCATACCTTTGGTACATATGACGTGTTTATGTATTATTCAGTCATTCCTTCATTTTTATTTCTACTGACTTAAGAATACCAGGTCCAAACTTGATAAGTTTGGTGAGCTATGTGATTCTGTTTTCTCATGACCCCTCAATGACGGGAATCAGTGAGCTACCTTGCTGGTGCACCGTTTCCTTCTATAAAGGTTTTGCATAGCTTATATATTTATAAGGTGTTTACACATTATTCCTTCATTTGTATTTCATCTACAATGCTAAGAATCCATTGTGAATTGGAGTTCAGAGGTCTGAGCTGGCAACAGCTGCTCTGCCAGTGTGGGTAAGGCTGTATGCATCTATCCTCCTGAGCCCCTTAATGGGGAGCCAGTGGCTATCCCATCAGTCAGTTGTTTCCTTCTATCAGTTTGTTGCATAGTTCATTTCTGAGATACCAATTATGTGTTTATGTATTATCCCTTGACTGGTATCCCGGTATCCCCTGCATGTTAAGCTTCCATTCTGAAATGCATGGAGGTCAGATGTCCAAACTGGCAATAGCCTCTCAAGTGGGGATTGTATGCTATATGCATCAATCCTCTCATGAACCCTCAATGGCAAGAGCCAGCTAGCTGCTCCCGTGTTAATTATTTTGTTGCAAGCTATCTCCATGTACGTTCTGTTTTCATCTGTCTTTTTGAGCTTGGGGTGGAGAAGAGTACCTAGCATAGATGCTTCCCTGAAGTGCATTATTGCAAATGTGCAATAAGAACGGTGAAGAAATTACATCTTTAACTTGTTAGATCCTTCTCGTATCGTTGTACACTTATATAGTCTTCCTAGCGGATAGTCTGTTCGTACAAATAATGTGTTGATATTGATTTTTCCCTTTTCTCATGTGTCTTTGTGGTTCTATTTAGTTTATTTGACTGGTGACGTGGAAATGTTTTTGATGTAATACAACCACTTCCTTTGCTTCTCTGATTGAGAGTGCTATACAAAGGAGACTTTTTTGAGTATGCTTGTTCATGCATCAGACTGAAGATATTTGGACTTTGGACGTTTGTATTTGGTGTTTTTATGTGATATTTGTGTTTGTTTGGCTGTGCTCTTGTTTATTTTGTTGCCATTGTTTTAAGCTATATGTTGCTTGTTTTATTCTTTATTTTCTTTTTTCTGTTTTTATGTGTTA
Organism: Fragaria vesca subsp. vesca; assembly: GCF_000184155.1. Classification (NCBI taxonomy): domain Eukaryota; kingdom Viridiplantae; phylum Streptophyta; class Magnoliopsida; order Rosales; family Rosaceae; genus Fragaria; species Fragaria vesca. The sequence goes on from NC_020496.1 coordinate 15,985,839, forward strand.
AGTGTCATCTATTTTGATTGTAGATGAGCGTGTTCCAAGTGAGCTGAAGAAAGCTATTATGCAAGCTCGTATGGATAAGAAGCTTACCCAGGCTCAGCTTGCACAAGTAAATCTCTCTTTCTCACTATATAGTTATACATAATAAATAATATAATTTGTAACTGCATCTTATAGATTTGATTAATTATAATCTTGATTTATGTGCAGATCATCAATGAGAAGCCTCAAGTTATCCAAGAGTACGAATCTGGGAAAGCTATTCCAAACCAACAGGTAATTGGGAAGTTAGAGAGAGCTCTGGGAGCGAAACTGCGTGGAAAGAAATAAAGAAGCCTGGAAAGGGAGGGAGGATGCTTGGCTATTAAGTTTGAACTAATCATGTTTTGCATTGCAATCTTTAGTTTAAGTTTGAACTAATATGCTGCACCTCAACCTGTATTTATCTTCCAGAAGGTTGTGTGTTTGGTGCATGAAGTACCTGTGCTTTTAAGAATATTTATGAAATGACCAATGTGCAAACAATTTCTGCCTGATCTGTCTTTGCCTTGCCTGTGTACTTGCGTGCGTACCCCTTTTATTTTTGTAATCATCTGATGCAAAAGATTGACGGATAGTGTAAAATAGGTATTGCAGTATAAATAGAAATTGATCTGTTTTAGCGTAAGTGGTACCTTATGGCGGTATAAATAGGTCAAAAAAATAGTGTCTGAGATCACAATAACAGTAGCTACTTTAGTTTGAAGTTGATACATATACTCTGTCCGTATCATTTAAGCTCACCGCCACATTTTTTTTTGACAGCTGAAAAGAAAAACAAACAAAAATTAGAGCACAAAGCTTAGCTAGGATCGTTACTTTCCGGCTGATCTAAATGGAATGTTGGGAACAGAGATAGTGAAACCAGATTACTGGAAAAGAATGGTTGTGACTTGTGAGTGTGAGTGTATTAACCGGTCTGCAACCAAAAGCTCCTAGCCACATATGGATCATGGCAGTTTAGACTTTAGAGCGTATCTCTAATTCTATAGTCCCAAGTACAAGATAAAGATGACTGTTAACCATATCTCAGTTTACATGTTAAGCGATGTTTATTGCTTTTTTCTTTTCTTAGAAGTCAATTCACCAAAGAATCAGTTTCATTATAATGACTCATGCGTATTTAAGCGACAAAATTAAGCCGTGACGAGAAAATTGGAGTAATGTAAGTTCCATTGCACAATGACTAGCTTCTGTGTTTGAGCGACAAAATTGATCCGTGGCAAGAAAATCCTAGAGCAATCTACCATGAAGTTACTTTTTTTAGGCCTAAAGAGTAAATTGATACACTCACATAATTAATTTACTGGATGAATCTGAACACATTATTGGTAAAGCACAAATGCTCGTGGACGAACAAAGTAGAGAAAATACATAAACAGTTCAACACAACTAGAAGCAGCCAATTAATTAATTAAATTCACAAAGGATGGCGATAGTCTATACTTGCTTCTGTGTCTGGCCACCATTGACTGGCTTATCAACACATTTTCAATACATATTCTCCGACATTGACTGGCCCACCGGTCAATATTCCGGAACCGGAAGGTCCTCATCCGCCGGTGGCGCCAGAACCCACTCCCCATTCTCATCCCTCACCATCCCTTTGTTCTTCTCCACCCACCACAACGCCGGCACCGAACACTCCGTCTTGAGAAAATCACACGACTTGTTCACCAAAGCCACACTCCTCTTCACCTTGAGCTCAAACTCACCCTCCTCCCCGTTCCACCCCGCCACCACATGCAGCATCGCCTGCAAGTTGTGCCAGTCCCCCGGGTCCTTCGAGTCCTTCAAATACGGCGACTTCCTCGTGTCGATCACCACGTCAGTCCCTATGTTCCGGTACCCCAGCAGCCTCCCCGGGTAGTGCGGAATCATATCGATCGTGTTCTTTATGTGCATGATCCTCAGATTCGGGTGCGTACTTATCCTTGTCTTGAAGGCTTTATTGCCGACTTGCGGACACCCGAACACGAAAGCCGCCACCGGAATGTCAGTCACTCCGTTCTCCACCAGGTCGAAACCGCTGACGACGGCGAGGCTAGCGCCGAGGCTGTGCCCGGTCAAGGCTATGCTCAGCTTCTCGCCTTTGTACTTCTCCCTCAGCTCGTTGATTTTGGTGACCAGCTGATCTCTGGCGCTTAGTTTGGTGAAGGCCGACTTCGAGTCGTCGGAAGTGTACATGGACAGCCAGCCCCTCATCACTTTCGGTATCTTGTCGTCTTCCTCCTCCTCGTCACTGCTACTAACCTCAGCGCCGGTTTGTGTTAGATCCTTGTTTACTGTGTTGTTGTTCTCCGGTTTGAGCAGCTGCTCGGCCGATACGAGCTCGGCGCCAAGCACATTGACCCACTCGTAGTTGCGGGTGGTGCCGCGCCAGGCGACGTAGATTTCGCGGCGGCCGATGGACTTGCTGTACTGGTCGGTGGTGACGGCGACGTAGCCGATCCAGTTAGACTCGCGGTCCCACGACTCGCGGGACAGGGAGTGGAGGAGGAAGGCCTCCGGGACGCTGACTTGTGCGGTGGCGTAGAGGAAGGAGGCGATCTCGTAGTTGGCGGCGTCTTGGAGCATGACTTTGTCGAAGAAGTTGGCGTGGCCGTAGCGGCTGGACCCGGCGTACTTGGAGTTGGCGTCGTTGTTGAAGGCGTCGTAGGTGCCCTGGCAGAAGTCGCCGCAGCGGAGGATCAGGGTTCGGAGGTGGACGTCCAGCGGGTCCAGGAGGCCGGCCCAGTTGTTCTCTCCAACGAGAGCTGACCATGCTGGTCCTGCTGGTTCAGTAGTGGAATTAGGGGTCTGGGTCTGGGTGGTGGTTTCCATAGCTGGTTTTGGTTCAGAGAGTGAAAGCTGTGTTTTCTTATGTTCCTTGGAATGGTGGCCTCCCATTAATGATCTCTCTTCTGGGTTCAAATCTTGGAGCTGCGTGTATTATTACGAAGGCAGCTACCTCTGAAAGTTAGTGTACGTATTATTATTGGGCGGAACTTCTACTATATATATATATATATATATATGCGTCTCTGTCGTATAAGTATGATCTTTCCAACGGTGGCGTTTGAAGTTTCCATTATTACTCGCGGAAGGTGGAAGAGAATGGTATTGACTTTGTTTTAGGGATTGACCCAAGAAAAAGAAAGACTCTGGTGGTGGAGATGAGGATTGGTTGGTGAGGAATTGTTGGTGTTCTATCTCTACACATTCATAGAAAATTATTTAGGGCAGGGTATCGATTCAAGTTATTTATGGAAATAATGCAGGAGAAGGTTAATTAGGGATTCCTTTAAATGAAGATTACTTTCGAAAATTATTTACGACATTTAGCAGCTTGGAAGCGTGTTTGACTAGAATTATAAAAGCGAACTTGGCGGTGGAAGCTAGAGCCAACTGATATTGTAGTTATGATAATGCACGATAGGGTACGTGTGGAGAACGAATAATTTTTTACTAGAACTTAGAAGCAATTGGAATTTGATTAGAGTGGCTTACGAAACAGATAATGATAATCAATGAAAGAAGTACGTGTGCACGTAGCTATTGAGGGAATTAGGGACAACTGATTATACAAATTAATCAAAGAAATGGTACGAGTTCGGAATGAACAAATGTGATGATAATTAACTGTATAAGAACGAGTTCTATGAGTAGTGTATACTGTATACATGTCAACATACGCCGCGAATCTCGTAGTCTATAGAAATGGGAAGCCTTCTAATCAATCTCATTAATCATGATTTTTGATTAGTACATTTGTTAGAGCAACTTCAGTGATAGAGTTAAATTTATTGCTAAATTTGTCAATGTTTAGATTTAAAATAGCAATATTTAACAATATTGTTAAAATGTATAAGTTTTAGTAAATTTTCTCTCCAAGATTGAGAAATTTATCAATTCTCTATATTAATTTCTAAATTTATCAACTATTTAGACATTCTACTTGAGCACGATTTTAGCTTAAAAATTGATTTTTTTTTTTGGTGAAATAGCAACTACGCTGAATATAATTTGATTAGTGCATTTTGGAATCAAAGTGAAAGTTGTTTTTAGCGGACAAGTGATCAACTAATTAGAAGAGTTTGAATCGTTTGATACGATGAATAGGGGTGAGGTCTCACTTATAAGGGGAGACATGAGACTTATACCAATTAATAGACCAAATGAGACTGTGTAATATGTTGGTTTTTAATATCTAAAAGTTAAAACAGTTTTAAAATCTAATGAGTTTCGTCTAGTACCATTTGGTCTAGCGGCATAGTCTTTTCTTAATAAGTGGGATGTTGACTCATGAAAAAATAGTTGTAGCATTTGAGTTATTGACACGATAAAAAAATATATATATATATATTCTAGCGAGTTTTTTAATACGAACTCTACGGTGGTTTTAAATACACATCCCTAATTAATTTTTTACACATCCTTATTATTTGACATTTCAAATGAGATTTTATTGGTATATTAAATTAATGACCAAAAAAGACATGTGTAATCCATTAGGAAGACAAATTAGAATATTAAAAACGTAGAACTTACATTTGGAAACTAATAATGTGAAAACATTATTTTCGGAAACTTATAAAGTTAAAATATTTATTTTGGAAACTAATGAGGTGAAAATATAGAACAAATTAAAATATTAAAATTGGAAACATATTTTGGAAAATATTGAAGTAAGTAAATACAAAGGACCCAAATACAAATTGTGCAATGAAATTTGGATAAATAGTTTCATGAGTACTCTAGTTTCATTCTTTTTCATTCTAAGAATTAATAATTTCCAAGTTTAGAATGTCAACAATGTAATTCTTAATTATATGAACTTATGTAGTGTTTAGATGCGGAAAAATTCCCTGAAAATTTATTGAAAGTAAGGATTTTATAATTTCTAATGGTGTGTTTGGATACGGGTGAATTCCCGAGAATTTAATAAAATAAAAAAATAATGAATTATCACTTTCTCAAGATCGACTCTTTCCATCGTTTTGATTCTTATCCCGTTGAATTAGCAATTTTCATGGGAAAATAATCGTGGAATTTGAAGGCTTCAATTCCCGTTTAAAATTTCTCACAAAATAGGCGTCATTTGTCAATTCCTTTAACTCATGTTAGTCTAAATACAAATTATTGTCATTTTAAAACTCTACATCATGTAATCCAAACAATAAAATTTCCAATTAACGAAATTTAAATTCAAGGAATTGTAATTCCAGTGATTTTGAAATTTCTATAGAAATTAAAATTACTACACAACTTCGATGGAATTGAAAATGAAGGAATTCATTGATTAAATTCCTCACTTGAATTCCACCAAAAATAGGTGTCATTTACAAATTCCTTTGCATGATTCAATTTTCATTTCCAAAACAAGGTTTTTTAAAATTTTATTTTGAGTGCGGCTATTGAGACCTCCAAATTTGCTCAGTATACCTCGCATGCTCTTTACACCTCCTTTTTTATTTAAATATAAGCATTTTCTCATTAGACCTCCTTTCAAATTCCTAAAATAACCTTAAGTATGTTATTCACATATATCTTGATAATTTACTCAGTATACCTCTTATTTATTCTTTGGAGCTCTCATTCTTTTAATTTTTTTCTTTTTGCATGCTATCATCGAGACCTCTATTCCTTGATTTTTTTTTTTTCATTCAAACCTCTTTTTTTTTTTTAATAAAGGGCTAGTGCGGCTGCCATTTAGCCTTCATTAATGAAACTGTCGAATACAAGAGGGGGACATGAAGCATAAACCCCTGATTCCAATAAACATATAGAAGTCCCGAAATAATAACGAGAATTTCTACAACTACAAAGTACATGTATTCAAACAAGCACCAACTAGCAAAGAGTACTACTCTAATGGCGACTCCATTTGCTTTGTCACAGCGGTGACATAATGGAAAGATCAGTAGACATGTAACACGTTTTACATATCCTAATATCCAATAATACAGCTTTCCTACTATGTTGCCGCCAGATATTAATCCCGACAACACTAAGTTTCATCCTGCCACTAGGAGGTTGCACTCATTTGACTAAGCAAACGACGCGCCTCCTACCTAGAACAGATAAGGCATACAAAGTGCATAGACCGACACAAGGCCCTTGGCACCCTATCAAATGGTGATAGAGTATTATTGGCGACATAAAGCCGCTTAGAACTACAATTAAAATATAGTAAAACAAAGTTACTAAATAAAATTGCAGAATAGAAAAATAGAATGGACCTCGGGTAGAACCCCAAGCCCAATCCACAATAGGTCCAAAAGAAGCCCAAAACTGTACCAAGGCCCAACGGGTCAAAGCTTGGACCTCAGCCCAAGTCGAGTCTTGCACGGGAAACCTTGTCTCCACCGGCAAACCTACAACCCTGTCGCTCCGCCACTTCCGCCACTTTCGGATCTCGATCACTGTCAAGACACCGTCCGTAACAAAGGGTCGTCGCAACCTCCCCACCATCTCCACCCCCAACCACATAAAACCAAAGAAAGAACCGCCTCCGACCTCACCTACACGCACAGAAACCCGATCCCAAACATTCAGCAATGAGTTTCTGGCAAGATCCGAGTGGATCCGACCACAAACCCACGACCTTGATCGGCCCAGACAACCAATACATGCAACGAGATCCGGCCGGAATCGGTCTGACACCACCATCGACCACAAAACCACCACCCGTGCCGTCGCCGCCATCGACTGAAGCCAACAAAACTTTACCCCATTCAGCCCCAACAAGTTCTCAAAGAAAACTTCTATACTAGCAGCCCATCCGGCCACACACGACGAATGTCGACGAGGCCAGAAGCCTATGCCGCCATCGTTGTGCAGCCGGACGAGCAGATGAGAAACACTCGACAAAATCTAGGGTTTTTTTTAGGCGCGTGAGGCGCATTCTTAAGAGAGCCTATAGAGGCTTGATGATGCTTTCTCTTTATCTAATTAATTTTGAGCAAACAGAATTTTCATTCAAACCTCTTTCAAGACCTCAATTCCTTGACATTTTTTATTTCCCATAAAATGTCACCAAACCTCCATTATTTGATCAATTTGCAAGAAATTTTTTTCAATGATGTAAATTTTGCTCTTAAAAATCAAATAACACAAAGTATTGGGTTTCAAAAACTTATATTTACCAACCCAGTATTGTCTCTCCTTATAAGTGAGAGGTCGTGACTTATGAGTCTGACTCACAGTAGACTCGTTGTAGCATATTAGTTGTTTATCTGATAAAAAAAAACTTATATTTACCAACAAGAAAATATTCTAACATAAATCAGCCCTTTTTTTTTTCCTTTCTATTTTACTTGTGCTAAACAACGATCAAGGATAACAATTGTATACTATGTATATTTTGTTTCCTCTCTATTTTATGTACATCATGAAATTATTTCAATAGTTATTTATATATATATATATACAGTCTGTTTCTGGTGCGGACGTCTGTACGGGTTTTCCATACGGATTTCCGCCGTTTCTCCACCATTCTAGCGCCGGCACTGGAATGGTGGAGAAACTGCGGAAATCCGTAAGGAAAACCAGAACGGCCGTCCGCACCTGATAATCCTTGTATATATATATATAAATATATATATATTCCTTCACCTCGTATATATATGCTTTCAACATGTATGATAGTAGAAACTTTTCTGTCACACAGTTGATATTGATAATAGTTTTAGCTTTAATTAAATATATAATATGTAGTAAAATTTAGAAAATAGTAAATTAGAAACTAAAAATATATAAGGAAAATAATAAAGAATACAATTAATTAATTATCGAATTGAAAAATCTAGATAGAATAAATATTTTTTTATATAATTATTGTCTTTAATAGTCATTATGTAAAAAGAGATAATTGTCATTTAATAACTCATAACAAATGGAGGTCAAGTGAGCAAATTTGGAAGTTCTAATAACCGCACTTTTTTATTTTTTATATTTCTTTTAAACTTTCTTAATCAATCACACACTTCAAATCTCAAATATACATAACCAAACAATATAAATTGCGATTAAAGGAATTTCAATTGATAGATATCTAAATTCCATCATTTCAGAATTCGTCAAGAATTAAGAAAACTTTCATCAAGTTGAATGATGTCGTATTATATTTCATTCTCTCCGAATTCTAGTTGAATGATGTCGTATTAGATATTTTTAGCTAGAATATAACAATAAATTTTTATTATAAATTAGACGATGATAAGAAAAAAATTCTAACAGAAAATAGAAGAAACTACGTCAAAACAGTTATAAAATAGTAAATATATAATAATTATATTATATAACTAAATATTACTTAGTGTTAGATATTAAAGGTATTTTTAGCAGTTTGGAATGTGTATTAAGTATAATATAGAAATAAAAATCTAGATTAGTGGTGTATTAATAATTTTTTTTTCATTCCCAAAAAGATGAGTGATGTATTTAGTAAAGATTGTGTATTAATAACATTTTCAACAGCTCATGTAAAACTAGAATTATCTCTATTTTAGAGGAAAATCAACATTTTTTTGATTCCAACAGCTCATGTAAAACATTTTTTATAATACAATATGTGGGAATCAAAATATTATGTTGCTCGTCCGTAAGCTTTAACACATAGTTGCCCCAAAACCTAGAAAACCCTAGGTCTTATTGTTGTGATATGTAGCTCTTTCCTGCCTTCTTCTTTGCAAACCCAACCTCCCAAATTCACGTACCGTGTCCATTGAAGCAGTCACAGCCTCCTTCGTGAAGGCCCTTACTTAGATGGGAAGCGGAGCTCTTGATATCTCGAAGATGGAAGGTGGCGCACAACGCCTCAACGCCCGTCATCTGCTAGCACGGCCGCTAGCCACGACTCCAAACCTGCAAGATCTCCGGTGCGACCTCCGCCGCATGTGGGTTCTCAAGAAAGGCTACCGAATGCAACGTACTCCTGACAAATTTCTGATTACGTTCGATCTCAGACCCGATTGAAATAAGGTTCTCAAGAGAGGACCTTGGAGATATGAAAAGACCCCCATTGTTATTCAGTCATACGATGGTATATCTCTTATCTCCCAAGTCCCTATGAACTATGCACGAAATGCTTTTTGATTTTCCATCCAGATAATATCTGCCTGGCAGCGCCGGACCTTGCACCAAAAACTTGTTGCTACAACTGGACCTAGCAACTCTGCTCCTGTGCTTGGTTTCGGTAAAAACTTGATCAATGGCAAGTTTGTCTTTATGGGTGATTAGCCTCCCTCACCACCAATCAGATGCTCTCTTTTTATCACTCCAAATCAGGTACGTACGCAAACCAGTTGTCATTAAAGGTTGCGTTCTGAAATATATGGAATGACTGGAATCTGGTGAATGCAACAGGAACAATGAGATGACTATTGTGCCGTTTAAGAATAACCATGAAAACCGATGTTGGTGTCATTGCCCTTGTTTCAGTCCCAACTGAAGTGGGGAACATTAATCGCTGGGGAGAAAACCTGCAACCCTTACGAACAAAGCTAGTCATTCCGCCATTGCTGCATATGATGCCATGCACTGAAGCTCTCAGAATTCACTTCCAAATTCACACTGAATTTCATTGGACTGAAAGAGGCACCAAGTGGTGTGTTAATTCTCAATGAGGTGCATACTAAGCCAAAAAAGAGAGAGAAAGGAATACCACTTGGATCCAAGAACAAGAAGGGTCGCAAATCAGATGTAGTGGATGCTGAGACCAAGGCCATGCAGGAGTCGAGATTTACTTTCCTTACTAAACCTCTTAGCCCTAGTGTATGTTAAGGGCAAAGAGAAAATTTAAGTTTATTTTCCTTTTGAACTTCGCCTATTACTTTGCTTATCATGCTTAGTTAGTAGGCTCGCAATAAGTGAGTATTGGTACTGTCGAATGATAAGTCTAATCTATATATCACTGTGGTCTAGTGATTACAAACTTTTTATCTGCTCTTAGTTAGTAGAGGAAGGGTATGTAATGGCCTTATCTGGCTTGAGTTTTAATATCAACATGGTATTTATTCAAAATAATACAAAAGGTGGGAAGAGAGATAAATATATCCTCTATATCTATAGAATTCTTAAGAATTGTATATTCATGGAGAAAATCTTTAAAATTAATTGCTTGCCTTTTATTAATTACTCTCTCTCTCTCTCTCTCTCTCTAAAAAAAGAGAAAAAAAGTCATAAAATTAAAACATTTTCCATGAAATTTGGGGTATGATTTGAATAAATATATAATATTTATATAGATTCGTTAAATTATAAAGAAAAATATTTATTTTTGTATAATATAATAGAAGAGCTCTTGGAGCTGTTGAAGAGATTTTCTGATTTTCTCCTTTATAATAGAGAATTGATACAAGAGTTGTTGGATTTCAACCTTCAAAACATGACAAATCTAGGTGCAAATGATCCACCCAAACCACCAACATGCATTACCAACGAGGAATGCAAATCAAAACTGCCATGTCCAAATCCATGTTGTTGGCAACCCAGTTACCCAGACCCCAGGGGACTGTGTTATTGTATTTGCTGACGAAAGAAAATCTAGTTTGAGCATGTTATAGATGCAAAATAAATTACTATTCATGTAATAACATCTGCATAATATGATTTTCTTTTGGTATAAGAGTATTAAGAAGTTTACTGTGTCAAAAAGATAATGATTGAAATTATAAATTCGTACAATAAACCCTCGTTAAATGAATTTTCAAAAAAAATCATAATAGCTTTTGTTGGTAGCGATAGTAGCTTTTGTGACATCGCTGGAGGTTGTTGGAAGTCACATCATAATAAATTTTGTTGTTGGTGGTAGTAGCTTTAATTATTAATGGTAGTAACTTTTGATGCTGACGGAAAAGAGTGTGTCGAACCCTAGAGCGCGCATTTGAGAAAAAGGAGAGAGTTTCTTCCCTGTCCGGCGACGAGCCCTTCGTCGTCGTCGGATGAGATTTGATTAACCCGTGTCGGTTTGGTGTGGGGTCGCCGTAGACCGTAGTCATCGGCAGGGTGATGGTGGAGAAAACCACGGCTTCCAGTAGGTTTGGCCAAAAGCCTCACACGTATGATCAGTTTTTTAGATTGAGGTTTGGGAGGCGGCCAAATGGTGAAGTTGTCGAAGTGGTGCAGTTGAGCTAGGATCAGACTGATCCATCCGGGAAGATTCTCTAATTTTCGATATGAGCTGATTCGGGTAGGAACTCACGAATCCAAATAGCTTCTTAGGCGTCCATGATGCTACAGGGAGATTACATGGGTTCTGATTAGACCTAGAGTAGCTTCTCCCTAGGGCACGATGAAGATGGTGGATCGAAGTTGGCAGTTCGATATGGGTGGTGGGCAAGCATCAAGGAGGATCCGTCGACGGTGGTTTTGGTGAGCTTGGGCCAGACATGGCTAGCGGCTAGGGTTCGGTCCCTGCCTGGGGTCCAGATCTAGGTTTAGGCCTTTTTTTTTTTTAGTCTAGTCCGGTTTTGGGCTCCCTGGGTGGGCCTAGCTTGATTAGGCTAGTACCTTGTATTATGTTCTTTTATTTATTTTACTTTTTTTTGTTCAATAATAGGTGGCTTTATGCCAGTAATAATCCCCTCTATAATAGGGCAACGTAGGCTAAGTCCTGGTAAGTGCACGTTACGTGCCAATAGTGTCATGACTACTCTAATGAGGCAGTGAGTTCCTTACTTGGTCTCAGCCTCCTTACAACAGGGTGAAACTTCAACATAATGGGAAAACGGGATAAACAAGGTATTTTATGGCTCTATATGAGCATTAGCTTTCCGTTATGTCACCATGTTTTATGTAAAACAAATGGAGTAGCCAATAAGGCACTTTTTGCTAAATGATTATTGTTTGAATACATAGGTGTGTAGGGTCTCTTGATAATATTTTTAGGTGTTCTTACACAATGACGTTTATGTTCAATGTTCCCCTTTGTATTTTGTAGTTTCATTAATGGTAACGAGATGAGGGCTGCCTTTCTAGCCTTCATATTCAAAAAAAGAAAAAGAAATTATCAACGAATCCTCATTATAGAAGTTCTCGTTAAAATGGGCTCTTATTTTCTACTTTATTTTCACAACCAAAGGATTTATCAAAAGCTAAATTTGAGCTATCATGCTAGGGTAGAGGTTCTGAGGAATTTTTCAGTGCTACGGGAGGACCACGTGACAGTATGACATAGTCCTACATTCCAATTAAATCTTGACACATGAATTTTATTAAGGAAAAATTACATAAGCTATTTTGTCAAAGACAATTTTGGGTTTGTTATTGCTTTTTAAACCCTAAACTATAAACTCTAAACCCTAGACCCTAAACTCTAAACCTTAGACCCAAAACCCTAACCCATAACCCTTAAACCCTAACCCCAAACCCTAAACCCTAGTCCAAACTTAACAAAGACTCATGAAGGTCATTTCACAAAAAATAGAAACCTTAGTTTATATTTTAGTTGTAATAAATCCACGTGTCAATATTTGATTGGAATGTAGGATCACGTCATACTGTCACGTGGTCTTTCTGTAACATCTAAAAATTTCTCGTTCTAATGAGGACCGTTAAGTTGATGACCAGTTGAGGACTAGCTTTCTCTTTAATGGTTTATTACATTTACTTTCAATCACATTTTTTCATCTCAACCGTTTAGTTTTTAGGTCTATATAAGTAGATCATTTATACAAATTTTCAGCCAAATTGGTGATTGTTGAGGAATCGAACTAAATCAAATCAATGGATGATCCAAAGCCGTTCAAGTTTATAATCGGTAAATCACATTTATGAATGCCTTAACGATTTTTAATTTGGATGAAAATTTATAGAGATGATCTACTCATATATATATATGAATTGAAATTTGTTTAGTCCTTGTGGTTTGAAGTCGACATCTGTTTAGTCCTTGTGATTTTATTTTAATCTGAATAGTCCTTAAAGTCACAATTTTTCATCATCCAAATAGTCCTTATGGTTTTATTTTAATCTGAATAGTCTTTAAAGTCACAATTTTTCATCATCCAAATAGTCTTTATGGTTTTATTTTAATCTGAATAGTCTTTAAAGTTATGATTTTTCATCCAAATAGTTTTTCAGACAATTTTCTCAGTTAAAGGTCATAAAGACTATTCAGATTAAAATAAAACCATAAGGACTATTTGGATGAAAAATCGTGACTTTAAGGACTATTCAGATTAAAATAAAACCATAAAGACTAAACAGATGTCGATTTTAAACCACAAGGCTATACAATATTTTACCCTATATATATGTATGTATGTTTACATATATATTGTAGAGACAAAGAGAGATAACAAGAGAACAGAGAACTGTAAAACAAATGTATCTTTTCATTGATAGGACCCTTTTATATAAGAGATTACAGTGTACCATTCCGGTATACTTAAGGAAAACATAATCCTATTCTAACCTGTAAACCTATCACTATGCGGAATATAGATCCTAGTCGCATAAGGGCAATACACACATTACAGAATATCCTAGAACAATACACACACACACACACAAGCCCGTTCAGAGGCGAGTGTCCGCACAACTATTAAAGTGCGGTCGTCTTTGATTTCTCCACATTTAGGCATCAACGACGGCGCTTCTCTTGCTAGATGAACACCAGAGGCCTCTGGGCCGGCGTTGACATGAAGAAGAAGGTCAAGGAGATTGGAATCAGAGCTCTGGACAATAATCTCACTGAAAACTTTAAGACCGATCAAGGTTGGCTGCAAACTTGTAGCCGACGAGTCCACTGGCAAGAGGAAGCTCAGTATCAAGGTCTACTGTTCGTCTGGCAAGAAGAAACAGCGTCGTCGACGTCTGAAGGTGGAGAAATCAGAGACGTTCGCACTTTATCTAGTTTGCGGACGTTCGCTTCTGAATGCTTTTGTGTGTGTGTGTGTGTGTACACACACAAACTAGACGATCCATATGTGAATATATGATCGAAAATGAGATGAAATGAAGAAGTTCTTAACTTAGTGGTCATGTCCAGTATTATTTGGTCTAGCGGCATAATTTCTTTTAATGAAAAAAAAACATAATAGTCGTTGTTATAACTTCTCGAGTGGTAGATCTACCGAAGAAAAAGCAAAAAAGCTAGTATATTGGAGATGCCTATTTAATCCATCTATTTTCTGCCAATGACGAAATAACCTTGCCCGACTGTACATTGCAAACGAAAAACGTAGACACAGCAGAATTGCGCACGTCTGTGTTGTGATGGTTGAGAGTGAGACTCGATTTGCGATAAACAAATTCTTATTGAGCTGATTGTCTGAACTGAACCCACACATGGCTTTGGTCGATGTCACCAAATCTTGCCTCGATTCTATTACCCAGGTACCTCCCCTTCTTCCATTTCAATCACATTGATTTTCAACGCCAAATTCCAAATTATCATCCTGTTTAATATTTCGCCAGCCTTTCATTTTGCGCCAACTTTAGTTACTCAGATTGTAATACTTGCCTGTTTAGTTTTGAAAAATTAGGGTCGGAGCATGAGTTTTAGAGTCCCAAGTCCAAGTGTTATTTGTGTTACTTTGGATAAAATCCTTCACCATTGAGCTGTTTATACCCTTAGTTTGGTTTGTTAGTGATGTTTAGTGTCGAATACGGAGGCTCTTTGTTGATACAATCACAAGGATTTGAATCTTATTTGAGTGAAGAAGGGCCTCGATACTGAATTATGCTTGAGTTAAAGAATAAAGGAGTCCCTATGAAATTAGTTCATAACTGCTTTCTGCAATTCGAGCAGCATGAATTTGTGGGATACTGAAAGAAGGGAATTGTTCTGTATTTGTCTTGTGATGTTGTTTTATATTCTTTTTATTTAGATATCAGAGCACATTGAAGGTGCTGTTGTTTACCTAGATGCTGGATCTACAGAGAGTTTCCAGTTCATTGGAGCATTTCCTTTGTTACTCAACCATGGAGTACGGGCAATTTGCAGTTTGGAAAGTATGTCTTCTCTTGATGCGGTAAGCTGCTTTGTTCTCTTAGGCCTAAATATAGTTGTTTTTAAGCATTGTAGAAAATGCAGAAAAATAACAATCAAGTTGATATTGGTAGCTGATATTGGGTCTTTGTTGTTTTATGTAAATTCTCTAAGAGGGGTTATGGTTTGAGATAAATGTCCTCTATTAAAAATCATATTGTTATGTTATCTAGATAACTTAACTTAGTTTCCAATGATATGTTCCACTCTGGATTTCTTGATCACTTTTTCTTACCGTATTGTGTGTTCTGTTGTTCCAGGCAGTTGATTGGAATGCAGATTCTGATCCTGATAGGAAAGTCGTGGTGGTAACATCTCGTTTGCTAAGTGATGCACATCGATATATATTACGTTGTCTTAGCACACATCTAGCTGTCCGTTGTTGTACTATATTCACATCTATCTCAGAGGTATGCCTTTGGAGTTGCAACTTTTGGACTGATTATAGTGTTAATTTTTTTCTTTTCATACTCAGTTTGTCACTTCTCTACTAGTGTTTCCTATTAGCAGATTTAGTATTTATCTTATGTGTGAAATAAAATAGTCAGGCCAATCATTTTCTAAAGTTGAAAAGCTGTTTCTGTCTTCAAAATGCAAGTCATATTGGAAAATTTGTGTTCTCAATCTCTTTTACAGGCTTTACAAATTAAAAAAGTTTTGTGTTTGGTAAAATTAGTTTTAAAAGTGCTGCCAAGATAAAATTTATTAATTTCTAGTGTTTTTAGTGACAACTGCTTTTAAAAGTAACCTTCAGGTTGCTTCTAAAAGCTGCTGCCAGTGACATGTAATTTTCAAAAAAAGCTGTTTTTCTTTCATTTACCAAACACTATTAAAATCTAAAAGTTCGGATAGAAGCTGATTTTTTAAAAGCGAAGCTGTACCAAACTAGGCCTTAGACTCCTAGAATACCATCAGACTAATAAAACTTATTAATAATGAGACCCTTAAATGCTTCAAGACTTAAATGGAAATAAAGACGCACTAAAGACTCTTAAAAACACTAGACTCATGATTATTCATCAAGTAGACTTAAACCACCGAGTAGACTTTCCTTTGGGCTTAGTCTTTGGCTTCCAAAGAGGGTATTTATTTTCCAGCCAGCTTATGGCTGCTCTATCATTAAGTAAGAAACAAGAACTTAATTAAAAGTGGGAAAACCAAGTAGAAATCTGTTAAACAAGAAGTCCACCAGAACCAAGCCAGGTTAAAAACTAGCCAACTGTATTTTCTTTTTCATATAATTAGGATGAAGGCAAGAAATTGCAGAACTAGGATGTAATGTTAGTTGCACCTCTATGGAAATTTCAGCTTCCCTATTAAGTTTTTATTTTATTTTATTTTTTTTTAAATATGTTTTTAATCAAGTTTGCTTTGGGAAGTAACTTTATGATAACCTCCTTTTCTTCTGGGTAGGGGAAATGTTGCTGGGAGTAACTCTAAAACATGCCTTGGCATTTTGATTTGATTTTTTTTGACACAATTCTGTCTCTGGTCAATGTGTTGAATGTTCAATCACTTCAGCGTCTGCTGGAGCTACGTTAGATTGTAAATGAACTTGCCGTTACTCTCATATTTCTACATTTCTTCCTCTGTTTGAAATCTAATTAAGTCCATATGTAGATGGACAACAATAGTGGCAATGAGCTGTTGACAAGAGCTGTGATATATGAACATTCTTTTGTTTATTTGCTGACATTTCTAGGTATTGGACTATATGAACAAAAAGCAATTTCATGTTGAACGTTTCACTCTAATTTTTAAATCTTCAGATATATTCACCAAAACTTTTTATGTTCATTTGATTGATTGAGTTGTTGTTTTTGTATAAAAAATGAAATACATTTGGGATCCCCCCAGACTCTTAAATAAAAAACTCCATCTTGAATTTGAATGAAAAGAGGTTCCCTAGCAGTGGACATTAAATAAGACTATGTTTAGTGGATTGATTATTGTACTTTACTGCTCAGGACAGAGGTTACTACTACAAAGGGAAATTTTCTCTGTGTTTTAGGTAATTAGTTAAGCTGCCTTTTCACTTCCAGACTTATCACCTTTCTGCTTTTACTTTGTTAAGCGAATGTTCTTTGCTAGTCATGGTGATCTCGGTATTTTGGATCTTGTCTAATGCTACAGGTTGTCTCCTGTGTCTATAATTGTCTATATATCTTAAAAGGTTCAAAAGTTTCTGTTGCCCCCAATAGGATGGTTATTGCTCTGACTATGTGACATTCCAGGAAGTTAATTCTGTATTGCCATCTATATACCTCTGTTTCATCCCGTTGGAGACTCTACATGGTTCAGCTGCTTCACATCAATTTATTTTTGCTGTAACACTGAATACTACTGCATGCAAAATCTGCTTCTTGAACGTCAATCTGTTATAATAATAACAAATAAAACTTTGACGAATGCAAATGTTGTCATTATATGCATCGAGATATTTTTCTTCTGTCATGTTTGCTCTGCAAATGCCAAGTATTCCATGCTGAAGATTGAGTTCACATGCGTGGGGGCTCATCTTTATAGATTCTATTGAGAGAAACCAAAGCAGTACAGTGTTTATTTTATATAATTGTCTTACAGAATGCTTTAGTGATTGCAGATGGCCCATTCAGCATATCCTGATTCACCTCTCGGACCAGATGCATTTCATGAATATGAATCTTTGCTTGTCCAAGATTATGAGGAACTGGTCAAGAAAGGTGAAAAGAAACCCATACAGCCAGGTGTCAGCAACTTCAAGGACAATATAGATTTAGGAGATGAAGGATGGTCAGGACTTTCTCCCAGTGAAGAGGGTTCAACTGCAAGAGATTCCTATGGAGAGAACCTCATTGCTGAAACAGAAGAAGTAGGGAAAAATTTGCTTGTTTCTGTGCGTCACTTCCCAATGATTATGTGTCCTCTTTCACCAAGAGTCTTTGTTTTACCTTCAGAGGGATCAGTTGCTGAAGCATACTTATCAGCTAAACATGGGGATGCCCTTAGTCCTGGATTACCCTCCTTAAGTACTGGGTTGCCTTCTGATGGTGATGATATTCCTCCTGGGGCAGCCCTCACAGCACATTTCCTTCACCATTTTGCGGCCAAGGTATTATTCATGCCTTCCTTTCTCCATATCTAGTTTTAAGTTACTCACATTTATGCTTCTGTGTTGAACATATTTGATAGTCTTCAAACCTATTTTTCACCACAATTACCCTATACTTAGGAATGATAACTCAAAGCCATAGCTTGTAAATGCTGGAGCATCCGAAGTTCAGTATTTGTAGTATGTATTATATCAAATTCAAATAACTAAGTGTCCACACGGTTACTTTCCATGCTATACAAAATTCCTTAATGTCAACTCTATTCCTGCTAAAAGTTCATTATAGTAATTTTGGATATGTACTTTGGTCTTCTGTGCTAGAGATGGAATTCGTATATCATTTGTTTTAGTTATTCCACTAAAAATAAAAAAGGTAATATGAAGTAAGTCAGAAGATAATTTGACACGTGTTTATCGTTAGCCATTATATTATATTGTAACACCATGAATCAATCAGTTTAGTTGTGCAGATTTTGTTCTTATTTAGTGTGTACCCTGATTAAGATTTGTTTTACCTAATTGTGTAGATGGACCTGAAGATGGAAATATTTTCACTCGGTGATCTCTCAAAAACTGTGGGGAAGATGTTGACAGACATGTCAAGTCTTTATGATGTTGGTCGCCGTAAACGATCAGCCGGGCTATTACTGGTTGACCGCACACTAGATCTTCTTACTCCATGCTGTCATGGAGATTCACTTGTTGATCGTGTGTTTTCATCCGTGCCTCGTAAGGAAAGTACAGCCTTCTATGCTCACATAAAAACCTCACAAAGCCAACTAAAACAGGGCCCCTCAAACCTGGAACGTGCTTCTCTTGATGTTCAGATACCACTTGCTAAAATTCTAAGTGAAGAAGATTGCAAAATAGACAACTTTCGGTTATTAGAAAGCATTGAAGCTTTTCTATGTGGGTGGGATTCTAACAACTCTGCTTCTCAAATTTTAGATCTGAGCAATCTCAAGAACAAAATTTATAATGAGAAGCTGCCCCAGTTAGAGAATGAGCTTCTTAGAGGGTCTCTTGTTACCACTGAAAGTTTTCGAGGAACACCATATTTGGAAGCTCTACTAGATAGGAAAACCAAAGAGGGGACTTTACTAGTAAAGAAGTGGCTTCAAGAAGCTCTTCATCTGGAAAATATCTTGAATGTTAAAGCCCGTCCTGGTTTTGCTACAAAGTCAGAATTGCAAGCTATGACAAAAGCACTGGCCAAATCCCAGTCGTCTTTATTGAAAAACAAAGGAATTATTCAGTTGGCTGTGGCTGCACTGGCTGCACTTGATGAATCTCATTCATCCAGATGGGAAGCCTTTAGCAATGCAGAGAAAATATTAAGTGTAAGCGCTGAAGACACAAGCCAGAGTCTTGCTGTGCAAATTGGTGATTTTATTAATAAGAGTGCTTTGTTGGGATTGCATGGACAGAAGAATGGAAAATTAGGGGCTGCCCAAGGGGTACTTTCTTTTCAGGATGCTTTGCATCTTATGATTTCTGGTTATATATTAGCTGGTGAGAATTTCCCAACAGCTGGGAATGATGGCCCCTTTTCCTGGCAAGAGGAGCAACTATTGAAAGAATCTATTGTTGAAGCAATTCTTGAGAACCCTTCAATAGCAAAACTGAAGTTTCTTCATGGTCTAATGGAAAAGCTTGAGACCAACTTAAACAGGATCAAATCAGAGGAAAGCAAGAAGGAATCGTCAGATCAAATAAACATTGATGATCTTGATGACGATCAGTGGGGTAATTGGGGTGATGAAGATGTTGATGACACAAACAGCAGTAAAGAGAAAGTGTATGATGACATGCAGCTGAAGTTGGAGTTGCGTGATAGGGTGGATAACCTTTTCAAATTCCTTCACAAGTTGTCCAGTTTGAAGAGCCGAAACATACCATTGAAGGATGGGGCTTTAGATTCGGATAATAACTTCACTGGGGATCCATATGCTAGTAGAGGATTACTATATAAGCTTCTAAAACGGGTACTGGGCAAGAATGATGTTCCTGGTTTGGAGTATCACTCTTCTACCGTGGGGCAACTTTTTAAAAGTGGGTTCAGAAGATTTGGCCTTGCGCAGGTAAATTCTATCCCCCTGTCCAGATTTTGGTTCAGTGCGATCAATTGATGCTTAGTAACATATTTTCTGATTTTCTTTAGGCAAAACCAAGTTTAGCTGATCAAAATATCATCCTTGTTTTTGTTGTTGGGGGCATCAATGGTGTGGAGGTATGTATATTTAAACTCTTGTATTTTTTTTTTCTTTCTCTATTTCTCTTTTTGTTTTCTACTCAACATATATCCTTTTGAAACCTACTTTTCTACTGAACTTTGCTTGTTGAGCATTTTTATACATTTGGCATGTTATGATATCCGTCTAGTTCATTTACATTCCATAAGGAGACATAATCAATGATTCAATGTAATACTTGAAAAAAAAAGTGATGTCATGATCGAATCAGAAATTAACATGACAGGGTACTTTTAATGTATAACCAGGTTCGTGAAGCTCAAGAGGCGTTATCTGAAAGTGGAAGACCGGATATAGAAATGATTCTTGGTGGAACAACTCTCCTAACTCCGGATGACATGCTTGACTTACTACTGGGGAAATCTAGCTATTTTTGATGGTTTTATAGTCTGGTATACGAAAACATCCCATATAGAGAGCGAAGGTGTAATCTCTTGTAATGTTTGCCTACTATTTGAGGAGCAATCAATCAGTTGTTTTTCTTTGAAGGGGATAGAGTGAGTGCCATTGAAATTTATATGCACGCTTGGGGGAAAGTTAAGATCAAACTAGCTAGTTCAATAAGTGGAGCATTGAAGAAAAGGAAGGGGATGTTTTTCTTTTTCCTCCATATATTTCTTTCTCAAATATGGTCCGAGGCCTGTTTACCATATTAGGCTAGAGGAAGAGGGGATGCCTCGGACAGTTCTGGGTTCACTGGAGCTAGGCACGTTGATAGCTCCCTCCGGCATAAATAACACATACTGTACCAAAACCCTCCTGATCATCCAGGCTAGGAGTGGGTGAGAATGATTTTCCTTTGGTTAGTTATTGACCATGTAACATGGTGTATTACATATATTTCACAAGTGACCATCATTTATCTCACTAAATCCCAACTCGCCACGATCCTTACAATACCTTTTTCGGACTCCTTAGATTATGACCAAAATATTCAAGAGCTCCTGCCATATTTCAACCCCAAAATCATTAGGAAGTTTGAAATATGGGGTTGAAAAATTGGGTAAAAATGATAAAATTTCACAGTAAAAACAATTTAACCAGCTCACTACTTGTAAGAAAACTGAACTGGAAACTGTGAAGTCTCATTTTGTTTGGAAAACGCAGCCTTAAACCTCCAAAACCCCAAAATCAACCATGGCAGCCCTGAAGCTTCTCTTCTCCTCGGTTCGCCGTCACTCCCGTCTCCACCCCTCTCCCTTTCTCCGCTCCCTCTCCTCCGAATCCGATCAAGCTCCTCCTCCACCCCTTAAACCCCACCACCCCCTTCCGATCGAACCCGTTTCCTACGCTCCCAAACCCAAACCCGACCCGGCTCCGTCTCCGCAATCAGCACAACCTCAACCGCCGCCGCCGTCGGACCTTCGCCGGGACTCTGCCGGCGGGGAGTCGGTTCGGCCGTGGAGCCGGGAAGACGCGCGGTTCGTGAAGGACGGGCCGTCGATAACGCCGGTGTCGTATCCGGCGCGGGTGGCTCCGTTGCCGGAAGATAAGAAAGCGGAGGAGGGCGGCGGAGGTGCGAGGGAGGAGGAGTTGGAGAGAGAGAAGCAGAGGATCGAGCAGGCGAAGAGGAGGGCTTTTAGGTTGGAGGACAGATTGGTGGTTCCTTTTCCGACGTTTATTAAGGTGGAGAAGAAGGAGAGGAAGCCCATTCTTGATTTGATGGACGCAATTCGACAAGTCAAGGTCAGTGTGGTATGGTCTCTCTTTGCTTTTTCGGTATCAATTGGCTTTTACTTAGCTCAAGTAATGCATTGGATATGTAGCTCTTGCATTTTAAGTTGGATAGGGTATAGATTTTAGAGTTGGTAATGTGTTTTGGAGCTCATTTGTATGAGCTTAGTTTGAGATGTAAGGATTGTAAGTATATGGGATTAAGGATGAGAGTTTGCTATCAAGTGTTTTTTCCCTGGAGTTCTGTTGCTAGTCGTGTATGACCTCACCTTTCAATGTCGATATGGAGCTAGCCATAATAGGTTCCTCTTTTAGGACTACTGATTTAAGTATATGGAGGTCTTTAGACTTGTTGTACTTTCGGCACTTTGTCATTTTAAAGTGTTTGTTGTTTATAATATCTTTTTCTCATTTTTTTAGTTATTTTACAGGCTACTGCCAAGTGCAACTTTGATGAAACTGTTGAAGCTCATGTACAGTTGGGTATCGATGCCAAGCGAAATGTAATGTGCCATCCCTTCTCAGTAAAATCTTCTCTTATTTCAAGTATGCTTTTTGTTCATGACATAATAGACACTGATATCG
The DNA here is from genome assembly GCF_000184155.1 of Fragaria vesca subsp. vesca. Lineage (NCBI taxonomy): Eukaryota > Viridiplantae > Streptophyta > Magnoliopsida > Rosales > Rosaceae > Fragaria > Fragaria vesca. The sequence goes on from NC_020496.1 coordinate 16,008,454, forward strand.
TAACTTGTAAGCTTTAGCTATTCTAAGAGCAGTGCATAAGTTGTGGACTTGCAGTTAATTTCCATGAGTTCAAGACTTCTAATTGAGATTCAAAGTGGCAATTTTCATGACCATTAACCATTAGTGTGAAAGGAAGGCCCTATATAAGGTAATTTAAAATGAGTGGGCACAATAGTCAATTGATAACGTAAAGTTACTCCACCCATTTATTGTTTGGGATGGTTGGTGATCTCACATGAGTGTGTGTTAGGCTAGTTGGTATTATCAAAGCCTCAAGATAACTTGAAGAAAGTTGGAGAGAAAATATATTGGTTGACCTTGAAGAGGGGGCATTTAGCATTCAGGACATTGTATCAATTCCATGTTCCAGAGTCCAGATATAATGTTATCTAATAGTTATGTAAATAATTTGGGTATGTAAATGGTCTGTCAAAACCACTGTATGTAAGTTCATTGTCTTCATATATTCGTTATGGCAGTTGACATCTGCTTTTGGTGGGGATATGCTTCTTAACCACTCTTGTAAATCATAATGTTGTGGATTCATTTGATTTTGCATGAGTTCCAACAGTCATATGGTTTCCTATATTTAAAGGCCCCTTAAGTACTTTTTTTTGTATTTTGGGTTCAGTTTTCTTTTTTGTTCTTGAACATGATGGAAAGGTGTGGAATGAGAGAGGTAGATGAGAAAGTAGACTGAAGAACAAATGCAGAGAAATTCATTTCATATACATACATATTGTTCTCTTTTCTTCACAGTTTTCATCTCTTTCACTTCCCCTGTTTCCCACTCTCTATACTTAGTGGGCTTTAAATAAATAAAAGTCCAAACTTATTGTTTCATATTTGTATGTTATGGTTCCTTTTTATGTTGTTGTAATTAACATGAACTTGTACCTGATTGTTGAAGTGCAGGCGGTTCGTGGCAACATGACGTTGCCCCATGGTAGCGGAAAGGTAGTTATCTACGAAAGGCTATTCATATAGGGGAGTTCTTTTCTTTTGCTTGTATTCTGCCTTTTTGCTTGACAACTACAGTTTTCAGGTAGTCAGGGTCGCTTTCTTTGCTGAAGGTGCAGATGCAGATGAAGCTAGAGCTGCTGGAGCAGATATTGTTGGCGGCGTGGACCTTGTGGAGGAAATTGCAAGTAATAAACCAACCCTTGCCGCTGCTGATCTATTTTCATGTCTGCTAAATTGACTATTAATTGATTTTAACATTTCTATAGCGTTGTTGGTTTTAGCTTAAATCCTTTCCTATTGAATGCTAACTAAAGCTTTCAATATGAGCTTTTATCGTGCAGGCAGTCGCAAACTCAACGTTGACAAGTGTTTTGCAACAAATGAAATGGTTATGCGTCTAGCGAAGGTTGTGAATGTCAATGCTTTCCTGTGGATTTATAATTTTCATTGCTCCATTTGATGAAAATGAAAATTAATGTTTTGCAGATAGCAAGAATTCTTAGAGAGCGTGGTTTAATGCCTGACCGGAAAGTAAGTTTATCATATTGTGATTTGTTATTCTGTTCCAAAGCGAAGGCATCTGCTAATATTTGCTATGTTATATATCAAATAGCTAGGTACTGTGACTAATGACATTGTTGGGGCACTACAAAAAGTAAGACAGGGACACATTGAGTATAAAATGGACAGAACATCAATCGTACATGTTGGGCTTGGAAAGGTACTATGATCTAATTCCAGACACTATGTTTCATTCTACGGGTTCTTGTTGCCTATTTTCATTGGCTTATCTGTTGTTATCACTTTTCTCCAAAAAAAAGTCATTTGATTGATACCTCTTTACAGGTAAGCTTTACAGAGGATAACCTGCGTGAGAATGTTGGTGCAATTATGAGTTCTCTTTTGCTGGCAAAGCCTACTGGTTTAAAAAAGTGTAAGTGGCATACTCTACTCTTGTTTTTCCTATACGTTCCCTGTGGGCTTGATTAATAAAGAGGCTAAGATAAATAATCAATGGTAAAATTTGGTGTGGATTTGAAGTTTAATTGCATACTACTTACACTTGAGCATTCTAAGTTATTAAGGTTTACTGATTGTCTAACTGCTGTAACTTATAAATGATCAGTTACCAAAAATGAACAGCTGGGGCATGAATTGTTATCTGTACTGTTCATATTTAAACTTGTATAACAAACGTTTGTGAACCTGAAGAGTTTAATTGTATGAGGCTTATTGGCTTATTGCGAACCATCATTAAAAGTTATAGAAAGGGGTGATGGTAGTAGTGTCACTCTAGGTAAAATTAATCTGTAACTATCACAGATTCTCTGAGATACTGACATATGTCTATACTTAGCCATTCCTTCATATTTTGCACGTTGATTGAGGTTGTGATAGCATTAGATCATATAATTGCTTGTAAGACAGGACATTTTCTCTTCAGTGAAATCTAGTTTAATGGGAGCTTAATTGATGACTTCTTTTTTTATCGTTTGAGAAGCCATTTGTAATGTAGAATGTAGATTTCCTCTTTCCATTGGCGAACTTGGGTTCATTTCAAAAATTGACCGATTGTTTTTCTGTTACTTGTAACACTATAAATGCCAAAACAGTTGAGGAACTGCTACTTGAGATCTTCAAAATGATTGTGCACCTTTAATGGGTTGATCAGAATGTCTTCTGCTTTATATTATTCTTCATCTACTGTACATGTTTTTAATCGCTATGAAAATGATTTGCAATTCTTTATTTTCACAGCTTCCAAATATGCTGGGTATATCAACTCCTTCCACATATGTAGCACAGTAAGTCATAACCCATTACTATTGTTTCACAATTCCTTGCCTGTATTTCAGGTTATGTAAACGTGATCTGTTGATATTGTGCAGATGGGATCTGGATTTCCAGTTTCAATACAGTCATTATCCAAAGCTGCAGATAACTACAATAAGATGCACCTCAAGTGATGAGCTCTGCAGACATTTCCAGCCTAGATCAGAATCAAATTTTCTATTATTTTTGTTTGTTAATTTTTTTGACCTTCTGAGAACTGAGGTCTTTCTCAGAGCAAGTTGATCTACTTAAATGGAATAGTAAATTTATGTGGCCAGAATACCGTGATGATCAATACAGTTTTGCTTGGCTCTAATCTTCACAATTTGACAGTAGGCGGTGCCGCTTTATCATCTTGATGGTCCTAAAGTTTGTTGTAAGATCATTATTAAAATCTTGTATAATTGATTTGTTCATTCTCAAAGGCGAGTTATCAACTGAGGAGGATCTCTGATATGAATTGACATGCGTAATTTTCTTTTCCTTGATGAATATATGCATTGCTTCAACCTTTTCATGGATTGTGAGGATGCAAATTTATGTCCTCAAGTATATGTATACGTTTTCATATAGGGTGTTTCTACTGTGAAACTAGTGGGCAAACACCAGAAGCAGACGCATTTCTGTAAGTGCGATTATGATTCGTAAGTAAGAATACAAACAGGAGATACCCAAGTGTAAAGTGCATCCTGAGCGGCTGAGCAGGAGGTGCCTTAAGTTTCTTTGGCATTCGCAGTTTGTTCATAATCAATTTGCTATTACATTGGATTTTGAGGCTGCTCTTTCCCTTGGTGCTGGAGCCTACGAGGGATTTGCAGTTGCAGTCCGTCCCTTTTTGTTTTTTTGTTTTTTTTATTTTTTTGGTTTACAAACGGAGCTCAAACCAAAAACAACAACTAAATATTAAAGCATGAAGCAGATCTTCTAGCTCTAACAGTAGAACTCAAATCATCAAGAAAGGCTTGTGCAGCATGCACAGGGGGGTCTTCAAAGCTTATGAAGCCTAAATCATGGGAGATACTACTCTTTGCCAAAGCATCAGCAGTCATATTAGATTCACGAAAAATATGGCTGAGCTTAGCATTTTCCATTCTAGACATGAGCTTGCAACAACCATCAAGGAGGGAGCCTAAAGGATGGAGAGCCAGATTTGAACTTTGCATCAAATTAACCAAAATTGCAGAATCTGATTCAACTTCTAAGTTTGAAATTTGCAGCTTAACAACAAGCTTCAAACCATAAAATAAGCCCCAAGCTTCAGCAGTAAGGATTTCACCAACTCCCAAATTAATCTGAAAACCAATAATCCAAGTACCAGCATGATTTCTAATCACTCCACCTGCACCAATCTTCCCAGAAGCAGTAGCTCTAGTACCATCAATATTTAACTTGAAGAAATTTAAGGGAGGCATCTTCCAAGATAACATGGAATAGCTATACATAGTATCAGCCTTAGCTCTATTATGTTCTTTTTTCCACTCTAAAGCATAATCCCAAATCACTTTCTTAAAACAAACAGGCATGATAAAAGAGGGATCAAAAACCTGCTTGTTTCTCCATTTCCAAATGAACCAACAGATGAGAACAAAAAGATTGCACCATTTAACATCATTTTCAACAGCAGCATGACAATGAAGTTGAGCATAAATCCAACCATTCCAATCTAAGGAAAAAGAATTCGAAATATTACCAGGTTTAGGAAAAGATCTCCAAATGCTAGCAGACCTGGGACAATCTCTGAAAAGATGGAGAAGGGATTCATCAGCCGAAGAGCAAATTGGACAAGAAGCATTAGAAGTGAAACCTCGAGAAACTCTTTGCACATTGGTTAGGATTTTCTTATGAAGAACAGACCACAGAAAAGACTTCAATTTTGGAGGGATATTGTACTTCCAAATTGCTTGCCACTGAGGATTATGAGGAGCAAACATATCAAATAGAGAATTATAAGCACTTTTGACAGAAAAACAACCATTGGCACTAGCTCCCCAAATAAGAGTATCAGTACCAGAATCACCAAAACCAGTAGGCACATTTATAATCTCTTGAACAATGTCAATAGGTAACACAGAGAAGAGGAGGGGCACATTCCAACCATCATTATTCCAAAAGTATTGATAGAAGCATTTTCATCAAAAGAAGCTGAAGGCAAAGCATGATGAATAAGAGGTTCAGAAGTGAACCAGCAACCAAACCAAAATTTCACTGTTTGACCATTACCAATCCTCCATTTCAAGTTTTTTCTAATCAACTCAGCACCATGAATATTCCTCTCCAGGTACTAGAACAGTCAGAATTAAGCTTATAATTATCATCAAACATGCTGCCATGTCTTAGCTATTTCTCAGAAAAAATCTCAGCCCATAGACCTTTATCGTCTTGAAACATTCTTCAGCTAATTTTGGCAAGCATAGCTTGGTTCATATCAGCTGTTTTTTTAATACCTAAACCACCAAGCTGCTTACGCTGACAAACACTGTCCCAATTGACTAAGTGAGCCTTCTTCTTATTTTCCGAATCACCCCAAAGAAAGTCCCTATTTAATTTATCAAGTTTATCACAAAGACTTACAGGGAATTTGGCAGTCTGCATTGCATAATTAGGGAGAGAGGAAGTGACAGATTGAATAAGAGTGAGCCTTCCAGCCATGCTCAACACCTTGCTTTTCCAGCTAGAGAGTCTGCCTTGCACTTTATCAAAAATACTAGTGTAAGTATGTTTATTCACCCTAGAGTGAATTAGAGGCATGCCAAGGTATTTACCAAGATCATTAGTCAAGTTAGAACCACAAGTGTTGCTGATAGCATTTGCAATATTCGGACAAGTGTTGGGGGAGCAATAAATCAAAGAGTTCTCAAAACTAACAGCTTGACCCGAAAGAGTGCAGAAGGTATGAAGGCATTGTTTGAGCACAGAAGCTTGATGAATAGAAGCTTCAGCAAAAAGCATGAGGTCATCGGCAAAAAATAAATGGGAAATTTTAGGTCCAGACTGAGATGCCCTTACAGGTTTCCAATATCCATAGTCAACAGCAGAATAAATCAAGTGAGAAAGCTTTTCCATACAGAGAACAAATATGTAGGGAGAAAGGGGATCCCCTTGTCTAATTCCCCTTTGAGCTTTGAAGGAACTAGTAAGCTCACCATTGAAACAGATTTGAAAACTAGTAGTAGTGATGCACTGCATGATGAGTTTAACAAGAGATCTAGGCAGATGAGTTTCATAAAGGACCATCTCAATAAAACTCCAACTTAATCTATCATAAGCCTTGGAGAGATCAATTTTCTAGGCAAGAAAACCTTGCCTAACACTGATTTTTTGAACTTAAATAACATTTCCTGAGCAATCATCACATTATCAGAGATATTTCTTCCAGGAACATAGCTGACCTGGTTAGGGCTAATGAGCTGCTGCATAAGAGGTCTAATTCTAGACACAATGATTTTTGAAATGACTTTGTAAATAGTATTGCACAAACTGATAGGCCTAAAGTTCACCATATGCTGAGGACCATCAACTTTAGGAATAAGGGCAATAATGGTATGATTCAGGCCTGCAGGAATAGAGCTTGTAGTGAAGGCATTAGAAACAACTTTAAAAATCTCATCCGAATAAATATGCCAATGGTGTTGATAGAAAATTGTAGGGAAACCATCAAACCCAGGAGCTTTCAAACCACCAATAGAGAAAAGGGAATTTTTGACTTCAAGAAGAGAAACAGGCTTACCTAACTCATGCAAACATGTTTGATCAATAGAAGGGAAAAGCCAAGGAATTATAGTTCTAATATCTTCAAACTCAGGTTGAGTAAAAAGATCAGTAAAGAAGTCGACGGCAATATTTTTCATTGAATCAGAATCAGTGTGCCAATTGTTATCACTATCAAAAAGACCTTCTACTTTGTTTCTTCTTCTTCTGACTAAAGTAGTGAGATGGAAAAACCTGGTATTTCTGTCACCACCTTGAATCCAACTATCTCTTGATTTTTGCTTCCAAAAAAGACTTTCCTGATCTCGAATGGCTTCATACTGAGCATTAAGATCAGCTTCAAGATTAACAAGAAAAGGATTCTCATATCTATCTCTTGCTTTCTGAATACCTCCAATTCGAGCCAAAAGTTTTTTCTTCTTGTAGAACAAATTCCCAAAGACCTCCATGTTCCACTGAGAGAGAGCAGCAGATAATAGTTTTACTTTTTGGGGAAAGTCACCAGTTAAAGAATGCCAAGTTGAATCAATGAACTCATAATACTTCTCATGGGATAGCCACATTGCTTGAAAACGAAAAGGAGAATTTCTGCGGTTAACTCTATTATTAGAAAAAAGCTGCATCATGATGGGACAATGGTCGGACTTGGTTTTTGGCAAATGCTGAATATAAGCCTCACTGAAAGCAGTTCTCCAAGAGATATTGCAGAAGCCTCGGTCAAGCCTTTCCTTAATCCTATTGTTGCTCCAAGTGTAACAAGAACCAGTGAAACCCATATCAATAAGAGCATTTCTGTTAATCCAATCCCTTAAACCACCAAATCTTCCAGTGAAAGGACCACAATTCTTATCAGAACTAGAGACCAACTCATTAAAATCACCAATAAACATGCTAGGAATGTCATTAGCAGCTAAGAGATTGTCTAAATAAGGCCACATATTAGCACGAATAGAATGAGTGGGGCTAGCATAAATGACAGTTAACATCCAAGAAGGTTTTCCAATCATAGTAATCCTGATAGAAATTGATTGAGAAGTATGATCAATAAAATCAACTTTAGACTTATTTTTATCCCAAAGAAGCCATAAACCACCAGAAAAACCATTAGCTTCCACGATTTTGAACTCAGTAAAACCAAGCGTCATGAGAGCAGATTTAGCTTTGTAAAATTGAACCCTAGGTTCACAGATAGCTAAAAAATCAATAGAATTCATATTAACAAGATCAGCAGTAGCAGATCTAAAGTCATCACTCCCTACACCTCTAGCATTCCAAAATAGGACTTTAATCATTGATAACAAAGGGAGGAGGGGTAGGAAAACCCAGATTAAACATCAACCATACCTTCTGTCTCAACAGAAGGTAGGTCATTATCACAAGTCAATTAGCATTAAAAGTATCTTCAGTAAAGTTTGCAGAATCCTCAGAGACATTCAACAGCTTAGAATGATCAATCATTGAATTCTCAGGGGGGCAATGACCAAAAATAGCTGAAATTCCATCTCCTAAACCATTACTGCCCACTTTTTCAAAAGAGAGTTTTTTGAAAACTTGAGAGTTATGTTTAGGAACAGAAGAGCTCAAACTCTTGCATTTTCTCTGATAATGAACCTCAGCCTTAGAACCACTACAACTTCCCAAATTTGACACATCTTTCATAGGTATTCTAGAACTACCACCAGATTTCATGAAAATAGAATTCACATTCAGAGAATTAGAAGACTGAGGAATAGAGTTACCAGCCGAAATAGGTGCTGTCACAGTGGCAGTAGAAATAGTGTTATTCTTGGACTTAGATGCAGTAGAGACTTTCTTCTTCTTGTCCTGAAAATTTTGCCACAATTTCACAATAAGAGGAGCATTTTTAGCAGGGCTTAGAGTCACAGTCTGATCAGCAGAAACAACATCTTTATCTTCCTCATTTTGTAACACTGAAAATCTAGAACCATTAGAGGCATTCTTCCTGGAACTGTGACCATCAGTCCGTCCCTTTTTGTTTTGTATCAGCTACTGATGTAAATCTTGAACAGCAGTTTGACAATTAGATTCCACAATACACAATGAAATATTTCTTGCCTAAATCATCACGAGACCCTGTTTGATTGCTAGCAGCTCATTTTACTTAGTTGAGGAGATAAAACGAACAAACTCTCCTTCATTCTGAGGACACACCACCAATTCCTCCATTCATACTATTTGGGAGTAAAGCCATCAACGTTGAATCCATGGAGTCATTCCCATTCTTCTATAAATTTGTGTTTACCAACACTACGGGGTAATCAAACAAAATCAGGAACCTCATTCTCTCATTTTTATTGAGAGAGAGAGAGAGAGAGAGAGAGAGAGAGAGAGAGAGGAGGGG
>NC_020496.1:16018468-16022094 GCF_000184155.1 Fragaria vesca subsp. vesca
TATATATATATATATATATATATATATATATATATATATAGACACTGAATGGTAAACATGTGGAAAAGTGACATGAAAGTGTGCTAAATAAGGAGCTCCACACTTTAATTTCAAAGCGGGGCTCTGCTTTAGATAAAAACATATCGTTCAAAGGCGCATGTCCGTGTATTAGCAAAAGTGCAGACGTATACATGTCAAACAGATAATAAACTTCAATTCTCTTATGCGTCTCATCCACATCAACATCTCCAGCAATGGTTGATAAAATAGTTGATAAATTTAGATGAAATTTATATTTATCAATCCATTTTGAGAGTTGTGTTCCAGCAGAGTAGCTATTAAAGAAAACTTAGCTATTCATTGACAAATTCTCTCTTCTGAATTGATAAATTTGTTAATTTTTCTTATCAATTTTTAAATCTGTCAACTTCTTAGGTATACTATTGGAGCAACGATTCATTTAAAAATTGACAAATCTCTAATTTTTTTTTTCAATTTATCAATGATGTTGGAGATGCTAAGGCACCAAAATGTTATATGTACATAGCAATGCAATAGTATAAATTAGTTGATAAATTTAGATGAAAGTTATATTTATCAATCCATTTTGAGAGTTGTGTTCTAGCATAGTACCTATTAGAGAAAACTTAGCTATTCATTGACAAATTTTCTCTCATGAATTAATAAATTTTTTAATTTTGCTTATCAATTTCTAATCTGTCAACTTCTTATGTATACTACTGGAGCAAAGATTTATTTAAAAAATTGACAATCTCTAATTTTTTTTTAATTTATCAATAGTGCTGGAGATACTAAGGGACCAAAATGTTATATGTTCATAGCAATGCAATAGCAGTTTCTTCCATCACCCTTTAACCGCTATTTTAAATTAACAACGTGCAATTGACTTGATTTGAATTCAAATCAATCCAAACAGATTAAGACAAGTGTTTTAACTTTTCTTATATACAAACTCTAACAAATACATTTACTCAAGTATACATGCAATACATATATACCTTCTACGTATATATTTTTATATATATTTTTTTCAGACTTGGAATATAAGTTGCACTTATTCCCGGTTCATAGCTATTGAAAACCCAACATGCTGTGTCTCCTAAGGTGCTTTCTACAGCAAAAAAATTGTACTCTGCCCAAGTGGGTAGAGTAAGTTGCATAATTGATCATATATATGCATTCATTGTAATTCAGGTTTTTTAATCTCCTAAATGTTTTTTTTTCCTTATAGGTCAAACTCTCTTGACGAATCTAATAGCTCTCATGTAGTCCAATGCACAAATCATATGTGTCTATTGCGTGTTCACTGGCACATATAACAATATTATTGAGAGTATTAGAGAGTTAAGATCACAGTCACCAACTTGAACAACAATAGAAATTATTCGGATTGGAATGTTGTTATGCAACTTCCTAATCTGAATAATGTGACTAAAGTTTACTCCTTCAAGTACTATCCATCTTAAGGTATCCCATTGTTCGTGTGTGTGTCTATATATATATATATATATATATATATATATATATAGTAGGTAGGGTGGGAATGCGAGCATAGCGACAACAGACGGAGAAAACGAACATAGAATAATTATTTAAATTGGATTTGTATACACGAGCAAAAACTAATGCAAACTCTAATTTACAGTATTTGTTTATCAATTCTGATCATTATTATTTGGTAACTATAACAATGCATATGTACTCTTGTCAAACTCATTTCCAATCTTGCATTAAAGGCAAAAGAATTATCTGGAGAAAACTTGTGATCTTAGATATAGTACCTCATTCTTAATTTAAACTCCTCATAATTAAAAATTTAAAAATTACCCTAAGTTGCAGCTAGGAAGAAAGTGACTGTTGGGACGCAGTTGGTCATGCCGGCGTCAATCGCAGCCGACGTCCAGTGGAGACCAAGGTATAAGAATCCCTGGTCCAAAATAGGTCTGTAAATAAATAACCAGTCGTTATCAGTTTCACCAAATTCATGATATAAAGTAAAACAGAGGAAGTTCAGGCTAATCAACATGATTATGCATGTCTCTAAAGTAAATCCAACATCTCTTTTTCTAATCTTAGATGAACTGCCTTAATTCGTTATAGATCAAATTCTCTAGACCAACCTACAACATATGAAGAAACCAATTCTAGACGTTTTGCTTTGAATTGATTGTTAATTAGTAACACTGGTTGTAATTAACTTATGTTTAATTAATTTATTTTTTTAAATTTTTTTATTAAATAATTAACTCACACACCCTACATATGTCAATGAGGTTTAAACACATGACGTCAAAGTTGTTAGTTAACCACCTTAACCAATCACATCACGGCTCACCGATAAAGTTGTTATGTTTAATTTGGTTGTTGGATATGTAGATATTTTTAGGAGTTTAAGATTGTGACTATATATATAACACTAAAAGTTATTAACAATATATATATATATATAAATATTTCTTGAATGTCAAGAAATCGCCCTTGCGTTTCTTTGGTTTATTCCGTATTCGTTGCATGTTAGGTTACTTTTGTACTGTTATATATTGGTTTTAGGCCAATTAGGGCTCCCTACATAAAGTTTAATTTTATCGTAACTCTTTGGGTGAGCTGTCTCTATGTAATTATTATGTTATCAAGATTGACGCCCCCTTTAAAAAAAAAAGTTAACAAGAATAAATATGAGTTCTTCTCCCCAAAATCAAACAATCGGCGGAGCTCTGCCCCTAGTGCCACTCAACTATAAATTTTGGCTTTCCGACACCTCAATGTTTGAACTCCTTGACCAAAGAATGGCACAACAGCTAGAAAGTGACTACTAGGACGCAGTTGGCCATGCCGGTGTCAATCGCAGCCGATGTCCAGTGGAGACCAATGTATGAGAATCCCTAGTCTAGAATAAGTCTGCAAATAAATAACCAATCGTTTTCAGGAAGAAAGTGACTGCCGAGACGTAGTTGGCCATGCCAGTGTCAATCGCAGCCGATGTCTAGTGGAGACCAAGGTATGAGAATCTCTGTTCCAGAATAGGTCTACAATAAATAACCAATCGTTTTCAGGAAGAAAGTGACTGTCGGGACGCAGTTGGCCATGCCGGCGTCAATCGTAGCCGACGTCCAGTGGAGACCAAGGTATGAGAATCCCTGGTCCAGAATAGGTCTGCAAATAAATAACCAATCGTTTTTAATTTCACCAAATTCATGATATATAGTAAAACAGAGGAAGTTCAGGCTAATGCAACATGATTATGTCTCTAAAGTAAATACAACATCTCATTTCCTAATCTTAGATGAACTGTCTTAATTCGTTATAGATCAAATTCTCTGGACCAACTATAACATATGAAGAAACCAATTCCAGACGTTTTGCTTTGAATTGATTGTTAATTGACAACACTGGTTGTTAACTTATGTTCAATTTGGTTGTTGGATATGTAGATATTTTTAGGAGTTTAAGATTATGACTATATATATAACACTAAGAGTTATTAACTATACAACCATTCTCAGGTGCGGATGTTGCGTCTCCACCCCAGCGGACTCCAACAGCTTCCCCGACCACTTTCCATCCCCGGCGAGTCCACCGAATTCCAGTTTTCCGGCGAGATCGAC
>NC_020496.1:16022341-16023415 GCF_000184155.1 Fragaria vesca subsp. vesca
TATATATATATATATATATATATATATATATATATTCCGGATTTAGAGAGGACCTCCTTAAACTCTTAAAGTAAAGAAGTTTTTAGTTCCAGCATGTATTTTGACAATCAAAGCCACTCATTCCCTAGTTACTTACCCACATATGAATCATACAAAAAATTAGCCAAAATGAAAAACGTTTAACCATTTAATTAGCACAATATTCGTTTTAATTTTATATAACGGTCTACAGTTGTTTACATCAATTTGAATGACCAAATGATTATGGAATTAGTTGAAATTTTGTACACATGTTTCTTAAAGTAAAGAAGTTTTTAGTTCGAGTATGTATTTTGACAATCAAAGCCACTCATTCCCTAGTTACTTACCCACATATGAATTCTACAAAAAATTAGCCAAAATGAAAAATATATAACCATATGATTAGAACAATATTCGTTTTAATTTTATCTAACGGTCTACAATTGTTTACATTAATTTGAATGACCAAATGATTATGGAATTATTTGAAATTTTGTACACATGTTTCTTGCATATAAATCTAGAGGATCAACGGTTAAGATCATTAAAAGAAATCATCTACTAATGTAACATAGTAGAAATCCTCAAATTCTTAACGTAAGGAGGTCCTCTTTAGATCCTCCCTATTATATATATATATACAGTCTGTCTCAGGTGCAGACGTCCGTACGGGTTTTCCGTACGGATTTCCGCCGTTTCTCCAGCATTCCAGGGCCGGCGACGCCGTTTCTTCTCCCCGGCGTGATCCTAGACCTCCCCCGACGGTGTTGGAATGAAGAAGAAGGCCGGAGAGATCACGATTGGAGGTCTGTGCAGCAATCTCACTCAGAACTTCACGACCGATCATGGTGGACCTCCGATCGCGATCTCTCCGGCCTTCTTCTTCATTCTAACACCGTCAGGGGATGTCTGGAATCACGCCGGGGAGAAGAAACGGCTTCGCCAGTGTTGGAATGGTGGAGAAACGGCAGAAATCCGTATGGAAAACCCGTACGGACGTCCGCACCTGAGACAGACTGTATATATATATACTTTAAGAGTTTATGGAGGTCT
>NC_020496.1:16023647-16027961 GCF_000184155.1 Fragaria vesca subsp. vesca
TAGAGAAGACCTCCATAAACTCTTAAAGTAAGGATGTTTTTAGTTTTAGCATGTATTTTGACAATCAAAGCCACACATTCCCTAGTTAGAGCATCTTTAGTAATACTAGCCATTTTTAAGTTAAATTTTAGTCAAATTAGCAAAGATGTCATTTTGGCTAGCCACTTTAAAAATGTGGCTGCATCAATGCTCTCTATTTTTTAACTAGCATTACATCAACATTATTCTTCAAATAGAAATTAAATAGTTTAAATATATTTATATATCACATAAAATATCTTACAAGGAATGCATTAAATTATAGCTAGCCTCATCTGAGTCATCTTGCTAGCTAAATATAGCTAGCGAGATAGCTAAAAGTCATAATAGCTCAAGTTTGGCTAGTCAACCAGAGCTTCTAAAACATCCAAAAATGCTAAACACGCTCTCTAAAATAACTAAGGAGTTAAAGTAGAGAGTCTGTTAAAGATGCTCTTACTTACCCACATATGAATCATACAAAAAATTAGTCAAAATGAAAAACGTTTAACCATTTGATTAGCACAATATTCGTTTTAATTTTATTTAACGACCTACAATTGTTTACGTCAATTTAAATGATCAAATGATTATGAAATTAGTTGAAATTTTGTACATGTTTGTTGCATATGAATCTAGAGGATCAACGGTTGAGATCGTTAAAAGAAGTTATATACTAATGTAAAATAGTAGAAATCCTCAAATTCTTAAAGCAAGGAGATCCTCTTTAGATCCTATATATGTAGGAAATACGGGGGGCTAACAAGCGTTAAACCGTAGAAAAGATGAAGAGGCATAAACTCATAGATAAAACTCTAGAGTAAACCCAGAAATAAGAGAGAACTCTTAAGTTTGATTAATTGATAGTTGAATTTAATACAACGTAGAGGGTGCCTTTATATAGGCTCTAACTCCTCACTAAATCTTATTTAGAATAGAACTAGGAAATAACAAAACCTATTAGAACTAGAAATCCTATAATAATACTAAAATGTCAAATCGGAATATCAAACTAACATTTTTTAGCCTAAATCTGATGGGGCTCACAAAAGTGAGTCTTGTAAATCTTGTCGTTTCTAATCCGGAAAGGTATCATGCGTTCCAAACGGACGTTTTAGCCAAAATCTGCTTCAATCCGATACAAAATCTAGAATCTGTCTTTTTGCTCGAGAATCCCGATATAACCAAAAGAGTAATTTACAGTTAATTCCATCATTAAGAAGTCTATTTGAATACGAATTTTCAATATTTAAATCATTCTTCTTAATGTGACGACGCTTCTTTCTTTACTTTGAGTTTCTAATAAATATTATAATATTTTTTTTCTAAATTTATCATTATTTATATTATTTTTTATCATAAAGATGATGATAATCATGTGGATAGCTAGGGATTCATTATCATATTGTTTCTGTAACGTGGGGTCGGTGGGTTTCTTTGTTTTCGAAAGGATCTGAAGGGGGTTCACTGTAAAACCATACCTATATATACCATTAGTTGATTAAAGATTAATTACCTACTATCACCGTACCAACAGAAAAGCTGACCGGGGTCCGGACCTGTCAGGCTGGACTGTAGTTCCGCCCCTATATATATATATATTTCTTTGATTATTTTTTCTTCAAAAGTTTTGATTTTTTGCTGAAGAAAAGAATTTTGGAGTTGATTTTCAATTCTTTTGAAATTAATTTCTTCTTGGAGAAAGGTTATTTGTTTATTTTTTGCTTGAATGCAACTGAGAGTTTTTGAAATATTATTTTCTTGAAATGCTTTTAGAGTATGGGAAGAATGTCCATTGGATTCAGAGGAAGAAGATTCCATCAATGTGATGTCATCGTCACTTATTTCATTTTCTGAATAAAACATTTGATTGATTGATGAAATATCAGAGTTACAAACTTACTAATTTAAATCAATGTATGAGTAGAACTAGAGCTCAGGCAATTTGGCTATGCTAAGGACTATTTGACTAGAGAGAGAGAAAGGGGAAGAGAAAAATGAAGCTTGCCTTACAATGAAGCCAGAGGCCACTATAAATAGAAATTACAAAAGTGATGAATAGTAAAAAATGACTGTTGGTGAATAGTAACTTGTCTGTCATGTGATCAACTGTTGATGAATAGTGGACTGTCTGTCATGTGATTTACTATTGATTTCGGTGGAAAAGCTGACTGGGTTGGTCTTGACTATCTTCATAATCGGCCCATCTTTTTGGTTGATTACGGGAATTTGGATGACTGTGTGAGGATGATGATTCTGATGGAGAATGTTCTTCTTCATCATCTGTGGATAAATTTGCTGCTTGTTGTAGTAATTGCTTAGCCAGGTCTTTTAAATCTTCTGTTTTGGAAGATGAAGATGAACTGGAGGCTTTTTTCTTCTTAGAAGAAGATGGTGACTGAGGAGTTGGAGATGTTAACTGTGAGATCGGAGAAACCGGCTGAATGGAAACCGGAGTTTTTGAACTCGAGGGAATAACTGAAAATTCTTCACTGAATTGAGTTAAAACTCTTTCAGGGTCGAATTTATCCCACCATTTCACTAGGAATTGTCTTAGGACCATATATTCTTCAGGTTTAATTTTGTGTTGCCATTTCAGAATCTAAGGAATTTTATACTTGGCCATGAATTGAAGAGTGGGAGAAAACCTTTTCTCATATTCTGAAAAGGTCATGACTGTAGTAAATTTCGTGACTGCATTCTGGAGTTGTAATGGGAGAAGGTCATAAGGGCATCCATAGTCATTCCACCAATTGCCAAACCACATAGGGAATCGGCGATTGAATCTTCTATCGAAATTGAGGAAACATGAATGACTGAAATCCTCGGTTTGATGGAGGAATATTTTATCCCATGCTTCAATGTAATAATGATAAGTAAATTTGAGTGTGTCTTAATTGTGTGGGGAGTAGAGGGGGAATCGCCCCATTGGGCTAGTGAAATAATACGGATTATATAAAGTGAATGATATAATATCTTAGATGGGTTTTTTGGGTCAAGGATTGGTTTAATGGATATTGACTCGGTTTTATACAGAATGTCTTTATAGAATATCAAGGGAGGTTTACCTGGAGGGTAATGAGAAGTTGGACCAAAATAACTTTTTATTAAAGAAACATGATTTTTTAGATGACTCAAGGTAGGTTCAATATAAAATAGGCCATGCTCAGCCCTGACAATCACTACAAGAATTTGGGGCATTTACCGCACAAAATTTACGGCGTGCAATATATGCTCTTTGCTTTTAATGCGTGCCGTAAAAACCCTTTGACATGAATTCTTTTACTGCGTGCTAATATACACGCCGTAAATGACCAATCACATTAAGTCTTTCACTTCACGCACAAGTAAAGCGCCGTGAAAACAGAATATAGCAGAAAGTTATTTACAGCTCGCATATGAAACCGGCTGTAAAAAAGGAATCTTAAGGCGCGAAATTTTCTCTAAAAAATCTAATTTCCCTCTCGATCAATTAAACTCTTCCCTCTTCTAAATTTTCCCTAAAATTATTACCTTCTCGTTTTCTGGTCGTTGCTTTCTTCCTAAGAAGTTGAGAAAGGGTCATATGAGAATCCCTACACAACAAACCTCAAACCTGAAAAGTCATATGCATGAGAGGGTAATCTTCTCTTTCTCTTCGATTCTAAGAAGTCCCACTCCAAACCTCAAACCTGAAGCCTCAAACCAGAAAACATAATCCTCCAAATCTCGACAGAGTTAGAAAGATGTTCTAATCCTCCACCGAATTCTACAGTGAGCTGCATACCGGAAAGCATGTAGATCGGTTTCTGGGGATTTCTGGCTGTGGTGCTGTGCTCTGGTGCAAGGTAGGTTTGTTTCTTCTTCTTCTTCTTTCTGTTTGAAGCGATTAGAATCGCTGAAACTTTAAACTCATTCGGATTTATAGCTAGGTATGTATTTGCTAATCTAAGGTTTAAACTTTTGGATTAATAGCTGGGTATTTGCTAATCTAAGATGAGTGTCTGTTGGATTTGTAAGAGAGGAGTGTATGGGTATTTGTAAGGGTAAATAATTTCTTTATGTCTGGGTATTTCTTTATGCTGGTGAGGCTCAGGCTGGGGAGTATTGCTCTTATGGACTTGGTAGTTTTGATGCAGTTTTCGGTACTTGATCGTAGCACATATTTGTTATACTTGTAATCGTGTTTGTGAGCCTTGCAGTAAGAATGAAATTATAGTTCACTTTAGCTTTGCTCTTTAGTGATAGGGTTTGAATTAAGTCTTTAAAGTTAGGAGCCTTGTAGTAAGACAGAAAGTATGGTTCAGTATAGCTTTG